>NC_056726.1:993105463-993417465 GCF_019279795.1 Protopterus annectens | reverse complement strand
TGGTCTTGTGAGTGATGGACATGGGCTTGTCTCCTTGTTAACATACTGAGTGATGGACATGGTCTTGTGAGTGATGGGCATGGTCTTGACTTATTAACATACTAAGTGATGGACTTTGTCTTGACTCATTATTAACATACTGAGTGATGGGCATGGTCTTGACTCATTATTAACATACTGAGTGATGGGTGTGGCCTTGTGAGTGATGGGCATGGTCTTGACTTATTAACATACTGAGTGATGGACATGATCTTGACTCATTATTAACATACTGAGTGAGCATGGTATTGTGAGTGATGGACATGGTCTTGGCTTATTAACATACTGAGTGATGGGTGTGGCCTTGTGAGTGATGGGCATGGTCTTCACTTATTAACATACTGAATGATGGGCATGGTCTTAACTCATTATTAACGTATTGAGTGAAGCGCATGGTCTCGTGAGTGATGGGCTTGGTCTTAACTTATTAACATACTGAATGATGGACATGGTCTTGTGAGTGATGGACTTGGTCTTGGCTCATTATTAACATACTGAGTGATTGGCATGGTCTTGTGAGTGATAAGCATGGGGTCTTGACTCATTATTAACGTACTGAGTGATGGGCATGGTGTTATGAGTGATGGGCATGGTCTTGAATTATTAATATACTGAGTGATGGGCATGGTCTTAACTCATTATTAATGTACTGAGTGATCAGCATGTTCTTGTCTCATTATTAACATACCGAGTGATGGGTATGGCTTTGTGAGTGATGGGGATGGTCTTGACTTATTAACATACTGAGTGATGGACATGGTCTTAAATGCAATTTACCCAAATCTCAACGGCCTCCCATACACTGTCGTCAGCATCCTCCCAAATGCTCTAAAAAGACAACACTTATAAGGCCACATTCAACCACATCTCCAATGTTTCAATCTCTAAGCCCTTGAGGCAAACTACCGCACAACCCACTATTTTTGTCATTGGAGACTGTATTGTGAGACACTCTGATGCCCCCCCCCCCACCAGACTGAGAAAGGAGACAGATAGGGTCAGTTTCTGTCGGGGGCAAATATCCACGAGAGCACACATGTACTCATGATAATGAACCACAAGTACCAGTATGACTCTGTCATAGTCCTTGTGGGATAATGACCTGAGACATACGCCCCTGGACTATATGAAGAGAGACATGATAGAACTTTCAGATTATGTGCCCAGGCAGCTATAAGCCTTGCACTGAGCAGCATTCTGCCTTCTCCAAGAATTACACCATAATAGAAACAGAAGACGATTGACTTTAACAAATGGTTTACTGAATGCTGTCATTCTACGGGGGTCCAATATTGTCAGCTTGGGAGGACATGATCTATGGACCATGCTGCTTTCCCAGGAATGGTCTGCACCTGTCCTCACTCGGGTGTTGGTTACTGGCCAAATCATTACCTACCTGTATAGTGTCTTTTTTAGACATTTAGACAATGACAATCTGATAAACCTTTCAACATAGTAAATTCAACACCTCTTCTATTATACGGTTGAAAAGTTGAAGAAATATTTAACATTAAACATCACTCTGTAATTGCTATTATTTATTTGTTCGAGTAGGGAACACAACACTTTCTTTTATCAGGCATTTCCCATTTAAATAAAAGGGATACTTGACTGGTTCTTATCAGTTTTAATAGTACTCACATGCTCCTTTTCACCACAATTTGCATGGTTTCTGATTGATTTTGTTGTTTCAGTCGTCTCTCTGGACTGGTTCACATTACATGTTGATAGACTTCATATTCCCATTCACAGGTTATTCAGTATTGGCCCACTCTCCATCAGACCTCTCCCTGGAAAATTATTAGTATAGGTTGTCCAGAAGGCACCATTTTTGAATTTTTACTATTTGACAGCTTCAAGCCCTGCTCTCATTCCTTGTGTAGTGTGCATGTCTTCTGTTTCATTCTGTTGTATTTACTCTTTATTATTTTCTATACCAAGGTTGTCAGATTATTCATACCGATTTTAGTGATCCAACTAAAGGATTATTTGCTTCTATATTAAATATATGACTGTATATCTAGTTTAACTGAGTATCCATATCATTAAGTGGGATTTTTTGCATATACCATCATTTGATACCTTGCACCTTAAACTTAGCTGTTGTGTGGGTTATGGGTGGAGTATTAGTATAGAAACTTTCTTGTTTTCTTGGTTAATGTTCTTATAAGTTTTTATAGCTTCTGGTTAAATAATTTGTTATGTAAGCTGCATGGTTGCAACATAACTTAATGGTTCTCTTCTTGACAGTTACACTAATTTTAAATCTAATGCTGTTGTAGTTTTTATGTTATTGGCACAATGCATTACTTAGACGCTCTACGTTTCCGCTTAGGTTCATTCTATTTTTGATTTTTTGATGTGGCTACTTTAATAATTCACTGCAATGTAAGAAGTTACTATGTATGTGTTACTAGTTGATTAGAAACTTGTTTAATGATGCTGCATTATCTTTTAACACCTGTATTATTAATGGGACTGCATTGTGACAGTTTTTATGTTGATATAATAATACCTTAGTAGGATAAGTTCTGCTCTGGTTGCTGAATTGCTGCTAGCTTTTTTTATTTCTTTTTCTTCTGTTTGGTCTGTCTAGTATCTGTTCCCTTGAATGACTAGCCCTTGCTCTCCTGTGTTCCTGATTAAGCTCGCTCTATTCATACCCGGACTGTTATCCTACCTGGCTGGCAAACCTCAGTACAACTAACCCAGATATCACAGCAAACCCAGATTACATCAATCTTACATTCCAGGATGGCATTCATACTTGCTGAAAGTATGTCCTATCCTCCCAAGTCTACACAAAGACTCATATTTTTTGTCCTTTTTTTGTTCTCTTTTTAAGAGTGCATCATCCTTGGGTTGTCTGTAGAGAGACATGCATATATCACTGGGACTGCATTCCCCTCACCTTCTACTTTCAAACCTATTTTTTTTATCTCTTGTATTATATGGTTGAAAAGTTGAAGAAATATTTAGCATTAAGCATTTCTCTAAAATTGCTATTGTTTATTTGCACAAGTAATGAACATGACACGTTCTTTTATCAGGCATTTCCCATTTAAATAAAATGGGTAATTGACTCGTTCTTATAGGTTTTACTAGCACTCACATACTCCTTTTCACCACAATTTGCATGGTTTATGATTGATCCTGTTGTTGAGGTCGTCTCTCTGGACTGGTTCAAACCACTCCGTTCACCCTCGCTCCGCTCGGGCTCACTCCTGTCCCCTACCCTACCCCCTTTCCCAACCACCCCCACTTACTCTACATTTATACTCCAACCATATTGAAACAGACCTTTCTACGATACCCAATCAACCAATTACAATTTTCTTCACCCAACTCTGACCCCTCCCTATCTCATATCACTATCCTCCATACACATCACTAATGTCTCCTCCTGCCCCTCTTTTAATCTCATACACAACTTATTAGTCTTAACTAGCTTAATTACTCCCTTTCACTCCTTTCTTTCCTTTTTTTGTTCCCTAACTACCTCTTTCACATTACTTCTTATACCTAATTACAACTTCTACTAACTTTTATTCAAGCCCTCCCATATTATACTCCAGCTCTTCCTTATAACCTCCCTACTCTTCTATCTTACATTCTTAACTTTATATCACATACAGCTCAATACTCTTCAACCATCCCCAATACTTACACATGCAATAACCCATAAAGATCCTCCTCTACCCTTCTTAATCTTTCCCTCTTTGTATAACATCTACTACATACAACTTCACAAGATCAAATTGTCTACTCTCACTCCTACCTCTCCTAAACTTAAGTACAAATCCTTTACAATTTACTTCTACCTCTCTAAACCCACTCTATTCACTAAAGCTCTTCTTCTAGAGGGGGACTTCCACCCCAATCCTGGCCCACGTACCTCTCCACACCTTTCCACTATCCCTTCACCATCTTACATCAACCTCCCCATTCCCCCTCTACTAACAAACACCTTACTATCTACTCATTAAACATACAAAGTCTACTTAATCAAATTACTGATCTACATTCTTGGATAGCCCACTGCTCTCCACATATCTTAACTCTGTCTGAAACATGGCTCAAACCTCACATCTCTAACACACTGAAACCTTACCTTCCTGCTATAATATTTACCATCATGACAGACTCTCCAAAAAAAGGAGGAGGAGTGGCAATCCTGTACTGCTAGCTACTCAACTTATCCCCCTACCTATACCTCTTCCAGACTTTCACCCAGCTGAATTACTTATTCTTAATTGTCATTTAACCCTCCCCAAAAACTTTGCCATAGCAACAATTTTTATTCCACCCAGAAGTAACATAACCATCCTTGAACCTGTCCTGTCATGGATCTCACTACATATACCTTACAAGACAATTATCCTAGGAGATGTCAACATTGATTGGAAACATATATCAACCAACTCTCCAAATCTTAGTATTAACCTCCCTGGCTTCAATCAACTGATTATACATCCACCCGCTTAAACAAAATCAACAATAATAGATCCATTTTGAATTGGACCCTAATTTCTGATCTAAAACTTTACAATAACCCTGACATCCTTTCTGACTCCTTACATGACCACATCCCTATCTATGTGTAAAGACACTCTCTTCAAATTCCTAAGTCCCACCTGTACAGAGAATGCCTCAACTTGTTCTGCTTTGATGCTGAAACCTTTAATAATAGACTCTCTCTAGTTAACTGGTCCATCCTCCATCTTCCCCTCAATGACACAGTTCTGGAATTGAATCATACCTTCCTTGAAATACTTAATTCCCTTGCACCACCATTCAAAATTAGGATAAACTCTAACCATGCTCGCTGGCTCTCTAAAAACACTCACTCCCTTTTGAAAAATAGAGCTAGCATTTGGAAAGAATGGCTAAAAATGAAATCCATTACGCTACTGCAAAAATACAAAGAACTTAGAAACCACACCAAAAAGCAAACCAATAAAGATAAGAAAAATTATACTACGATGCCCAATCCACTCACTACTCTAACCCCCAAAATATTTCTGGAACACCATTAATAAAATCATTCACCCTGGACAACCTACTACCCCCCAACCCATACCCTAATAAGACACTTTGAGAAACTGTAACACTACTTAACTCTTACTTTATTGAATCTGCCCACATTGACCAAATCAAAAATCCTCCACCTACCTCTTTCATGTTTACCACTACCAACCCTTTCTCCTTTAAGCCAGTCTCCACTGCTTATATAAAATCTCTTTTGCTTAAACTAAAAACCATTATCCATCTCTTCTAATAACCTACTTCTCTGATTTCTTAAATTTGCAGAGCTTACCCTATCTCTGTAGTTGTAAACAGATCAATTCAAGAATCTATTATTTGATATCTGGAAATCCTACTGCACAAAGGAGGTAATTCCTCCGATCCTTCTGATTTTAAACCCATAGCCATTCTCTCACCTCTCTCTAAAATCCTCGAAAAATCTATACACAATCAGCTGCTCAAATACCTACTTCAGAAAAACCTTCTGATCCCAACTCAACATGGCTGTAGGGCAAATCATAGTACTTCCACTGCCCTTCTTTTACTCATACTGTTTCTGAGGCTAGAGACAAAAATCAACTAGTATCATGTCTATTCCTAGACCACTCAAAAGCTTTTGATATTGTTTCTCTAAGCTATCAAACTATCTACTACAAATGTACTAAAGATATTAACCTGATATGTGCAGTCTTAGAGATGGCTCTCAATACAAACTTCTTTACATGTGGACCATCTATTTACTGACAGCGTTGGGGGGTAGCAATAGGCACCCACTGCACTAACAGTTATTCCAATATTGTTCTATCTGAATGGGAGAAGAAGAATATTCTAAGTATCAGTAATCCATGGCATGAGCATGTTCTATTCTATGGTCGTTTTGTGGATGACCTGTTCCTGTTATGGAATGAGGAAGAGGAACAATTCACACAGTTTCTGGAATTCCTAAATGGAACTACAACTTTTTAGAAACTAATTAGCTGCTGGTCACGTAATAGTGTTAGTTTCTTGGATATCAATGTTATTCTTAAAGAAGGAGGTGGAGTTGATACCACCTTGTATAGAAAATCCACCTGGAAGAATAACTATCTTCACAAAAGTAGTATGCATCCTAGGCATATTACCAAGAATGTCATGTGCAATGAAGCCATGAGAATTTCTAAAAGGTGTACCCAAGAAGAAATCAGCCAGCAAGAAATTAGTAACTTGCAAAAGCGATTGCAACTAAGTGGCTATTCTAAGTAGGATACCAGTCTTTCCTCTAATGAAACCGAAATGAGATTATGAAGTGCCCAAGATCCAAAACCAGAAAAACTGAGACTAATGATTACTTATAGTACAGACAATAAACAAGTAAAGGATATCATAATGAAGTATTGGCCAATTTTAATGCAGGATTCAAAGTTACATGAAATTGTAGGAACGGAACCATGTTTCGGATATAAGAATAAGAAGAATATTAAAAGACTCTTATGCACTAAAGATGATTTCTCCAAGCAGGTACTGAGTGGACGCAAAGGCACATTTAAATGTGGTAATTGTTCAGCCTGTGAATATATTGACAGTAGCAACACTTTTAGACATCTGAACACAAACTATGAATATTCTTTTAGTTGCAAAGCCACTTGCAACACCAAGAATTTAGTCTACTTAGCAACTTGTACAGTCTGTACCTCATTTTATGTAGGTAAGACTAATCAGATCTTTAAAAAAAGAATGTTAAGGCATATGTGCGATATACGTAAAGGTGATATACACAATGCATTGGCTTTGCACATTATAAAGCATCCCGATCACTCTTTTAGTTTTAAGGCCATTGAGCAGCTTTATGAAGGAGTAAAACAAGGGGATATTTCTAATCGAACTGAAATTTGTGAAACTAAATGGATTATAAATCTAAGGGCAGATCGTCCGCCTGGTCTAAATGGTGTAGTTCCGCTGAAACCTATATTGAAAGCCAGAAGGCTGACCATTTGTTAAGTCAGAAGGAGTGCTAAATTCCAATCATGTGATTGGTGGTTCTATTCATGAATGGAAAGAAGGTCGCTGTCTTTTATCTTTGTGCTAACTGGACTAACTATTTTTTAAAAAGGAAATGGAGTCCCGTTTTTTTATTACGATCTGAGGAAGGTTTTAAACCGAAAGCGCTTATTGAGTTACAGAGTTGGGACTTTGCGTTCTATGTTTATTTTATTTGGATTTTGTCTGCCTCAATGGTCTTAGCATCATATTAAAAGTTGATTTTATGTCTACATTTCATTTGAGCTGTGGAGGTGTATCTTGATTGATTTTTTTTCTTTTATTGCTATTTTTACTTGCTGCAACCTTAATAGTGGGAGCTACATTTTTTAGGTAAACTATCTAATCCCAACCTCTCCACATCCACTATTCTCTGGTTCTATAGCTATCTTACTAATAGGCTACAGTTAGGTAGGGGGCAAACCACCTACTCCCCTTTTTTACCTATCCAGACAGGAGTCCCTTAAGGCTGTTCTAGGACCTCTTCTTTTCAATATCTTTACTAACAACCTCCATTCATCCTGCAGTACCTCTTCCCTTATGCAATATGCTGATGATTCTAATTTTATCTCTCTGTCTCTAATAACATCACTCACCCTCATACTATTGCTCAATCGAACAGTGGCTAACTGATAATCAACTCATCCTTAACCCGAAAAAAACAAACTTCTTTTCCTTCCTAAATCTCACTCCCATCATAAAACCACCTTTATCATCTCATCTCTTGACAACACTGTTATTAAATATCATTATTGATGACCAATTAAAATTTGATCTCCATATTCAGCAAAGTATAAAAAAGACAGATCAAAAATTAGATCTACTCTATAGAAATAAAAAAGTCATGTCCACTGACTCCAAACCTGCTCTGGTACAGGTATTCCTTCTTCATTGCCTTCTGTATGCCTCTCCTATACTTACACATCTACAATCTACCTTAATAACTAAACTTGAACAAACGTATAGGTTCATAGGTTGGTACTAGGCTATTGGCCCTAGGGCCTATACAAGCCTAGTCATAACAATTCCCTGGCTATTTCTTCCCACAATATTTACTTCCCTGGACTCCTGTCTAGCAGGGCGACTGACATGATCCTGGGATGAATTTCCTTTCTCCCATCCAATCGTCAAGGTTCCTTTTGAAGAAGGCCAAAGAGGTGCTCTGCTTGACATGTATGGGCAGTCTATTCGAGAGTCTAGGGAGTCTCTGGGTCAGGAACCTATCCCTCCAGCATGTTTTGTTTATTGTGATGACAAGGTTTAGATCCCTGGAGCATGTGGCTCTGAAGGATTGGGATTTCTTTAAGTGTAGCATGTCCAACAGCTCTGGGTTTGACATGGCCTTGTATGTTAAGCAGAGATTGCCTCTGAGTAGACCATATGCGACAAAGTATAGCTGGAGTTTTTTAAGGCGATCAGCGTAGGGCATCTGCTTTAGGCCTGTGATTCTTTTAGTGAGGTATTTCTGTGGCCTTTTCAGTTGTTGCAGATGTCTTGAGAGGTACATAACAAATGGGGCACTGTATTCTATAATGGGTCTAATGAGGGATAAGTACAGTGGGACAATGACCTCCTTTTTTCTGGATGAAAAGCCCTTAGTGATGAGGTGTGCCACAAAGAAGGATTTCCTGACTGTTGTGGTGATGTGGTCATCGAAGGTGAGACCACTGTCCACCTGTGTATCTAAGTCTCTTATCACACTTTCGGTGTTTAGTGTACTGCCACCTATGTGGTAATTTATGGGTACATGTTTTTTCCCAAAGGGAATAACTATACATTTCTTGGCATTGAGCTTGAGCCCATGGCTCTGGCACCAAGCATCTGTTTCTGTAAGGCCCTTTTGTAGAGTATCCACATCATTTGGGGATTCAGTAATGGCTCCCAGTTTGCAGGCATCTGCTAACTTTGTTAGCCAGAGTCCTTTAGTGTTGGCCTGTACTTCAGAGAAGTAGATGCCAAACAAGAGTGGTCCCAGGACTGAACCCTGAGGTACTCCACTTGTCACTTGTCTGGAGCTGGATTTGGAGTCAGCTACTTTTACAGTGTGGGTTCTGTCAGTAAGCCAGTTGGCAACCCATCAAGTGACGTAGGGATTAATGCCCAGCTTAGTAAGTCTATCTATGATTCCAGAGTGGAGGATGGTATCAAAGGCCTTGGCGAGGTCCAGATAGGCTGTGTGGACTGCCTTACCCTCATCCACAGCTCTGGAGACTGATTCGAAGAAGTCAATCAGGTTCAGGAGACAAGATCGGTTCTTCATGAACCCAAACTGCATGGGGTCCAGTGTTCGAAGGTTGCCAATGTCTTTGTTTATAAGTTCAATGATAATACGTTCCATGGCCTTGCAGATCAGGCTCATCAGACTGATGGGGCAGTAGTTCCCAGGATACAAGGTGGATCCCCCCTTATGGAGTGGGTTTACTGTAGCTGTGCGCCACCCAGTGGGCACAAAGCCTGAGGTGAGGCTATGATTAAACATGACACTTAGGTGAGGTGCCAGTTCATTTTGTAGTTCATGTAATACACAAGCCAGGATGTCATCTGGTCCTATGGATGCTGTATTCTTGGCTTTGGAGAGTGCGTTTTTTACCTGTGTGGCCGTTATTACCGGAATTTGGCAATCTTCCGGTATTGAGATGAGCCATTTAGGGGGTGAAAGAGGGGTGAAGTTTGCACTGAATTGATCTGCCAGGATATTTCCAATATCCTGTATAAACCATTAAACTCCCACAGAGATCTCACCACTGCCTTGCTCTAAAACAATTCCAGTGGCTTGAATTCTCCCAGCTTCTGCTTTTATCCCAGCTACAAATCACTCCCTCCTTAATAAATAAACCCTCATCATGTCCTTCCCTCTCCTCTCTAATATCCCTCTATACACCTACTCATACTCTCTGCAGCTCAGATCAACTACTTCTTGACATTTACAAACCCAATAAAAATATAGGCAAACTAATTTACAAAAGACCAGTGTTCCAAGTCTGGAACAAACATCCCCCTAATATTCGAAATATCAAATACACAAACAGCTTAAAAAATAACTCAAAATGTACCTTGCTAACTCATGCCATGACCCTATCTACCCCCTCCCAACAATCCATCCATCCCTCTTTACCATTAAACTCATTTTCTCCCAGGTAAATTGACTGAATAAATTCTATTAGCCCAAAGAGAAGCTTTCAACTGCTTCATTGTATTCTTATTTATTTACATAAAAAAAGGGGCAAGTAAAGTAAGCATAAGTTTATTGGTTACCTTGTCTGATACATTATTATTTAGCATCTTTGGTTCTGCACTTATACTCTCTGAGATTGTTTAGTGCTTTCCCATGGGTTCAGTTTTAGGTCTGTCCGTAATTTTACATACCTATCTGTTAGTTATGTTTAATGTCGGCATGATTTTGACTATGTTTTGACCCTATAATAACTCATCATCATGTTCCAATTATTAATTAGCATATTCTATGTCATAGTGGCTTTAGGTAAGTTTACTTCTAAGTCCTCCTTATTGTGTCCATAACATCTATGATTTTTCATTTCCCAGTTCATGTCATTACATACTGCTGGTTTATATAAGTCTTCTGGTATTTTGTATAACTGGACAATATTATGTGTGCAGTTAACTTGCAGTTGGTTTCGTCTTGTATACATATCCATTTTATATATTCCTTTATATATATTTTCCTTGTAATCATTGTGTCTCTCTTTGTTGCCTTTTTTATGGTGGATTTGTATTATATATTCACACCATATTTCAGTCGCTATATTTATATGCTATGGTGAGATCCCGTGGAGTGTCTACATCTTATTATCCTCTGATGCTTTATTATATATTTTCATGTATCAATACTCAGTATTTGATTTTTCAGTTGGTTCTGGTTGTTGGTTTTCCTGGTTTTGATCAGATGGTTATGATGAAGGTGTGTCCTTCTTTGTTTGACAGTTGCTGTTGGTTATAGGATGTTTTTACTGTCGGACCAGTTTTCGTTGTTTTGACTGGTTTTATTTCTATTTTCATTGGGTTCTATAGATGTTTTTGCTGATTTTATTAACCGCATGTTCTGCACTATTCATTAATGACACTACACCTGTTTCTTTCTTGAATATATTTTACATGGGATATTTCTGCTAGGAGTTTTGATAATACCATTTGCCCTTACTGATACAACAATATGATCATCTGGTGTTTTTGATGCATTAGCTCTGATGTTTAGCTCTGATTATTTGCTCTATGAGGGGCTCACGATGAACTCTGTTGATATTATCTATTTTATTTTTATTAAAGTATTTTATTAATGCTCATATTTTGTGAACTTTTTGAAATATGGACCATATTATGTATTTGATCACTGACATTTGCTGCTTTGTTTTATAAGCAACTCCGAGTTTTCAGCAGGCTTGCACTCGTCAGCTTAGCCAGAAGTTGCTGTTTTTGGTGTGACAGCATAATTGTTTTATGTTAACTGTTTTTATTCATGCTCTTTCATATGTTTTTATTCTCTTTTTGTCTATGTTTAACATCTTTGAATTTGTTAATGATACCTATAATTATTCAATTAGTGTTCTGATTAGCCAGTTTTGAGCACCAAGAGCTTTTGTATAAAAGGCTGCTCAATTTCATGTTTTATTACACCTGAAGAAGCATAGTGTTAGTTCTTCATTAAAGAAGTTTTCTACATTGTGGATTCCTCTGTGTGGTGTATCCAGTGGATTTGGTGTGTTCCTATTTATTTACATAGCAAAACATCTTTGCTAGTCTGCCTGTCTACATTGTTTTCTATAATACAATGTAATGTCATCTTGAATGTTTACTTTTTTAGCTGTATTCTCTAGGTATTTTATCTTCCGTTACTTACTCACATCTCTCTGTTTTTTATTACCATGACATTTTATCTTATATAAACTTTCTATGTAACTTTTACTCTTGTATTTGTACAGTCTAGATGTATGTACTTTTATTTGTACAATCTTGAATTTTTATAAGCTTTAATTCTTGTAATATCCTGAATTTTATGTAATTTTTTTTTTGCATACTCTGTAGCTTTTCTCCTCTGGTCTCCACTGAAAATGGGCCTTTGGCTCAGTTGGACTAACCTGATTAACAAATGACAAACAAACAAGCAAACAAATAAACAAACAAATAAATATATAAATAAAGATAAACTAAAGATGGTACTACTCAATGTAGGAGCCTCAACAAGATGCTCCTAACCCTGGAGAGTGTTGACATTTGTGCTGTTACTGAGACATGGTTTAAATCCATGGAAGACACCCTGGCAGTACAAGGCTATAATGCCTTCCACAAATTTAGACCAGCTATGCACAAGAAGGGACAGGAGGTGGAGTTGTATCAATCTACATAAAAAGTGGATTGGCCTCAAGATTGGTCGAACAATATGAAATGCTTGAGCTACTCCATGTCCAACTAACCTTAGGTAAAATGACCCAGGATAACCACACACATACTTCAATGTAGTGGAGTCTCTCTCACTTCAGCTGAGCACCATATTCGCGGGTGATTTCAACCTTCTCACCTTAAACTGGAATACATACACAACCACTAACAAGCAGACCCAAAGATTCTGGATTTTGTCAATCTGAACACCCTGGAACAGCTAGTCTGAAGACCTACTAAGGGTCCAAATATCCTAGAACTGGTACTCACAAATATGAGGAAACATTGCACCTCCCACTTTGTGTAACATCCTCACTGGTCAGATAAGATCACAAAGCAGCCACCCTTAAAATCAGTATAAAGACTGAAATCCCAGCAAGCTCCAGAACTTTTAAGAATTTTCCATGGCTAACTACCCCCTATTAAGCAATGGCCTAGCTAAATTCCAAGCCCCCCCAAACTCATTGAACATGGTAGCCTATGTGGAACTGTTTACTGAAACCCTGTATAAGCATGTAAATAACTATAGAAACAGCAGTACACAACTGAAATAAACTTAGGACAAACTCCAAAAACAAGACTCCCACAACAGACCCCCAATATAAATAGGTTGTACAACAAATGAAAGAAAATCCTGTCCAAAAATGGGAAGGGGCATGTCCAAAAGACAAAATACTCAAGCAGCACATGGGACTAATCAAGTCCACCAAAACCAACTTCGAGGCAAAAATAGCCTCCCAGGCTAAGGATGGCCATAAAGTACTTTCAGTTATGTACACAACCTTAAAGGAACACTCAGCAGTGTGCTGAACTAATAGTTTGTGGAACTTCCTATACCAAACCAGGGATATAGCAAATTTGCTGGCCTATAAATTTAGTTCCAATTTCATCCCCATCACCCCCAGTTTAGCCTCAGGAAATACCCTCTAAAATTTCTCCCCCAACTATCACTAAAGAAGAGGTTCTTACTGCCCTCTCCAGAGTAAAAATCACTGCATCAGTGGGTCTTTATAATATCCCAGTATGCCTCCTAAATAGCTTGAAACATGATGTATCAGACCTACTAGACTCTGTATTCAACCACAGCCCCCAGACAGGCTTTGACTCTAGGGAATGGAGGACTGCAATCATCATCCCACAAAGGTGAACTATAAACAGACTGAGGGAACTGCAGACCCATAAGTTTGACTAGTCTTATATACAAAGCCAGAGAAAGAATTATCATGGACCTGATAAACAGACATAGAAACCTTCAAACACTGGACCCATTCCAGTTCAGTTTTGTCAAGGGCAGGTAATGCCTACTAAACTTGATGGACTTCTTTGGAAAAAGTCACTAGAGCCATGGGTAAGAGTAAAATGGTACATACTGTCTACCTTGACTTGACCAAAGCACACAATATCTCACTCAGGTATTACAAACAAACTCACAGATTTAGACATAAATCCGTATGTCACCCGATGCATAGCTCAACAGCAAACAAATAGTTCACATGAAGTTAGGGTAGAGGAATCCACTTCCATGCCTATCGCTAGTGGTGTCCCAAAAGGCTTAGTACTGGGACCTCTCCTGTTTTGAATATACTTCTCTGAAGTCAAGGCAAATGTAGAGTGTCTTTGGCTAACCAAATCTGCTGATGACTGCAAGCTGCGTGCATTCACTGAATCTCCCAAAGATGTAGATATCCTCCAGGCGAGTCTGACAAAGACAAATAAATGGTGCCAGCTTCATGGCCCAAAACTCCAATATCAGTTAAGCACTGCATGAGGATCAAAGCAAGAATGTAAATTACTTGCTTCTTAAGTACTACACTAAGTATTACTCTCTTTTGTCAGGGGGAATCTGGTATACATCAGCTGTCTATGCTACAATTAAAGCTACCAGTACTGACCGTAGTTTGATTCCCTCTGAATTCACATGGCTGTTATTTAACAAGACCAAAATTCCTTTTGCCCATAAAAGCATGTGCTCCTGTGCAGAGAGGGCAGCATGATGTCTTGTTTATTATGGTGTCTGTCTCAACAGCCTGCAAGGAATCTACATATTTCTTCTATATCAGCTCAGGTTTTCCTCTCAAAATCATGCTGGTTGACTTATTCTTCTAAATGTTCTTTCTGTAGCTATAGTATATTCACCTTTGCCCTTATCTGTAATCAAGGTCACTGCTGAGAAAGGTCTAAGAAAAAATGTATAACAGTTAATTTCCTAGTTAACAAATAAATAAGTTTAAATTTAAATTTAAATTAAACTGAGAAATTAATCTTTGACTCACCATCCCAGAAAGAAGGTCCATAAGATAGTTAAAGAAGCTTACAAGCCCCTGTGGAGTTGGGTTATACTCCGAGCAGCTTTCATTTCCTACAACTTAAACCAGAAAAAGTGAGATGGCATGGCATTTCATGGGAGTTAAGAAATGACAAATTTAGCCTAAACAGTCAACAACAAATAGTTTTAAATGATTCCTTATGTCTACTCAACTGTTGCCTTTCCACGTTTATTGGTTGCAGAAAAACACAGACTATGATGACAAACAAAGCTTGCTTGGGATATCAATACTGTTAATTTTCTCAGTCTATTGCGTAAGTTCTGTCTCAGAAAAATAACAAGTTACATCTTCCTGTTGTCATTAGAATACCATGTTTCCACCCTGTCCTAGATGTCCATACACTAAAAATATTCCATTACCACCTTTTGAAGGCAATGCGGTGCCTCCTGCACCATGTCTGTTAAGAATGCATCGTCACATTGCCCGTGAGCTGCCAACACACACACACACACACACACACACACACACACACACACACACACACACACACACACACACACACACACACACGCACACACACACACACACACACACACACACACACACACACACACACACACACACACACACACACACACACACACACACACATATCCAAATGTCTGAGTCTTTTTCATGCATGTATTTTGAAGCTGCTGTCCATGGGTAACTGTAGATTGTTGAGGTACTTGACTATTCCCTCTTTCTCTTCTTTCACACAATATATCCATATTAAAATCCCTATGGCTTTGTTGCAGAACACATTACAGTTTTTGCTGGCTCCACTTACCTGTTTGTTTTTGTCTGCATAGTTGTGAATGGGTTGTCTCTAGAACTGCAGCAAGTAGCCAGACTGACACATTCTCTCTTATATTTTACTTATTTATTTGTCATTTAATAACAAGGAAAGTCCGACTGAGCCAATGGCCCAATTTCAGCAGAGGCCCAGGGAGAAAAGCTCCACAACAGATTCAAAAACATAGCTGAGTAATTGTATACAAGGGGGAGAAACCTGATAACTAATTATATACAATGGGAGAAAAATCCCCACAACAGATAAAAACACAAACAGATTTACATACAGTTACAGAAATATTAAGAATATAATATATATTGCAAGTAGCAATACACACTACAGAAGTGGACAGCCTATGCCAAGCAAACTAATGCATAGTTCTTCAAAATACTGACTATATTTCTAATAATGTATGGAGGTGAAAAATGATGCAAAAACATACAGAGGAATAGAATGGGACGTGGAGTAATAAGCAGGAAGGAAAACTAAGGCTATGGAGAGAGAGGTGATTATTGTTAGAAAGGTGAGGATGTTATGGAAAACATGACAGAGTAAAATAAGTAGTATTAAGTGATTCTTGAAGAGGCAAAAGAGCAAACATTGGAAGCATGATACCATTAAAGTCAGTGCTTGTTTTGATGTTGGGCCATTGTGAATATGGAGGTGTTAGTGATACAGAGTGAGAAAGGTATAGTGAGTAGGTGGTCATGCATCTGTTTTGAGGGCTGTGCATGTACAAGGTGTCAGACATATATTTTTAGGTTGGTCTTGAAACTGGAAAGGTTGCTAATATGTTTAAGGGCTGAGGGGATAGAGTTCCAGGAATGGGCTACATAGCTGTAATAGAGAGACGTTCCTGCTGACAGGTGTGGTTTGTAGGTAGTGAGGAGCATTTTGTTTCCAGATTGAAGTGGCCTAGCAGGGCAGTAAGTCTAGCAGGGTTTTGCTTTGTTCTGGTTTGTATATTAATTTGTGGTTCAGGAGTAGATGTGTGTGAGTGAGTTGCTTGGGTAATTCAAGCCAGTCAAGCTGTTTTAGGGCTAAGCAGTGATTTGTTCTGTTTGATGAGTTAGTGGCCAAGTTTGCTATTTTACTGTAACACTGGTTTAGCTTATTTTGGATGGAAGCTTGAAGGTTAACAGCACTGGGGAGCCATGTAGTAAAGTGGGGAGTTGGAATGTAGAGACCAGGAGTTTTGTGGGTAAATCAGTTAAGTAGTTATTTGCTCTATAGAGTGCCTCTAATTTTTTTGATAGCCTGTTGCACACATAAGTCAACTTTCAGGCTATCATCAATTGTCTTGCCTAGTATGTTGGTATGGGGGATGACTTCTATAGGGGTGTTATCAGACATTGTTACTGAGAAATTTTGTTTGCGGTGTGTAAGAGCTTCTGGGAGGAATGGCAATAGTTTTGTTTTTTTGGATTGAGTAGAAGCTGGGGGTTATTGAGCCAGCTTTTAACTGATGCAAATGACTCTTGGGTGAGGTTTTGTAGAGTAATTATGTGACTAGCAGAACAGATTAATGTGGAGTCACCAGCATATTGTATGAGGATGCCTGACATTTGGTAGAGTGTAGGTTGGTGGTAAATATTTTGAAAAGCAGTGGCCCCACTACAGAACCTTGAGGAATACACACACATACATATCTAAACATTTGTGTCTTTTTCATGCCTGTATTTTGAAGATGCAGTCCATGGATCACCACAGATATTGTTGAGGAACTTGACTATTCCCGCTTTCTCTTCTTTCACACACTATACTCATATTAAATTTCCTCAGTATCTATTAATATTGCTTTGCTGCAGAACAAAGTACAATTTTTGCTGCCTCCACTTACCCATCTGCTTTTGTGCAGTAAGTTTGCATGTAGGATGAGTAAGAATTAATGCATTTAACAGACTGGAGTCTATTGGAAAGGTAGCTGGAGAGACACTTGGTAGAAGTGTTTGATAAGGCAAGTAAAGACAGTTGTTTTAGAAGAAAGCCATGAGAAACAGTATAAAAGGCCTTAGACAGATCCAGAAACATGGTATAAACCAGTTGGCCTTTGTGTCTGCAGGATTACTAGTGTTGGTGAAGTTGAAGAGAGCTGTGGTAATGCTATGCCCTGGTCTGAAGCCATGTTGTGTGGAGTTAATGTGGTTGTTAATTTGTAAATGAGTCATTAATTGATTATGAATACATTTATAAGGATTTTTGAATGAAGGGAGAGAACAGCAATTTATCTAAAGTTGGATATATCATTGGAGTTACCTCCCTTGGATGTGGGATGATGTGAGATTTTTTCCATAAGGCTGGGATATGCGATTCTTGAACAGATCTATTTACGAGAATGGATACTGGAAAGGAAAATTTAAGAAATCACTAGGAATTCCATCTGGAGTAAGTGTACTCAGTTTGTTTGAAGTATTTCTTCATTGTTATGATACATACTAGTAAAAGGAGAAAGAGTGAGTATTAATAGATCTGGGAGGTGAGACTGAGTGGGATGGTCAGATTATTAGAGGAAGTTGACATGTTTTGAGCTTCATTGTGAACTAGTTTAGTGATGCTAGAAATAACGTGATCATTAAAAGTGTTGGTTGTTTCTTCCAGGGAGCAGTGGGGTTTGGGGTGTGGGTGTCCATTTCATCCAGGATGTAGCATTTTAGATAATGGTGTCCCTGAACTATCTAGAATTTTTGTACCACCTATTCAACAAATTGGAGTAATAAAGTTTCTTCTTAAGTTTGATCTGCCATTTGGCTTTATTTCGTAAGTATTTATACTGTTGAAGTTTGTTTTCTGTTTTATTATTGAACCATGCCTTCAGGCTTTATTTGTATTCCTTATTAGTTTCCTGTTAGTAGGAGTGGGCCAAGGAGCAGGGTTGTTTTGCACTCTTTTAAGTCTATGGGGGCCATGCTGTTTAGCATTTCCATAAATATCTTATTAAATAGGCAACAGCATCATCTTTTTGCAAGACATTTAAGATGTTCTAGTTGTGAGATTGTAGTGAGGTGTTAAACAGTTGTAATTCAAAGTTGCTCATGTTGTGAGAGGATTTAAATGTGTTTTCTCTGGAAGAAGTATAGCATTTTCTTGTGGCGTTATATGGGCAGGTGGTCACTAAGTTTGCTAGCTAATGTACCATAGGATCTTATATTGATTGTTAGGGTGACTTGTTAATAACCAGTCCAGAGTGGTAGTTTCACCATTTTCAGGTTGATTCTGGCAGGATCAGATAAGCTGGGAAAAATTGTACAGATTTATACTAGAAGATGTTATCTCAGCGGTGCGGTGAGACTTAACTAGTTGATGTTAACATCACCTAGTATAATGTTTTCTGTGTGTACATCATCAGATAGGATGTCTACCAATGTGCTGATATTGTCTCCAGGTAGAGTTTAAAGGGCCACCATGCATACAGTTTTGTGTATGTTTAGTTTTAGGTTACTTAGAAGTAGTTTGGCATCAAGGAAGAAGGATATGGGAGATTTGAAAGGTGACAGGTTTATGCTAATGTGGTACATTATTGCAACTAGTCCTGCTTTTTTGTTTAATCTATCAGCTCTAATAATGTTAAAGTCAGGGAGGAGTATTTCTGTGTTACTAATATTTAATTTTAGCCAAGCTTTTCCTGTTGCTAATATGTAAGGGGAGTGATATTTTATCCAGACATGCAGTTCTGGAATTTTGTTTGCAATGCTTCTGATTTTCATATGGAATAGAGTTTTTGTTATTTCTTATTTTGTTGGGAGAGGTGTTTAGGTTTTGGGCAGGGTTGATTTATTATTTGTGGTGTATCTTAGTACCTGAGGGGGTCTAGAGCTGGGGTGAATGTCACCTGCTAAAAGCAAATTCAGTAGTACTCTTATATGAATGTGTTGTACCGGTTTTTGTGGTGATAGTACCTTTGAACCTTTTTTTGAGGAATGGAGTATTTTAGGTTTAATAAGATTAGTGTAGTAATTTTTCTAAGTGGGGGCTGATATTGAACAATATGAATGAAGTGGTCACATTGTAATCACGTACCTTGTGGTAGTAGGTGAAGTATTCAGGGAGTTGAATTTGTTACACTAGAACAGGTTAATAATATGAGTATGACAGAGGTTAGAGTGAGACATTGTCTTATGGTGGGAAGTGGTGAGTTTAGGATATTTAGGGTATGTATTGTTTTAAAGGAGAGCATATTTAGATAGTGAAGAGTAGAGAACAGGTATTGTCAGTTACAGAAATAAGGAGGTGGGGGTGGATGGGAAATAAGGGTAGGGTAGGGTAGGGGAGCGGAGTGAGCTCATGCACAGTGAGGGCAAATGGAGTGGGATGCACCTGGCAAAATTGTAGTCTGGCCAAAAAACAATCTCAGAAGATTTGCTGACTGAAGAAAGTCATTTTTATTTGCTTTAACATTTATTATTGGTGTTTGTATTAAAAATGGATAGGTTATATACATACTCTCTTTAGCTGTGACCAGAATGGTGGCAGCATACTACTTTTGTAATTCTTGTATCAAAGGACTGTCATGTCCCCTCACTGCCACAGTTTCACAGTTTGCACTTATCTTTGGTGAAGATAGGCAGCCATATTTTGATCATTACTTAAATATTTTCAAACTCCTTCTCATCTTTTTTGTATTGACTTGTATACCAGTCCCTTTGCAGATATGTAAGTTACCCACAGACAGGAGTATGTTTTCTTCATGACTCTCCATAATGTCATCTTTGTAAAATATAATTGTCACCAAATGTAATTTTATCATCAAAATGTGTTTTGTCTTCTCATAACTCCAAATCCAAGTATCACACACAAAGAAAACAGGATTTACATATTAACAGGTCATGTTCCTGCCAGTACTGTCAAATGTTCAGTGTTACCACATCTGGTACTTGCAGTTTTTGTGCACACCATTCTGACTTTCTACATAATCTTCTATTGTTTCATGCTGATGTTCATCACAACATGTGGTAATCGTAAAGGTAATTTTTAATTGCGGCAAGCTAATAAACAGAGGAAAGGTAGTTGTATCCAATTCACTTACAGCCTTAAGAAAACAAACAAATTAGATCACCATATCCTAGCTGTCAGCCTTTTTAAGACCAAATTGTCAGTCAGCCCTTTCCAGCTGGAGTTATCAGATGCACATTACTCCAATATGACCCATCGGAGTCCATTCCACTGGACAGGTGACTGTGTCAACTGCATTTTTGGGGGCAGAGAGGTCCACATACATTTAAGATGCAACAGCATGGTCTACAGTCACACTTTTGCTAAGCACTACAGACTAGATCAGAGGTGGTTTGGTGTTAACGGTTGTCAGATGGATACTTACAAGAGACCCATCTTCTATATCCATTGCTTGTCGTTCCACTGAATCAGAGACACTGTAAAGACAAAAACATAATGAGGCATTGTGAAGGTGCACATACACCACCATGGTAGGAGAGTTTCTTTCCAGGACAGGCAGTTTCCTTGTGTACCACTTAGAGCTGTGTAATTAGCAGAGATCAACTTATTATGTTATTCTGCCCTTTGGAACAACATTAGGGATCCATACGCTATTTCTGTCATTTGTGAAATGGACTGCTGTAAGTGCCTAGTCAAGTACCCTTATGATGTTTGACTTGTGGATGTATAGAAGCTCCATCAGGGCTGGATTTGTGAGTGTCTTGAGAGCATAGGTCACCCCGTAATAGTCGGTAAGAGACAGTGTAAAGGGATAGGGCTTTTAGTCTATCTGCATAGTTCATGTTGTTTGCACCCTATATTTTTTTTGTGAGGAACCTCTGAGGTCACTCCAGCTGCTGTAAGTGCCTATGTGAAGTACATGCCAAATGGTCCACTGTACTCGATTATTGGTCTAATGAGGGCTGAGTACAGTGGGACAATAATTTCCTTGGATCTGGGTGCCATATCTTTACTTATAAGTTGTGTCAGATAAAAGGATTTTCTCATCACTGTGGACACATGGTGGTGAAAGTTCAGGCTACTATCTGTGTACTTAGATCTCTCACCTCTGAGTCCACTCTAAGGGGTGTTCTATTGATGTTGTAATTTGCAGGAGTATTTGGCTTTCCAAAGGGTATGATGATGATGATGCATTTTTTTGCATTTCATTTTAGGCCATGGTTCTGGCACCAGTCATTTGTCTGATCTAGACTCTCCTGAAGGATATCTACATTGTTGGGGGATTCAATGATTGCCCCTAGCTTGCAGTTGCCAGCAAGCTTTGTCATCCAGAGGCCTTCCACATTTGCCTTAACTTCAGAGAAATATATTCTGAACATGAGTGGTCCCAGTACTGAGCCCTGTGTCACACCAGTAGTAACTGGCCTCTTGCTGGATCTGGATTCACCCACTTTAACCACGTGTCCTGTCCGTGAACCAGCTGGATATCCATCTGGTGACATAGGGATTTATGCCCAGTTTTGTGAGTTTATAATACCTGAGTGGGGAACGGTGTCAAATGCCTTGGCCAGGTCAAGGTAGGTGGTACATACTGTTTTACCCTCATTCATGGCCTTAGTGACTTTCTCAAAGAAATCCACCAGATTCAGTACGCATGACCTGCCCTTGACAAAGGCAAATTGGTCAGGTCCAGTGTTTGGTGGTCTCCTACTATGTCATTATTTATTAAGTCCATAGTCAAACTTATGTGGCTGTAATTTCCTAGGGCAGCAGAAGGTTCCCCTTTATGGAGAGAGATGACTGTAGCTGTCCTTCACTCTATCAGGACAAAGCCAGCCTGGAGGCTGTGGTTAAACATAGATCCTAATGGGCTTGGTAAGTCTTATTTAAGCTGTTTAAGAGGCAACCTGGTATATTGTCAGGCCCCACTAAATCTGTGTTTTTAGCTTTAGAAAGCACATTGGCAACCTGTTCTTTGGCGATAATTGGCAGTGGAGGGTATTTTTTGGGAGAACTGGGGGTGGTGATGAGATGAAATTTGAGCTGAATTTGTCAGTCAGCAGATTTGCTATGTCTTCCAGCTGAGTATAGGTGATTCCATGTACAAGTAATTCTACACATTCTAGGGTGTTACCCTTAAGATTGAGGGTATAACTAAAAAAACTCCTAATGGTTATCCTTAGCTTTGGAGGCTACTTTTACATCAAAGTCTGCTTTCAGAGACTTAACTAGTACCCTGATTCACTTGTTTATACTAATGAGGTACTTATTTCTCTGTTGTGCACATTCCCTCTTACTTCTCAGCAAAATTTTCTTTCTTTTGCTGTACTCTCTATTAATACTAGGGGTCCACCAGGGTTTCTTGTTTTTGCAGTTTGGCCTCGGTTTATTTTGGTCTTGTACTGCTGTTTTTATGCATTTGTTTATATGGTCTTACAGGGCTTTTGTTTATGCCTCTGCATAGGTTTCTGTGTTTTCTGGATTTGGGGGAGCTTGGAAATAGCTATGTCATCCCTTAATAGGGGGTAATTTACCTAAGAGAATTTATTAACGTTTCTGGGGTTAAGTGGGGGGACTAGTTTTACCTTTACTTCAAGGGAGTTTGTGATATGATCCTAGCAGTGAGGACATAACACTGGGGGGGGGGGGGGGTTGCAGCACTCTCCCATATTTGTAACTACCAGAGCTAGGATATTTGTTCCCCTAGTGGGAGTGCAGACTAGCTGCTCCAAGGCATTTGAATTTACAATTTCAAGAAATCTTTGGGCCTGTATGTTAGTGGTCTTGTATGCCTCCCAATTAGTGGAGGGGTAGTTAAAATCACTCATGACTATGGTATTGGGCTGAATGATGAGTGATTCTAGTAACTGCAGGTATGATGTATGAGTTTCCTGGTTCATAGTGGGGGACTGTAGCTACCAAGAATATGGTAATGGATTTTTCCCATGGTTAGTTGGACATGGAGTCATGTTGTTGGACCAGCCTTGAGGTGTGGTTATCCTTTATGTAGATAGATACACATCCACCTTTACCTCTTTCATGTTCAATGGTTGGTCGGAATGTATAAAAGGCATTATAGCCATGCACTGCCACAGTGTTTTCAGTGGTTTTGAACAATCCTGCAGAAACTGCACAGACATCAGCATTCTTCAGGATGAGGAGAACTTCCAGGGAGAGCAGCTTTTTATTGAGACTCCTAGCATTGAGCAGTAACACCTTTAGTTTATCCTGAGTAGCTTTTGTTATGTTGGAAGGTTTGTCTGTCTAGCAATGTCTAAAAAGGCACTGTAGGGTTGGATAATATTTTGGCCAATATCCGAAAGCCTAGAGGTGGCTGGTGAAGACCATCCCTGGCAAAGCAGCATGGGCTATCAACCATGTCTTCCCAAGCTGACAAGTATTGGAACCCTTTAGAATGATACCAATAGCTAAGCCCATTGTTAAAGGTGATCATTTTCTGCTGGTATTATGGCATCATCATTGGAGATGGTAGAATGCTGCTCAGTGCTAGGCTCATACCTGTCTGTGACACATATTCTGAAAGCTCAATCATGTCTCTCTTCATATAGTTCAAGGAGGTACATCTCAGGTCATTCACGTCCACATGGACTATGATTGAGTCATACTGGTACTTAGGGGTAAGTGACCTGAGTGCTTGTGTGTTCAGCAAAAAAAAAAAAAACAATGCAACCTCCAGACATGGCTTCCAGTAACCTACAGGAAGATATAAGACAACTGCACACAAACCTGGTTAAAATAAATTAAACACTGATGGAGTATATCAACACAAATAACAAAAGGCTGGAAAAATGGAAGAAGCTTTAAATAGATATCCAGATGAGGTGATAAAGGTGAAAAACTCAGAGTTTGAAATGAAGAAAAGGTTGCTTGAATATGAGACTGCTCAGGAAGACATGTTTAAAAAAAACAGAATTAAAGGACAGAGCACATAGGGAAAATCTGAGTTTTTCCAGCTATACCAAAGAAGCTGGAAGGAGCAGACTGCATTCATTTTATGAAAGTACAAATAAGCAACTGGACTAGTATTCCACAGCAGGAGTTGTTATTTGAAATGGCACATTGTGTATATGCTCCAAACCTGGCTATGAGGAAAGCAAACTAGACCTGTAAAGATCCAATCCCACCAGCAGAGGGAGTTGATTTTGGCAAAACTGTGACAGAAGTACAAAATACTAAAAGTGGAAGATAGCAGATTGTTTGTTTAGAGTGATTACTCATTGTATACCAGGCAGAAGAGGAGTAAGTTCATTCCACTATTCAGGGAATGTTGAGACATGGGTGTGAGATTCAAACTGCTGTACCCAACTGTCTTCAAGTTTATTCTTTGCTTGAGGGACAAAATCATTTTTGATGAAGTACATGCTAAGGAGGAAATAAAAAAGTTTTAACAACAAAAAGTGAGATGTGAAACAGAAGGAGATTCTGCTTCTTGTTCTTCTGGTATTAAAGACCATACAGCAACTGTACCTGTGAAACCCTTTCCAATATTTCAAAGGAAAATGGAGAGAAGGAAGGGAGCATGAGGGTTGACTAGAAGAATCAAGAGTACATTGGAAATGAAGCAGAGACAGGATTTGGGAGATGAAGATGAACAGTAATAAAACCAGTAACAATGTGGGATTACAATGCAATAATTACATTTATGAAATGTGACAGAACAAGAACATCTGGAAATATTGGACTTTTTTTTAGAATTTGTTGGACTTGTGGGGGAATCTAATGTGTATGCCCTACTTTATGTCATTAATGTTTGGAAAAATGCTTTGGGGAGGGAAAGAGAGGGGAGAAAGTTAACTGTAAGAAAATAAACATGTTTTCTTAATAGTACTATTTTTGTGGTATATGGTTTTCTTTGCATGATATAAAACAAAGTTTTCTCAGTTATTTTTAAGTGCAATGGGGACTGTAAATAGCTGCTGTTATTATTTTTTGTCTTTCTTTTTCCCTTCTCCATTTTCTTCTTGTTCAGTTTTAAGAAATGTAGGTACTGCAATGAAAAAAAGGCATTAATGTGCTTTTTCTTATTCTTGCATGGGGAAATGACTGGATTAAGGACCTTACACTGATTTAGTAGCATGTTTTAAGAGTAAGCAAGTAAATGAAAAAGAATATTGAATATTATGAGGCTATTTTCTAACAAATAAATGTATGCTTAGTAGTAATTCTGTATCTGTCCCTCGTGTATCCATGGAAACAATCTGATAAAGAGAAATTGCCTGTCTGGTTCTCATGTCTCCATGGTGACAATCTGATAAAGAGAAATTGGTTACAGTCTAGCGGAGAGTGATTGACTGGAAAAAAAGAGAGAAACTGGCTAGGAGCTAATGTTCTGTGAAAGCATTCTGGAGATTTCCCAGCTGGGCTGAGCTGTAAAGATAAGACAAAACCAGTTAGCACTTAGTAGAAGCACAGGCTGCACCATGCATCTTAGCATGGATAACCTTACTTTTAGGTTAACTCAAGTGTAAGTGTCACTGCCAGTTTGGGACATTTGTTCCTATTAGGAGGGTAATGAAGATGTATATAGTTTTGTGTACTAGTATTAAATTATTAGGTTTTAAGGGGTATTGGGATTTATTATTTTTTTTGAGGCTTTCAATAAAACAAAATGTTTTGTAAGATGTGATTAAGACTCAAATGGATATGACAAGAAACAAATTTATAAAAGTTAAACCTGCCAAACAGTGTTTACATGCAACACAAAAGCTGAGCTAGACATTTAAGACATTTAAGAAAAAGGGTACTATAAAAAAGGTGGGAATAATAACTTTTTAATACAATGATGCTTTCTGTAATGTCTTTAAATTTCAGTGGTCTCACAGATGAATACAAAAGAGAAAGAATAGTAAACTATATTAAAATGTAGAGTGCATATAGTTATGTTACAGGAGACACACTTGAAAATAACTGAATATGTGAATCTGAGAAAGGTTTTCAGGATAGTTATTCTGTGGAATACCTGGGACAAAGGAAAACAGGAGTACTTATACTGATTGCAAGAGGAGTTCCAATAGTGATAAAAGAGGACAAAAAGATATTAATGACAGATTTGTAGTGTTAAGGGGCTACTGGCAAGGGAGGAGGAGGATTACACTGGTATGTATTTATATTCCACCTAAAACTGCTGTAATGTAGCTTAAAACATTCTGGAAGAAATGATCAGTTTTCATAA
Source organism: Protopterus annectens (assembly GCF_019279795.1). Taxonomy (NCBI): domain Eukaryota; kingdom Metazoa; phylum Chordata; order Ceratodontiformes; family Protopteridae; genus Protopterus; species Protopterus annectens. The sequence goes on along the minus strand of NC_056726.1, from coordinate 993,390,806 downwards.
AGGAATATTACTTATAGGTGGGGACTGTAATTTGATTTGCAGCAGAGAAGATGTATCTGGAGGGCCCAGAAGGGAAAGTATAACAAAGGAGGGTAGATTTTTGAAGAAACTTATGAAAATATTTGGCACAGAAGATGTGAATTCAGTAATAGGAGTTCAGAGTGAATTTACATATTATTCCCCGAGGTATAAAAACTGAGCTAGGGTTCAGAGAATTTACATTTCAGATTGCAGAGGAACGTGTGCATTTAATTGACAGTCTTGATATGCACCCAATAACTATTTCAGATCATGCACCAGTAATAACTAAAATAAAAACACAGGGTAATGAAATACAAATGAGGCAATGACACTTTCCCATCTGTCTGTTGAAAAGAGAAGAATTTAAGGAATGGGTAGAGTAGATTATTCAGGAGCTATTCAAGAGGACAGAAATTACTTCTGAAAATAAAGCTAGGGAGTGGATAAAATTAAAGTGGAGTTTAAAAACAGGGTGGAAATAAAATAAAGGGAGCTATGGTTAAAAAGTACCAATAATTATTTAGCAGGACTGACAAAACATAAAGTATTGCAGAATAGGTAATAACACTAGAGCACAAAAACCTTTAGCACAATGACTCAGGCAACAGAAAGCAGAAGGAGCTGTTGCCATGCTTAGGGAGCCTATAACAAGGAGGGTAAGAAGAGATCCTGTAGAGGTATTAGAACTATTTCAGAAATTCTATGAAATTCTGTATAAAACAGAAATATGGAAACCAAGAAAAGATACAAATGGAAATGTTTATGGAAGAATTAAATATGCCAAAGTTATAGGTAGACGAGGCTCAGTTACTAATGGTTAGCATATGAGGAGATGAGATAAAAATTGTGATGTGTAACCAATCTACAGGAAAGTCCTCAGGAATAGATGGTATTTCTGTGGAAGTTTGGAAGGTAGGAGGGGAAAAACTAATACATATCTGGAACGTTTTGTTTAACAGTATTTTAAGAGGAGGAGAAGTACCAGCATCCTGGAAGAAAGCAGTGGTAGCTGTAATTTCTAAAGGGGGTAAGGATCCACCAGATCCAGCTTCATACAGGCCCGTTTCAATACTATACCATGATTATAAAGTGTTCATGTCTATAATGGCTAAAAAATGGCAAAAGTAATGCCAAAATTGATAAATATGGATCAATGTGGTTTTGTGGAGGTGAGGCAAACATTTGGCAACATTAACAGAACACAGATGATCCAAAGGGAAGCAGAATGCAAGAAAATACCATTGCTGTTGTGAGTCTTGATGCAGAGAAATAATTTGACAGAGTAAGCAGGGACTTTATGAGAAGGCAATGGAAGCATTTGTATTTTCTGAAAAAAAATATAAAGTTGATTAGGAGTGTATATGAGGAATCAAATGTGAAAATTAAAGTGTGTGGGGTCCTCTCTGATAATTTTTGCTTGAGAAGAGGAGCCAGGCAGGGGGTGCCCTCTTTCCCGTTTGTTATTTGCATTATATTTAGAACCATTAGCAAAGAAAATAAGGGACTCAGAAATTCAAGGATATAACTGGTATGGTATTCAAGAAAAGCTGGCTCTATTTGCAAATGATACTATTTTATACCTGACAAAACCAGAAAGAGACATTACAGTGTTGTGGACTATTTTGAGACAGCTGCAGATCTTTTCGGGATACAAAATTAATGAAGCTAAAACAAAGGCAATAGTGGTAAATTATGTACACACACATGAACTGGTTCAGCAATATCCATATTTATGGGGATATGATAAAAGGAAGTATTTAGGAGTATGGATGAATAATAATTCTGGTGTGGCAGCTAATGATATGTGGGAAGAGACTAAACAAAAGATAATACAAAAACTGAGAAAATAGAAGCTTTTTATATGGATATGAATAGTAAGATACAAACAGCTAAAATGTTTTAGTCCCTTTAATCTTATATACAGGTCAGGAATATTTTTATCAACCAGAGGAGAAGTTTTGGGAGGGGAAGATGGTAAGAGTCAAGTGAGATAAGATAATTCTTCCAGTAGAACAGGGTAGATTGGGATTACCCAATTTTAAGGGGTATTTCAGAGCTACACAGTTAAGTTAATATATAGCACAAACCGAAAGCTATAATTCAAAGTGGAAAGGGATGATAAAGAAATGGAGGGAGGGGTGGGGAGCCCAAGAAACAAGGAGAGATTGGGATTTTGGATGCAGGCCTTTAAGGAGAATAACAATAATCATACAGAATGTTATATCCATGAAGTAGCAGAAAGTATCCTAAAAACTAAGCCAACAAGGAAAAGGAGAAAGAAAGAAAGGAGATTATGCCCATAGGAATGACTGCAATTAAGGATACAGACAATAGGCAAGAGGGGGCTGGAATGTATTGGGGAAAACTGGCAAAGGAACCAGGTATTGGAACAAATAACTATAAAGGGAAAGTTTATAGAATGGGAAGACACCAAGAATTTAATTGGACTGCAGGTTAGAGATTGCTCTCCCTATCAAGGATTGATATCAGAGTATAGGCAAAGAGAAATAAATAGGGTGGTCCTAAATGAAAGACCATCACTGGTAGAGGTTTTAGTAGAATCTACAACAGAAGCTGCCATTAAAAAAGGAATAATTAGTAGAGCGTATAAAATATTGCATGATAGTTATAAGAATCAATCAGAGGAGGTTAGAAAGGAATGGGAAGAAAGATTGGATAGACAATCCATAAAGAAACAAGGGGAGGATATATGTATGTCTCGAAAATATGCAAGAAAATCTAGAAGATTTAGGATTTTTGGTTGGAAATGTCTACATAGATATTTTATACCCCAAGTAGACTCCAGAGAATTTTTCCTAAGATAGACAGCAAATGTTGGAGGTGTGATAGGAAGAAAGAGGTAATTGGTGATATATTTTTCTTGTAGTGAGCTGAATTGGCAGACTTTAAGGATTCTCTGTGGAATGCACTTCCGGAGATGCTTGGTGGGCAGCCCGGTGTGATGAGGGAGATGTTTTTGAGCTATGATACAGAATCAGAATTGTCTAGGCATGGTAAGGCCTTGCTGTGTTTAATTACGGTGGCTGCTGAAAAAGCAATTACTAGAAAATGGAAATCAAAATCTAAACCAACTATACTAGAAGTAGTGAATATAGTAATAGGAATAAAACAACTCAAACTGAGATCTTTAGAAAATGACAGGAGCAAACTATATAGGAAAAATGGGAATTGTGGCAATAATACATACAGGGGAGGAATGATGTATAAAACAAGACAGGACTTATATGAGCTATGTAATATTTGACTGAAAATGATTGGGTAGATTATAAGTGATGTATAATGTTTGCAACTGGGAGTGTGTCAGTATGGTTTGTGATGTAAAATGCTTGCAACTAGGATTGTTTCGGTGTGGTTTGTTTTCATTCATATAAATGTATGATTGCCTATGTCATAAGTGATGGTTTAATAAAGATGTTTCTTGTTTTACAAAAAAGGGCAGAAATTGAATAATTTATGTAATGTTGCTTAGATTATATGATATATAGCAATGCATGTGAAGTATAATGCTTGTAGATGTGAACTTGTTAATACAGTTTGATTACTTTTATATAAATGTAAATCTGTCTATGTTACAAGTGATAATTCAATTAAGGTATTTAAAAAAGGGCATCCATGGAAGCGAAAATTTAAGTTATTATGAAAAACTAATATATCTGAACTTGTGAGATTTTCAAAAAGTACTAGAGAATTATCAGACAACCTTTGTAGAGGATTCTATAGGCATGAGAAGTGTACTAATTGGTTCTCTGATAGAGCAACTGATGAATGGAACAAACTACCCAAATTAAATTGAAGCAAGTGCTAGTTTAGATATTTTTAAGAACAGCGTGGACACTGTATAGGTTCAGAGGTTCATAGGAGGTTACTAGGCTAATGGCCCTAAAGCCCTTATGAACCTAGCCATATTTAACCAAGTTGCCCAATTGTCGGTAGTTAGGTGAGTGAAGATCACAGAGGTAGGGGTCTATGGTAGTTAAGACTGACTTTCTCTGTCCAGGAGGGACATGGGCACCACCTCAAGAGTGAATTTGCAATCAACCATCCATTGATCTAGGTTGCATTTGAAGAGGGTCAGGGAGGGGCTCTGTTTCATGTGAACTGGAAACTTGTTCCAGAAAAGAGGCAGTCTCTGACCCAGCCTTGATGTAAATGCTACATATTCATAAATCAAACCACATGAGGCTCAGTTTTATGTACCCTGTAATTTATTGGTGAGAAACATCTGCAGTCTCTCCAGTTGTTGCAAGTGTCTGGTGAGGTACATGCAAAAGGGAGGATTATACTCAATTATTGGTCTGATGAGGGCCGAGTACAATGGAATTATAACATCCTTAGATCTAGATGTGATACCTTTACTTATAAGATATGGCACATAGAAGGATTTCCTTACTATTGTGGAAATGTGATGGTCAAAGTTCAGATTGCTATCAACTGGAGTACCCAGATCACATACCACTGGGTCTACATTTAGGCAGGTGATATCTGTAATGTAATTGGCAGGGATGTCAGCTTTCCCAAAGGGAATAATAATGCACTTTTTGTATTTACCTTTAATCTGTGTTTAGCACCAATCATTTGTCTATGTTAAGCCTGTCTGCAGTATTTTAACATCATTGGTGGACTCAATGATTGCTCCCAGTTTGCAATTGTCAATGCACTTGGTCAGCCATAGTCTATCCAAGTTTGACCAGGCTTCTGAAAAATAAATTTTGAACAGTAAGGGGCCCAGCACAGAACCCTGTGGTATGCACTGGTGACTGGTCTTTTGCTAGAAGTGAAGTCACGCACTTTAACAGTATGTGTCATGTCGGTGAGCCAGTTGGATACTCATCTGGTAATGTAGGGGTTAATTCCCAATCTGGAGAGTTTCTCTATAATACCTGAGTGGGGGGTTGTGTCAAATGCCTTGGCTAGGTTGAGATTGGCTGTATGCACTGTCTTGCCCTTGTCCAGGGCCTTGTGACTTTCTCGAAGAAGTCAGCCATGTTTAACAGGCATGATCAACCTTTAACGAATCTAAACTGGGTTGGGTCCAGAATCTGGAGATTACTTATTTTTTTGTTAATAATGTCCATAATGATTATTTCCCTGACTGTGCAGATAAGGCTCATCATCATCATCATCATCTTTTGGCTTTTTCCATTAGGGGTCGCCACAGCGGATCATCTCTTTCCATTTCTTCCTATCCTCTGCATCTTGCTCTGTCACACCAACTGCCTGCATGTCCTCTCTCACCACGTCCATAAACCTTATCTTAGGCCTTCTTCTTTTTCTCTTACCTGGCAGCTCCATCCTTGGCATCTTTTTCCCAATATACCCATCATCCCTCCTCAGCACATGTCCAAACCAACGCAATCTCATCTCTCTTGCTTTGTCTCCAAACTGTCCAACATGAGCTGACCCTCTAATATACTGATTCCTAATCCTATCCATCCTAGTCACACCGAGTGCAAATCATAACATCTTTAACTCTGCCACATCCAGCTCTGACTCCTGCCTTTTTGTCAATGCCACTGTCTCCAACCCATATAACATAGCTGGTCTCACTACCCTCTTGTAGAACTTCCCTTTCACTCTTACTGGTACCCGTCTGTCACAAATCACTCCTGACACTCTTCTACACCCATTCCACCCTGCCTGTACTCTCTTCTTCACCTCTCTTCCACATTCACCATTACTCTGAACTGCTGATCCCAAGTACTTAAACTCATCCATCTTTACCAACTCTACTCCCTTGCATCCTCACCATTCCTCTATTCTCCCTCTCATTTACACACATATATTCTGTCTTAGCCCTGCTGACGTTCATTCCTCTGCTCTGTAGAGCATATCTCCACCTCTCCAGAGTCTCCTCAACCTAATTCCTACTCTCACTACAGATCACAATGTCATCTGCAAACATCATAGTCCATGGGGCCTCCTGTCTGATCTCATCTGTCAACCTGTCCATCACCACTGCAAGTAAGAAAGGTCTCAGAGGTGATCCTTGATGTAATCCCACCTCCACCTTAAACGAATCTGTCACGCCCACTGCAGTCCTCACCATTGTCACACTACCCTCGTACATATCCTGTACCACTTTTACATACTTCTCTGCCACTCCCGACTTCCTCATACAATACCACAACTCTTCTCTAGGCACCCTGTCATATGCTTTCTCCAAGTCTACAAAGACACAATGCAACTCCTTCTGACCTTCTCTGTATTTCTCCAATAACACTCTCAGAGCAAACATTGCATCTGTAGTGCACTTTACTGGCATAAAACCATACTGCTGATCACTAATCATCACCTCCCTTCTTAACCTAGCTTCTACTACTCTTTCCCATAATTTCAAGCTGTGACTGACCAATTTTTTCCCTCTGTAGTTACTGCAGCTCTGCACATCACCCTTATTCTTAAAGATAGGTACCAAAAACACTTTTTCTCCACTCCTCAGGCATCTTCTGACTTTCCAAAATGTCATTAAACAACCTAGTTAAAAATTCCACTGCCATTTCAACTAAGCACCTCCATGCTTCCATTGGGATGTCATCTGGGTCAACAGCCTTTCCATTCTTCATCCTCTTCATCCTCTTCATAGCTGTCCTTACTTCCTCCTTGCTAATCTGTTTCACTTCCTGATTCACTATCCCCACATCATCCAACCTTCTCTCTCTCTCATTCTCTTCATTCATCAGCCTCTCAAAATACTCTTTCCATCTACTCAACACACTCTCCTCTCTTGTGAGTACCTTTCCCTCACTATCCTTTATCACCCTTACTTGCTGCACATCTTTCCCAGCTCTGTCCCTCTGTCTAGCCAATCAGTACAGGTCCTTTTCTCCCTCTTTAGTGTCCAATCTCTCAATTCCCATGGTCAGTTGATGGTCCCTCTTTAGGCAGAGGAATTACTGTTGCTGTCCTTCATTCAGCTGGAACATAGGCAGTTCACAGGCTGTGGTTAAACAGGGATCCAAGTGGGTCTGCTGGGTCATGTTTTAAGTTGTTTAAAAGGAAACATGGGATGTTGTCTGGTCCCATTGATGCCATGTTTTTGGCCTTGGAGAGTGCTGAGATGATCTGCTCTCTTGAGATAATAGGCTGAGGAATGGTGACAGGTATAATTTGGAGGATGACTGGAGGGGACAGGAGGGTGAAGTTTGCTCCAAATCTGTCAGCTAGCAGGTTGGTTATTACCTGTGGTTGAGTATGGGTGGTGCCATCCACAACCAGTTCAGTGCATAGCTTATTATGGGAACAAGTGTAATGGTATATTGGCAGGCTAGAAGGGCATCGATGCCCATGGTTGAAATATTTGTATGTATGTATGCATTACTCTTTATTGGAAAAAAAGATGCCAGAGACTTGCCCTGTTCATAGGTTTATGGGCTCATAGCTGTGTACTAGGCAAATCACCAGCCGAGCCTTTTTAAGCCTAGCCATGCATCCCAAATCATTGACATGTTATGGTAATATTGATAAATATAACTATATATTTATACATTATTCTATTATTATATTATTAGACAAATATCTATGTACCATTATTATATCATATAGTTATGTACTATTATGTTTTATCACATTATATTATATGTTGATTTATTTATTTTATTTATTTATTTATTTGCTGTTACTATATTATGTATTTATGTAATAGGCTAATGACCTCTAGGAACTTTTTAATCCTAGCCATGCATCCCAAATCTCAGAAAATGTTCTGGTACCCTTATAATTGAAAGCAAGGTCTTGGGAGATGAAACATGTATAAGCAGGGGCCTGGGAGATGAACTATTTACAGGCTGCCTGTGTCCATTAGAGACACAGGTGGCAAATCAGGGATGACTTTCCTTTTCCCCATCCAAATGTCCGAGTTACACTTCAATTGGGTTAGGGAGGAACTCTGCTTCACATGGATGGGGAGCTTGTTCTAGAGAAGGGATAGTCTCTGGAATACATATTTGTCAGTCTAGCAGGTCCTGTTTATAGGTTCACAGGTTCATAGGAGGCTATTAGGCTAGCAGACCTAGAGACTTTACAAGCCTAGCCATGTTAATACCAAGTATCTCCATTTGTTCTTTTCTGGGCAGTTTGCAGAAAGAATTTATGAACAGAGTGGGTCTATGATCAGCACCGGCTACCCCTGTCCATGAGGAACATAGGTGCCACCACAGGATGAATGCAAGGTTTACATCTTTGGAATGGGTAATTCTGGTGCTGTTTGTTTTGTAGATATGCAGGAGGTCCATCAGGGTGGGGTCCAACAAGGCATTGTATACCAGGCATAGATCTCCTCTCAACAGCCTGTAGGAGACAGAATACAGGGATGGGACACTGAGATATTGGATATGCTATTTATGCTCTGTATTATTTTAGTGAGGAATTTCTCTGGATGTTCCAGTTGGTGGATGTGCCTGTTTAGGTACATACAAAAGGGGGCATTGTACTCAATGATAGGTCTGATGAATGCCGAATACAGTGGAACAATGACCTCCTTGGACATTGATGCTACACCTTTGTTTGTAAGTTGCACAACTTAGAATGATTTCCTCACTACTGTAGACACATGACTGTCAAAGGCTAGATTACTATGTGTGTCCCCAAATCCCTGACTACTGGGTCAATTCTTAGGGCTGTGTTGTTAATATGACCAGGGTGAATGACTTCCTGAAGGATACTATTATACATTTCTTGGCATTTAGTTTTAGGCCATGCTCTGACATAAGTTATTTGTCTGTGTCAACCCTTTCTGAAGAACATTAGTGTCAGTGGGGAATACTATGACTCCTAATTTGCAATCATTTGCAATTTTGTCAGCCAGAGACCCTTGACACTGACCTTGATTTCAGAGAGGCAAATGCCAAAAACTTGCAGTCTCAGGACCAATTCCTGAGGGACTGTGCTTGTGACTAGCCTCCTTGTAGAGGTGGACTCTCCAGTTCTAACTTAATGTGAGTCAGCTGGCTATTCATCAGGTGACATAACGATTTATACCTAACCTCTTGAGTTTATCAACAATGACCAAGTGGGATAGTGTGTCAAATGCCTTAGCCATGTAAGGTAGGCAGTGTAAACTATTTTGATCTCACCCATTGCTTTGAGTACGCATGACTTGCCTTTGTCAAAACAAAATTGGGTTAGGTCCAGTGTCTGGTGGTTTCCTATGTCATTACTGATCATTTGCATGATAATTCTTTTCCTGACTTTGCATATGTGACTAGTGAGACTTATGGGTCTGTAGTTTCCAGAGAGTGTAGATTACTCACCTTTGTGCAGAGAGATGCCATTGGTGTTCTCCAGTCATGTGACATGAATCTAGTTTGAAGGCTATGGTTACATAACAATTCCATGTTTCATGCTATTTAGAAGGCATCATGGGAGCCTTAGTGAGAGCTTTGAGGACCTGTTCCCTAGTGATAGTAGGGAGAGTTATATGTGATGTAATTTCCTAGGGTAGGTGTCTTGACTTAAATCAAAAATAAATATAGTTCACGGCTTATCAGATAGGATGATGCACTTTTTTACCTTCATATCACCACAGAAAAAAATCCCATACCACTTCCTTGCAAGCTACAGGTCCCCCACTATGACAGATGGGTAAAGTTAGAGCTGAATTTGTCTGCCAGTAGTTTTGCTTTATCTTCTTGCTCAGTATAGGTGGCACCATTAACAATGAGCTCTGCACACAATTGTGTATTACCTTTGAGGTTGCAGACATAGCTAAAGAATGCTGTGTGGTTGCCCATGGCCTGGGAGGCCAAACATACCTGAAATCTGGCTTTGGTAGACTTTATTAATTTGTCTTCAGAGTTGTTTTTTAGTCTGATGAGAGTGCTTTTATCCTGCTGGGTGCTACACCTCCTAATTTTTGCCATGATTTTCTTCCTTCTATTATGCAGCCTATTGATGCTGTGATTCTAGAAGGGTGTCTTGCTTTTTGAGTTATTTCTGTACTTATTTCTTATGGGTACAGCCACCTCTAAGCAGCTATTAACATGCTTGTATGGGATTTCTGTGAACAGTTCTGCAAAGACAGCAGTGTTCTCAGGGTTTAATGGGGCTGGAAAGTTTGCTAGGTTATCACTTAATAGTAGGAAGTTAGTCTTAGAGTAGATACTGAACATTTCAAGATTAGCTGGTGTTCCTGGTTTTATTTTTACTTCAAAGGAGACCTTTCTGTGGTCTGACCTTAACAGACTGAACATTAAACTGGGAATTGGGGGTGGGGGGTACAGCAGTCTCCCAATCCACTGAGGACCAGATCCAGTATGTTTGCAACCCTTGTCATCATATTAACAATCTGATCCAGGGAGTTTGTGTTTACAAAATCTAGGAATCTCTGTGACTGCACATTTGGTGTTATACATGATTCCCAGTTAATAGTAGGGTAATTAAAGTCACCCATGAATATGGTATTGGATTGGATGGTGGGTGTTTCCAGTAAGCTTAAATATGTGTTATGGGGTTCCTGTGTCATAGAGGGGGACCTGTAGCTTGCAAGGAAGTGGTACAGGATTTTTTTCTGTGGTGATATGAAGGTAAAGAAGTGTATCATCCTTTCTGATCAGCCTTGAACTATATTTATTTTTGATTTAAGTCAAGACACCTCCAAGTTTAGTCCATGTCTGTATAGTAGCTGGTCTAAATGTGCGGAAGGCATTATAGCCTTTTGCTGTTGGAGCGCTGTTCACAGCTTTAAACCATGTTTCAGTGACTGTTCAGACATCAGCATTCTCTAAGATAAGAACAGTGTGTAGGGAGTGGTTTCCTGTTTAGAGTCTTAGCATTAAGTAGCAGCACCGTTAGATTTTCTTGGTTTTGATTTGTTATGTTGGAAGTACTTCTAAAAAAAGGCACTAAGGGGGGAAGACAATGTTTTAGCTAATATTCAAAAGCCTAGAGGAGAGAGGTGCAGAACATTCCTGCCAAAGCAGCCTGGTCTGTTGAAAATTTCCTTCCATGCTGACAAATACTGCACCCCCTTAGAATGACACCAGAAACTAAGCCAATTATCAAAGTCAGTCATCCTATATTTATTTATTTTTTTTATTTTATTTATTGACATTTGTTAACCGGGTTTGTCCATCTGGGCTTGTGGCCCATTTTCAGTGGAGACCCGAGGAGAAAAGCTCCAGTAGTACATTTTAAAACAAGTACAATTTTAAGTAATATTGATATAATAGCAGTTATAGCAAAACAATTCGCATATGTTGGGATACATGCATAAATTTAAAGTTGCATTAAAAAGAAGCTAAGTAACAATTTTAAATTGATATAGTTCAATAGGTCAACAATGAACATTTTTTGTTTGTATAAAATTGTGCAAATACATAGTAGACACATTGGAGAGAGAGGTGTAATGAGGTATTAAGTATGGTCCTTTTGAGGGTACATAAATGGAAGGAAGACTAGGTAGGGTCATGGCAAGGGCAGGTTCTTGAATTGAGAAAATAAGCTTTTAGTTCATTTTTAAAATGTGAGGTGTGGGAGATTGAACGTAAGTCAATGGGAAGTTTGTTCCAAGCATGGGCAAGGGAGTGTTTGTAGAGTAGTTTGCCTACTGACCTTTTTGGGTGGTAGATATCAAGTAATTGTTGGTTAGAAGTACGGAAGGTCCGGGATGGGGTGTAAATGGAGACTAAGGAAGATAGAGATGGACAGAAGGAGGGTTTATAAAGTATAGAGTGTAGCATATGAAATTGATAAGATAACAGAAACTGGGGAAGTTCAAGCCATTGAAGAGAGTTTAAAGAAATGCAGTGGTGTGAGTTGTATGGGGAGTTAGTAATGAATCTGGCTATTTTAAGCCTAAGTTTGTTGCAGTTTGTTTAGAGTGAAGGCCTGGATATTGGTAAGAACTGGGGCGGTGTATAAGAGGGAGGGGAGGAGGAGTGCCTGGCCCAGGGTAAGTCTAGATTCAGGGGTTAGGAATTTTTTGTTCCCATATAGCAGACCTAGTTTCTGGTTTGTTTTTTTTATACATTGGAGTATGTGTAGGTTGAACTTGAGTTCGTCATCGATAATGACCCCTAGGAGTTTTGTGTGGGTGTCAGGCTGGATATTTGTATTGTTAGAAGATGTAATAAAAAGGGAGGTTTTATGATGGGAAAGAGAACGGGGAAGGAAAAGTAGGAGTTTGATCTTTTTTGGATTTAGGATCAATAGGTTGTGAGAGAGCCATTGTTCAGTGGATAGTAGGGTCATTGGGTCAGGGAGTGTAGTTCAGGAATGTTATTTGAGATGCATATAAGTGTGGAGTCGGCATACTGAATAAGGGAGGATTCTTTGCATGAGGTGTAAAGATCATTGGTGAAGATGTTAAACAAAAGGGGTCCCAAGATGGAGCCTTGGGGAACACCAGTGGAGATGGGAAGGAAAGATGAGGAGGATGAGAGCCATTTGACAGATTGTTCCCTGCCAGATAGGTACCTATTAAACCAGGCAAGTGTGGAGGGGGATAGGAGGAGATTTGCGAGTTTGGATAGTAGTAGAGGATGAGAGACAGTATCAAAGGTTTTGGAGAGATCTAGGAAGAGACAGGAAATGAGTTTATTGTTGTCTATGGCCTCTGCAATGATATGAGTGAAGGAGAAGAGGGCAGTGGTGGTGCTGTGGTGAGGATGAAATCCATACTGGGTATGGGTAAGTAAGTGGTTTGTGAGGAGGTGATTGAGAAGCTGTGAGTGAATACATTTTTTTTAATATCTTGGAGAGGGGGGACGGAATGGCAATGGGTCGGTAGTTTGAGGAGTCAGTGGATTTTACACCTTTATGAAGAGGGATAGTGAAGAAAGATTTCCAAAGGGTGGGGACAGTTGATTCCAGAATATATTGATTAATTAGTATATATACAGGATAGGCAATTGAGTCAGCAGCAAGTTTGAGGAATGTAGGAGATAGATTGTCAGTGGAAGGAGAGCACGGTTTTAGCTTGAGTAGTAGATATTCGATGTAAGTAATGGGAACTGGCTCAAAAGAAAACAAAGTTGTGTTAGTGGGACTTGGAGAGGTGGGTGTCGAAGTAGAGTTTGGCTTAGAGGTTACCAGATTTTGGATGGAAGAGATAAAGTGTATTATTTGTAGTGTGGCAACATCCTTGGAGAAGGTAAACCATTGCTGCATGCTAGGCTCATATTAGCCTGGGACACATATTCCAAGAGCTCCATGATATCCATATTCATATAGTCTAGGGAGATATATCTCAGCTCATTGCACCCACATGGACTATGACAGAGTCATACTGATGCTTGTGGTCCACTGAGTGCATGTGTAATGCAGCAGATCTTGGATCCTGACAAGTAGCTGACCATAACTGTCTCCTTGCTCAGCATGGTAAGAAGGACATTAGTGTGTCTCACAATGAAGTCTCCAATGACCAGAATGTTGGATTGTGTGGTGACTTGCCTTATGGGCTTAGAAGTAAAGGCTCAATGAGATGTGGCTGCATGTGCTGATGTGGGTGTTGTTTTGAAAGAGTGCATTTGGGGATGCTGAGGTCAATTGTTATGTCTACTTCAACTAGGAGATATCTGGGGTTTAAGAGGGATACATTTAAGTGCGTCAGCACATGTGGGTCTATGTGTCTCTTTTGTACTGTCTGTGATGGGTGCAGTGTTTGTGATACTGACAACCTGATTGACATTAGGAGTACTTTTATATGAGAGCTTTGCCTCCAGTTACATTGTGTAAATACATCTCTCAAATACCTTATCAGTTTATTTGAGAATTAACTGCTTGTCAGTAAACATGAGACAATGTCTGTGCTTAAGTGATCTCTTACCAGATAAATTAACACTGAAAAGGTACTCAGTGCTCGATATTTGTGATCAAGCAGTGTTACATAACCAGTGAATGGGACACGATCAATAAGCATTTATAGCTGAAGCCCTTAGGAAGGTGTCTGGTTTCCAGTTTATTTCATATTTTAACGTATATTGCTGGGTTTTTTAACTGCGTAATTGTTACTGTTCTCTGGAGCTCTTATGTGTGGGAGTCGAATGAAAATTGATCCTGCTCAGTTGGTCTTCTATCAGTGAACAGAAGAAATAAATAAACAAGTTAAAATAAAAATGAAATACACCTACCTCATAGCTGGAGTAGGTTATGTTCCTTTGACTACATAAAAGGAACCTGCACTGTTCATCATGTGCCTCGCTTGTAATTTGTTTGCCTGTTCTGTTTTCACTGTTGCTATAAGTGACACATCTGTTTATGTTATAGTCCTGCAGATGATGTCTTTGCAGGCCCTCATACATGCATCCTCCTTCACTGCCTACTGCAGACATCTGCAATCTTTGGCTACTTGCCTACTGTGGTGCATCTGCACCTCCATTACCATCTGCCCAGCAAGCAGGAATGCTAACTCACCTCCCAAGAGAGGATAACAGACCTATGCCTCTCAGATCTCTCCCTTCCTAACTGACCATCTCAGATGCAGCATACTGCTTGAATCCAGGTCACTGAAATCACAGGTGAGAGGCCTTCTTCTGCACTGTGAGGCCAATCTCTTGAAATAGCCTTTGCATACTGATCTATCAACAATTTCTGACTTATTTGATTTTTTTACCTGTTATGCTGCTTACATCTGTCTGGTTTCTGAGACTGTCAAAGACCATGTTAGGAATCAGCACAAAGATTGCCATGAGGAAAAATGTGACCAAATTAAGCAGCACAAGAAAGCGCAGAAATGTGAAGTAGGATTGGATGCCAGTTCCAAAATGACCTGCGGAAAAAAATCAGAACTGTGTGTTAGGCATTGCCAAATATCTACAACAAAACATTATTTTGTACAGTAGAAAATAAATTATATGAATATATTGGCAGACCCTTAGTCAGAGTTAAGGTAAAAAAAGTAATACATAAGCAGCCCAGCAAAAGTTATTATAAGATGCATTGACAATTTGTTAAAAAACGTAGGAAATGCAAATTACTTACAACACTACATGGTTACTGCCACCAAGTTGTATCTGACATGCATGCACTGACTTTGTTGAGTGGGAATATTCCCTTACCTGAATATGTGAAGGGTAGGATCATAGGAAGTTATTAGGTTAATGGCCCTAGGCCCCTTACAAGCCTAGCCAAGTTATACCCTTATTTCCATGATTAGAACCAATTGCTCCTGTCCAAGAGGGACACAAGTGGAACCCCTGGGTGAATTTACAGTTACCCATCCGGATCATCCAGATTGCATGTGAAGAGGACCAATGAGGTGCTCTGTTTGACATGAAGTGGGAATCCATTCCAAAGGTGTAGTAACCTCTGGGAGACAAATTTGTCCCTCCAGCAGGTTCTGTTAATGTTACATACCAGGTTAAGGTCTTTAGAGCGAGTAACCCGTGTACCATTTGACTTACAGATATGCAGCATTTCCAATAAAGCAGGGTCAGAGATTGCCTTATATGCAAGGCAGAGATCGCCTCTGAGTAGTCTGTATGAAACAGAATAAAGTGACAGTGATTTCAGATGATCCACATGGGACAGATGCTGAAGACCTTGAATTTTCCTTGTGAGGAACCTTTGTGGTTTCTTCAATTGTTGCAGGTGCTTGGAAAGGTATATACCAAAAGGGAAGTTGTACTCAATTATTGGCCTGATGACGGATGAGTACAGAGAGGTTATAACTTTTTTTTTCTGGAAACAATGCCCTTACGTATGAGATGAGCAATATAGAATGCCCTTCTTTCCACTGTGGAGACATGGTGATCTAAGGTAAGTTTACGTCAACCTGTGTGCCCAGGTCTCTCAACAGTGAGTGTGTACTTAGGGTGTTCTTATTGATGTGGTAGTTAGCAGGAACACTGAACTTACAGAAAGGGGTGATAATACATTTTTTGCATTGAGTTTAAGGCCATGACTTTGGCACTAATCATTTGTTTGTGTAAGACCCTCTTGTACGATGTTGACATAATTTGGAGATTCTATGACCACTCCCAGTTTGCAGTCATCAGCAAACTTTGTCAGCCATAGACCTTTAGTTTTAGCTTGTACTTCGGAGAAATAGATTCCAAACAGTAGGGGTCCCAGGACTGACCCTGTGGAATACCACTGGTTACAAGTCTGTTGTTGGAGGTGGATTTGCCTATTTTGGCTATATGGGTTATATCAATGAACCAGTTAGTGACCCATCTAATGATATAAGGGTTGATATCTAGCTGGGTGAGTTTGTCAATGATGACTGAGTTTAGGATAGTGTCAAAAGCTTTAGCTAAGTCTAGGTAGGCTGTATGCACAGATTTTCCCTTGTCCAGGGCCTTGGTGACTGTCTCAAAGAAGTCCACCAGGTTTAAGAGGCATGATCTCCCTTTGACAAATTCAAACTGAGTTGGGTCAAGTGTTTGGAGATTACCTATATCTTTGTTGATAAGGTCCATGATAATTCCCTCCATTGCCTTGCAGATACTGCTAGTTAGGCTAAAAGGTCTATAGTTCCTGGGGTCAGTGGAAGCACCACCTTTGTGCAAGGGGATAATGGTGACCGTTTTCCATCCAGCTGGGATGAAGCCAGACCTTAGACTATGATTGAAAAGAGTAACCAATGGCATTGCTAATTCTTGTTTGAGCCCATGAAGGACACAACTTGGGATGTTATCAGGTCCCATAGCTGCTGTGTTTTGGCCTTGGAGAGGGTGTTTATTACCTGCACTTTAGAGATGAACAGTAGAGAGCAGGTGGTAGGGATGTCATGGGTATGTGTGTTGGGGACAGGGGAGTGAAGTTTTCACAGAACCTTTTGGCTAACAGGTTAGCTATGTCCACAGGCTCAGTATATGTGGTATCATTAACTACCAGTTTGGCACAAATCTGGGTCTTTCCTTTTAGGTTATGGATTTAACTAAAGAACACCTTATGGTTGTCCTTAATTGAGGAAGCAAATATGAATTCATAGTTTGCTTTGGAGGACTTCACAACAAGTCTTATTTGCTTGTTTAAGCTGAGGATGGAATGTTTCCAGTTTATAGATCACTCCTACTTACTCTTAGACAGCAATTTCTTCCTGTTATTGTAAAGCCAATTAATGGCAGTTGTCTGCCAGGTTTACTCTTCTTTGAGGAGCTTGTTTTGATCCTATTAGGTACAGCCAAAACAATGTAGTTATACAGGTGTTTGTATAAAGTATTGGTGTAGAACTCGGTATAGTTCCCATTTCCATCTGAGGAGGGAGATGCAGTAAAGCTATTTATACCATCCTGTAAGAGGTTATAATCTGCTTTGGAGAAGTTTTTTAGTTTAGTTGCTGCTGGTTGGTGGGGGGGGGGGGGGGGGGGCAGGTGTGATAGTCACTTCGAAGGAGACTGATTTGTGGTCAGATCTCACTAGGGAAGACCTCACAGTGGGGGTGCTACAGTGGTCCCCCATATCGGTAAGCACCAAATCCAGGATGTTGGCAGCTAAAGTAGGGGTGTCAACCAGCTGGTCCAGTGCATTGGAGTTAACAAAGTCAAGGAACCTTTGGGCAAGTGAGTTAGAGCACAAGTAATTTACCCAGTCAATGGATAGATGGTTAAAGTCGCCCAAAACCAGGTTGTTCGATGTATCTTGACAGACTTAACTAGACCCAAATAGGCAGAGTGCATGTCCAGATTCATGGAGGGATTCCTGTAGTTGGTAATGACTTGAATAGGTGTCTTACCAACAGTTAATTGCACCTGAATTGCAGGGAATCATACTTTTTAACCAATCTGGAGGTGTATTTATCTTTAATGAATATCGATACACTGCCTCCTTTCATTTTCACACCTTCAGTTTGTGGTCTGAATGTGTGGAAGGAGGTACAGCCTGGTATGGTTGAGGTGCTCTCCACAGCCTTGAACCAGGTCTCTGTGACTGCACAAATGTCTAAGTCTTCCAAGGTGACGACTGCTTCCAGTGAGTTTACTTTCATGTTAAGACTCTTAGCATTTCGCAGCATAACCTTAAGGTTGTTTTTAGATGTAGTAGGATTATCAGTAAAATTAATGTCTGAATGGGGACAGCTTTTATCAAAGCACAGTCCAACAAACAAAATACACACCGGGTCTATATCATGTTGTCGAACTCCTAAAAGTTTGAACATCATATGTTCGACACCATATGATTGAACTTTTAAAAGTTTGAACGTTTCAATGGAGATCTCTGTACAGTGCAGAATGAGAAGAGTTCCCTTTTCTGCATTGTAGTGTGATCTCGGAGTTGGTATATTTAAAGAGCGGGGGGTGCACGGGGTTCCCACCCTGCTTAAACCGTTCAGGTAGGTTTTTTCTTTGTTTTTTTTTTTTATTACATTTTCGAACTTTTAAAAGTTCAATCATATGGTGTCAACCATATGACGTTCGAACTTTTAAAAGTTTGATTATGTAATATAGATGCACACACAGCAGCTCCACGCATGCATACAGGCAAGACATTTGTTAAAGCAAGTCCCCTTATCACACAACTAGTAAATCATACTGTTTCTCGAAGTCCTGCAAAGGAACTGTATACAGTACACCTCTTAAGGTAACAGTAAGACTCAAGAACACTGAGAACAGTCGAATTTATAGGTTTGCTCTAGGCGGTACTTTTTAATTTAGTGCTACTTTCCTGATTGTTGTTGCACTGTAATCTATTAGTAGCCTACTCTCTTTTATAATACATAGTGCATGATTTGAAGGGTCAGTGGTTAGGAAAACAGGAAGACCATAGCTCTACTCAGTTATGAGTCTCTTCAGTTAGGAAAGGGACAGCAGTCCCTTAGTAGTTATCTGCTGAGATGTCAACATGCACTTTATGTATATATGTAAGATCTGTCCATTAACTAGTTCATTTGTACTTAAACTATCCATCCTGATGTGTTTCTATGTATTAAAGCATCTAAACAAAACTCCAAGCCTTCTTATTATTTGTATTAGAGACGAACGAGTGACATGGTGTTAGAAGCATTATATCTAAAAGGACAGGCACCAGAAAAGGGCATGATGCTAAAAGAGGTTTGGAGAAAACAATGTTTGTGCAGTGTTGCAGTAAGGCATATTTTGCAAAGTACAGCCCTTGCAAGGCATATTTCACAAAGTATTTTGAAGAGTTTATTGTGCATTTGAATGTTGTTATAAGAACAGTTTTTTCATACATGACTACAAGGGCCCATATTTTTAGTGTGTTTGTGTATGCTTTGTGGGCATGACAGATGGATTTTGAAAACCCAGTGCACTTGTGTTTGATCATAATATTGCTGAGAAATGCAGAGTGTTTGAGCAAGAGTATGATATTTTCATACAGGCTGCATTTTCTGATAAAGATGATCATACAAAGGCATTTATTCTACTTAATTTAGCTGGGTAAGAAGCTATAGAAAGAGAATGTTCATTTGTGCATGCACCAACTGTCTATGCTGGAGACGGGGAAAACCATCATATTGTTGTACCGGCTGAGTCAAGGGAGGACCCAGAGTGCTTAAAACATAAATTTAGAGAAATGTGTAACCCCCAGACAGATGTTACAATGGAAAACCACTTATTTTTTTACAAGGGATCAAAAGCCTGGTGAAACTTTTGCAGCATATATAACTGACCTGATTAATAAAGCTAAAACGTGCAGATGTGGTGATTTAAGGGATGAGTTGATAAAAGACAGACTTGTGTGTGGTATAAAAGATGATGCCGTGAGAAAGATTTTGCTTTGTGACAGTGATTTAACTTAGAATAAGGACATTGAGATCTGTCAGATATATGAGCTCACAGAAAAACACACAAATATGCTTACAAATGACGTGCACAAAGAAGACCATAGGCAGGCTTTAGCGTAGTATATCTTAATATCCGCTTTCGTACAACTTCGTCAGAATATTCACTAAAAAGACTCAACAGTACATTTAAATACACTTCCAAAAGACAACTAATATTAATGACTACTTAAACAATTAATTAAAACCACACCATAATATATAAAAATAACCATTCAGTTTTCTATTCTCTAAAAACACTTAATATTTATATGTTCATTTAACCCAGGTGGAATGTCAGCACCAAGTTTAATCTGCCAAAATACATCTCTTGTTTCCACCTGTTTTTTTACAATCCCCCCTCTTTTATCAACACTAACCTATTCCAAAACAGTAAAACAAAACGTTTTAAAATTATTACAGACTTTGGAATGCTTATATAAGGCATTGTTTCCATCTTTTCCTTTTATAGCATTCAAATGCTCTTTAATTCTGTTACGTAACCTTCTAGTAGTCATTCCTACATAAAATGAGTCACAACCTGAACATAGTGCAATGCATATCATACCTGTAGATTCACAATTATACCTAGAAGTAAAATTTAAATTGTACGACAAATGAGACAACATAACAAAAAGTCCCTCAAAAATATCCATATGAATGGAACACATGTTACATTTATAGGTCCTGTACTTTTGTTGGTCAGAGTCATCTGGACTTTAGTATCAGAGCTTTCTAACAATTGTTTTAAACTATAATCCCTAGTAGTAACACATTTTGGAGTCTTACCTAAGATCTGTCCTAATTAATTATGTCTATTAATAATTCTCCAGTTGTTACTAATAATATTCCTAATTCCAGGGGCATCTACTGGCACATCTAAAGTACAAAGGGGAATGTTACAGTTGACTACCTGAACAGGTCTATTAGATTTATTTACAAAGCCATACAATAATATTGGTGGAAAAAGGGTACCCCACTTGCCCTGAATTTCTTTGGCTGTCGTATCTAATAGACTTGATGGGTAATCCCTACCTAAGAAAAGCGAATTGATGAATTCAACTTCCTTTTCAAATGCTTCGTCATTACTAATCGTACGTGAAGCTCTAATATATTGTCCTCTAGGTATGTTACATTTCATGTACCAAGGGTGATTACTTAAGCAATGTAAATAACTGTTAGAAAAAGTAGTTTTTCTATAGATGTTACTTTCAAAACTCCTGTTAACAGGATCCCATACCAGTTGTACATCTAAAAAATTAACAACATGTCCACTACCTCCTAACGTAAAAGACAAAAAACTTGAGGTTTCATTCAAATGTCTCAAAAAATATTATCAATTTGTCCTTCCAAGGCAAATAACAAATCGTCAACAAACCTGTTATAAAACTGAATATTTTTCAATTCTTGCATGTTAGGTAGCAGTTCTGTTTCCCACCAACCAAGCACAATATTTGCATACACTGGGGCAATAGTTGCCCCCATAGCAACTCCCCTCTTTTGTCTATAATATTTGTCATGGAAAAAGAAATAATTATTTTCTAATACCAACTCTAAAAGCCTACAATAAATCTGTATCTTGTCCCCTGTTAGCTGACCATACTTGCAGAAATAATCATTCAGGAGACACGATACAGGTTTATTGTAGGCTTTTAGTTTGGGGGCAACTTTCCTGTGATGCTTCAGAATTTGGTCTTGGTGCAGTTATTCTTCAAGAGGGTCAACCTTTTGCCTGTGCATCCAGAACTCTAACCCTAACTGAAATGCAGTATGCTGAGATAGAGAAAGAGCTTTTAGCAATTGTGTTTGCATGCTCGAAGTTCCATGATTATGTTTATGGTAAACCTATCCAGACTGAAATAGACCACCGACCTCTAGTCACTATATTGAGAAAGCCTATGCATTCAGCTCCAGCCAGACTGCAAGATACGATGCTGAGATTGCAAAAGTACAACTTCAGTCTTGTCTACAAGAAAGGCAAGCTTCTTTATCCTGCTGATACATTATCCAGATCGCAAAGCAATACCACTGAACAGAGCGAAAGTCAAGGTTCTCATTCAATAGATGATTTTGAAGTCATGGAAGTGAGTAATTTTTCTTCTACACATCTTGATGAGCTGAGAGATCACACAGCTACAGATCCAGTTTTACAGAGGCTCAACCACTTTATCAATCAAGGATGGCCAAAGCAATCTAGTTTACTTCAAGAAGTGCAAACTTATTTTCCATACAGAGATGAGATTTTGGCTGACAAAGGTATCATTATGAAAGGGCCAAAAGTAATTGTTCTCAAGTCCTTACAACCAGAGTATATTACTATCTTGTATCATGGTCACCCAGAAATCAAATCTACCAAAAGAAAGGTGAGACGACTAGTATTTTGGCCTTCTATGTCGCAAGACATTAGGAGAGCACTATTGCCTTGTACCATGTGTAATAGTATAAAGCCACATCAACAGAAGGATCCACTTCAGCTCAACCAGATTCCGGAATTACCTTGGTTGACAGTAGCCACAGATATCTTCGAGTGGAATGGTCAACATTATTTGGTGCTGTTAGACTCTTACAACAATTGGTTCAAGAGTGACTTGCTTCCTAATCTAGCATCCAGTACAGTCATTACTAAGATGAAGCATCATTTTGCAGTCTATGGTAGTCTGCGCAAAGTTATTTCTGACAATGGCAGGCAATTTACAAGCCAGCAGTTCAAATGATTTGCTGAAGAATGGGACTTGACTCATGTCACAAGTATTCCAGGTACCTGCAGTCAAATGGTTTGGCAGAACGCGCAGTGTAAAGTGCAAAACAGTTACTTGAGAAATTGAAACGAGATAATAATGATGTTTTCCTGAATCTCTTGAATCTCAGAAATGTTCCTTGTGATAAACATCTTGGTTCACCTGCTCAGAGACTTCTGTTGAGACAAACCCGAACCACATTACTGATCAGTAGTTAATTGTTGGTTCAATGTGTCAAGAACAACAGATCAGTAAAAGCCAATCTGTTGAAACAATGCCTATCCCAGAAGTCCTACTATGATAAAACCAGTAAACTGCTCAATCCATTACGAGAGGGAGAAGTGGTAAGGATGCAAACGTCTAAAGGCTGTGATCAGATTAGTGTCATGAAGAATACTGGTCCAGAGCAGAGAGCAATTTTCAGGCAGAATCAGAAACATTTGAGACCAGTGTCTGAACCTATACTACAGCAGATAGCCTGTGAGAAAGATTCTTTATCTCAGAGTGAGTTGTCCGGTGTTCCAATTCCAGAGGAAGTTCCAGAGGACATTCCCATTCCTATGACAAATCCAGAAGTTCCTGATACGGGTTGTGCACCTCAGACTGTCCCTGTTGCTAAATTTAGTCCCAACTGTTATGTTATAAGATATGGTTGAATCTCTAAACCCTGTAGCAGATATGAAGCAACTAGACATGAACATTGTGTTTTGTTCCAGATGTATATAGTAATGCATGCCTAGATCTGCTGTTGTTTTGCATAAAGGGCAATCTTTCTAAGAGGGAGGATGTAGAGCAATATATGTGTATATACCTTTAAGAAGCTATCCAAGGGCTTGCACAAGTGTATAAATACTGAACATGTGCACGTCTGACTGCCATTTTGTAGCTAGCTGCTGGGATAAAACATGTATGTATGTAACGTCTGTCTGTTAACTAGTTTGTTCGTATTTAAAGACGTTGCTATCCATCCTGATGTATTTCTGTGTATTAAAGCATCTAAATGAAACCCCAAGCCTTCTTATTATTTGTATTAGAGACAAGTGAGCGACATTATCCTTACTGCACTTTCCTTACCTGACCATGCTGTGACTTCCTGCAGACACTGATGAATGAGAATTTATGTTAAGAATGCAGGAGCTCACACACAGCATGACTGAGGAAGGAAGGGCACTTCAGCAGATGATATTTGGTAGTGAAGGTGCAGTGTAGGGGGAAGCATACAGGCCTCAGACAGTGTACCTTGTTGTCTCAGAATGTAAACAAAATTACTAACCTGATTAAAAAGTACAGTTTGGTTAGGAAGACTAAAAAGCACTCCTCTGATCTGTGGTTTATACAGGAGATCCATCCGGAAGTTACTGAGCATCTCAAGTATCTATCTGTTTGAAGATAACACCATATGTTTGCATCAGCTTGGCTGAGTTTCCAGGTGGTTGTGCTAACACAAACTAGCTATTTGGTTCAAATACCTGGATTCATCTGTGCTTGTCAGTGCATGGGCAAATTATTTCTAGATATTTCAGTTTTACTGGATACTTTGTTGGACAACAAATACTTGTCTACTGTCAGTTGCACTTTGAAACACAGCCATTACCTTTGCCCATACCTTTCAACTGTTCAAATATTCAATGAAATGTGCAGATTTTTGCCTCAGACTTTGGTGTGCTCCTCATAAAATTTGCGTTTTTCTACCAGATCATTAAAGATTTGAGTTACTAAATAATGACATATAAAGTTTCAGACTTCATATCCTTCAGAAAAATGCATGCTAATACAAAACCTTTCATGTAAGCACTTCTCTAAGCTTCTAAGAGCAATATGTAAAACCGGTCCCTGATTTGGGGCTTTTGCTCCGCATCACCCTTATTTTTGACATTGTCCAGATTTCTTACACTTAGAGGTTGAGAGGCGTTCCTCTGCCTTTCTATACAGCATTTACATCACTGAGCACAGACAAAATATGAGGACATTCCATAGCTGAGTCTCCTATTATTACTAACGGTATCACGTTTTTGAATTTTTCTGAGCTCATATTTAGCTATACATCTCAGGTAATTGCTTCCTACATGACTTTCTACTATAAATGTTTGCATTATCAATATACAAAAGGCTACAAAACTGTTAATATATGATATTGTTTCATAATAGTACTTACAAGGTAAATCTGTTGTAACTGTATTGCTTTTGGTATTTACTAGAGAATTATATGTCAGCTATTTTATTGGCTACTTTTTAATATTTTTAGCATTCTAAGTACTGTTTTTCTGTAAACAATTATAAGCACAATGCCACTTTTGCAAATACTACTTTCATGAAGTGCTTAGCCCATTAGTAATTGAAGTTCCTTGATTTTATACATGCTTAATAAGCTCTTTAAAGAGTAGCTGGCTAATCAGTTACTACTTTGTGGCTGATCTGCTTCCAGCAGAGTGGAAGGAACTAACCATGCCCTTCCCAAATTCACCTGTCATGTCTGTGCACCTGGAAATGGCACAAATGCCAGTTTCATGTCTTTGCACTTGGAGATGGCAAATGCTGGTATCATGTCTGTGTACCTGGAGATGGTACAAATGACGCTATCATGTCTGTGCACCTGGAAATGGCACAAATGATGGTATCATGTATGTGCACCTGGCAACGAAGTTTGTGTGATGAGCGTAAGGACTTAAGATTTTTATAGGGGGTGATGAGGCTAGTTAAACTTGGAGTATTGGAAGGTTTATAAAGAATGTTGTGGGCAATGGTTAGTTGGTGAAATTTAATCAGGTGTTGGAGCTCTAACCATCCTAGCTGGTTTAAGTTTATACAATGGTGGGTTCGAAATGGGTTTTAGGACATTTCTAATTTGCTGAGATTATTCTTGGAGAGATTAGTAAAAATGGGTGAGGCATAAAGGAGTGCAGAGATCAAATGAGTGTGAGCGATAGTAGTTTTAGCAGTAGGGGAAAGGAAGCATTTAATCCAGTAGAGAGTGCCAATTCTTTTGTTGACAGTCTTTATAGCATTGTTGATGTGGATGTCGAAGTTCAGATTATTGTCAATGGTGACCCCTAGTAGTTTGGTGGTGGAGTCTGGAGATATTATAGTACCATTGGTGGATGTCACAGAGAAATGAAGAGGAGAGGACTTTTGAGTAGGAGTGAAGAGGAGGAGTTTGGTTTTCTTTGGGTTCAAAAGAAGGCAATGCTGAGTGAACCATTGTTCAACTATATTGAATACCTTCTGGGTGAGAGAGTGAAGGTCATGGGAGGATATAGCTGAGCATAATAGTGTGGAGTCGTCAGCATATTGTATGCAAGTGGCTTGTGGGATAGCTAGATGAAGGTCATTAATAAATATAGAGAAAAGAAGAGGTCCTTGTATGGACCCCTGAGGGACACCTAAGGTAACGGGTAGATGGGTGGATAAAGTGTTATACCAAAGTACTGCTTGCTGTAGTTTGTCAAGGTAGGATTGGAACCATTTTATGGAAAGTGGGTCTAATGACAGAGATTTTAGTATGTTAATGAGAATCTGGTGATTTACCATGTGAAATGCTTTAGACAGGTCGATAAATAGAGCAGAAGAAAGATTATTCAGGTTTTGGTGCCTGTTAATGTAGTCAGTAAAGGAAAGGAGGGCAGTGGTAGTACTGTGTGAAGGTCTGAAACCATGTTAACAGTTGGAAAGTAAATTGTTTTCGATTAAGTGGTGGAGTAGTTGCTTATGGATACATTTTTCCAGAATTTTAGCTAAAGGCGAAAGTAGGGCAATGGGGCGATAGTTTGATAGCTCAGTGGAATGTCCACCTTTATGTAGGGGGATAATATGGGAGACTTTCCATAAGGTGGGAATGTAACCTTCAATAATAGTTCCGTTGATCAGTATGGAAATAGGATAGGCAACAGCCTTGGATGATAGTTCTAGATATTCAGAAGGCAGTAGGTCTGCAGAAGGGGAGCATGGTTTCAGTTTATTCAAAAGGGTTTGGATAAATGTGGTTGGGACAGGCTTGAAATGAAAAGTGTGGGGTGGGGTAGAGGAGTATGAAGGTAGTGTGAAGGTATTATGTGATAGTTGACTAGCTAGTGTTTGGATAGCATCTGTAAAGAAGGTATTGAAGGTATTAGCTGTATGGATGGGATTTTTCCTGTCTGTATTTTGAGGGTTTGGCGTAGTGGATTGACCTGGGTGGAGTAACTGCTTAATGCTAGCCCAGAATTTTTGTGGGTTGTTGTGATTAGGTTGTTGATATTGTAAATAGTAGTTTTGTTTATCAGAAAGTATGGCCTTCTTAGTGTCATTTCTTATCTGTCTAAAGGTTTGTTGGTCAGCAGGGTTTTTAGTCATTCTCCATTTGGCCCAATGTTTATTTCTGAGATGAATTTTGTGTTTGGTTTCATAAGAAAGCCATGGGGCAGACTTGGCCTTAATTCTAATAGATCTGGATGGAGCGTGGTGATTAAGAATGGCAAGGAAGGTAGAATTAAAGAAATTAACGGCTTCATCTAATGGAAGTTGTTTTAAGGGAACCCAATTGCATGCTTTTAGTTCCATTTGGAATAGATCAGGGTTAAATTTCTTTTTGGATCTAATATGTCTGATAGAGATTGGAGTAGGGATGTTGGCTTTTTGTCTGGTGATGTAGGTAAGTGAGTGGTCACTTACATCATCAGGGAGGGTTCCTGAATCATAGTAGTGAGTAGGATTGTTTGTGAGAATCCAGTCTAACATGCTTGCTTTCTTGTTAGCTTTATTTATTCTGGTGGGGGAGGTAATGGTTTGAGAGAAACCATATATGTTTATGTGGGTGGTAGGAAGACTATTGCAATAGGAACTCTAGTCTAAATTTATATTCCCTAGGATTATGGTTTCTTGAGGCAGGTGTTGGGATAGCCAGCAGAGGATAGTTTCCATGGTGGCTATGTTATTACTTGGGCGCAGATACATACAGATACTATAGATTGATTTAGCATTGTTAAGTTCAAGTTTAGAGATGAGAATCTCAGTATTGGAATCTAGGGGTAGATTACAGTTGTATGTTGTTAATTGAAAGGCAGATTTAAATAGAATAGCAACCCCACCACCTTTCTTAGCTACTCTGTCAACTCTTAGGTTATTATATCCAGGTGGGATAATTTCATTATCTTTGATGACAGGTTTTAGCCATGTTTCTGTTAGGCAGATAACATCAAAGGAGAGCATGGAGTTGAGTCACTTTGTTGTTAATACTACATATATTAAGATGAGCTAGTAGGAGAGAGTTAGAAGGTTTGGTAAGGGGATAATTGCTTGATTGATTATGGTTATGAAGAGAGATAGGGGTTGCTGTTGGGCCAGGGTTAGGTTGAATATCACTGTCCTTTACTGTGAGGAGTTGTACAAGATAGCTTGGGTTAGGGAATTTGCTGTATAGAAGTAACACTCTTTTGAGATATAGTGTATTATATTTAATGTGTAGTGTTCTATGATACATTGCATGTAGGTAGCTAGGTGAGCATGTTATGTTTGCATGGGCATGCAGGTGTGGTAAGGGTTGAGAGTTGGTTTGTTGGACATGGAGCTGGAGATGGCACAACTGCCGGTATCATGTCTGTGCCTGGAGATGGTACTAATGATGCTATCATGTCTGTGCACCTGGAAATGGCACAAATGACAATATCGTGTCTGTGCACCTGGAGATGGCACAAATGACGGTATCATGTCTGTGCCTGGAGATGGTACTAATGATGCTATCATGTCTGTGCACCTGGAGATGGCACAAATGACGGTATCATGTCTGTGCACCTGGAGATGGCACAAATGACGGTATCACGTCTGTGCACCTGGAGATGGCACAAATGACTGTATCATGTCTGTGCACCTGGAGATGGCATAGGTAACTGCAGTTTATTGCTATAGCAAGGGAAGTCAGTACCCTGGGGCAACACACACACACACACACACACACACACACACACACACACACACACACACACACTTGTTAAGTCACCCCTCCTTTGCCAAATATTTAAAAAGAAAAATGTGTTACCTTGCAAGGTGTCATTTATAGACAGCTTTCAAACTGTCTAGTTCTGTTTATTTTTTAAAAGTAGCTTAACTTACCTTTAAAAAACAAGCCAGTTTGACAGAGTTTCCAAGCTGCATATTAAGCGATTGTGAAAGCAGTCACTTAATTGACAATATGTAAGCTGTCAAATATTCAGTGTTCCTTACAATATGGTATCTGGGGCAGGTGCTCTGCTTGTTCCACCCTTGCTATGGCACTGGTTCAATGAATGTGCATCAGAACATGAGATGCACAGATACAGTTAGTGCATATAATGTGAGTCTATGATGCACGCACAGGTTATACTTTTTGTAGGCATAATAAGAACTACAGGATGGGACAATTCAAGACAGTGGGCCTCACTTTAATGTATGATCAACTTTCTAGCATTTGGTAACACATCTCATTATGCCATCTTAAAATAAACTGACTAAGATATTTTAAGGATCTTTTCTTTTGAACTCCAATATGGATTCCTTTAGACAAACACAGAACTAGAATGCCCCACGTGCCAATAAGTAGGATCTATATATATCAGTTAATTTATGATTTATGAATCTTCAATTCCTGGATATTTTTCTAATTGTCTACACACCCTAGTTATCTGATGATCACACTGTGGACTAATGACCAGCCACCTAATGCATTTCTATGAATAGAACAGACTTCCATAGCTTTTACAAAAGGTCTGGTCATGAATCCAGCTGCCAGATGGTTTCCCAAGGCATTTCCTTTAAAGGTCATGTCCAAAGATCCCATTAAAAAAAGTGCTGCCCTGCTTGTGCAGAGATTCTGGTGCCATTTATGGCATCCACAGTTGCAGCAAGTGCATAAATTAATAAATAAATGTAAAATGTTACTTCACTCAGAAGCATGTTTTCTGCTTCCTGAATTAGTATCATCATATACTGCATTTCATGACAGTTGTTCTGGTTCAGGAACAAGAAAATCGTGAAATAAAGAACAAGCAAGAAATAAAAGCCACTCGACATGGTGGAGTAACAAATACACTTGAAAGTGAGTGTGGAGAAACTTTTATTTATAAAGAATTCAGCTGAGAGCTTTTGCTTTACATAAGTAAACTTATATACTTGGGTTGGGATGGTGGCCTAATGGTTAAGGTGTTTGCCTTACAAACACAAGGTGCAGGGTTTGAGTCTCACAAGGGATAATTGACCGGCTTACAATGGCTCACAAGGGCAGTTAGCCTAGTACTAACCTATGAACCTCTCTTGTACTAACCTAACCTATACCATAAAAGAGTTAAACAGGCTTTTTGTTAATAAAAAAAAATATTCAGCATAATTTTTGAGTAAGGAAAGACTAGAAAAGAGTGAGGGTTAGAAAGGTTGAGCACAGTTAAACAGCAGAGACAACAACAAAGGGGAAGCAAAAAGCAGTAACAGCATCAAAAAGAGGTGGACAGAAATGTTTATTTTATGTTGTGTTTGATAATGCTACTCTTCCCCACAGTCATAGCCGGCCTTAGGCATAGGCCAACTAGGCAGCAGCCTAGCGTGCCGCTGTAGCAGGGGTGCTTTTCCAGTAATCTGAATGCTGTAGCTAGACCAGGATAGGGGCACCAGGTGGTGGTAGCAGGGGTGCTGTGGAGACCTTTTGCCTAAGGCACCAGTTGACCAAAGGCCATTCCTGTCCACAGTCCCACACCAAAACAAAAACAGCACACCTGGAATGGCATCACAGTATTACCCACAGATGTCAGGCAACCAAAGAACATTGTGTGAGGTAAGATACTTTACAAGTTATTAATTTAATCTTTACAGATGAAACAAACAGAAAATAGTATGCAGTATGCAATCTAATGCATGTTGTAGCTACACAAAGGTGGAAATAGAATCACAGAGACAAATCCTGTTTATGCCTTTAGAATTAATAGTTAAATTATTTTTGGGGTCAGATAATTTAAATGAACTGATGGCCGATCTGAGAGACACAGTGAGCATCGCGTTATTACATTATGTCTCCTGAATTTCCCAGGTTAGCCTGTGCTTTATATTGTATATCTGATGCCACTTTCCCCTTTGGCCCAACATGCAAAATCCTTTCAGACGTACTCAGCTAATAGTTGTATACTTTGTGTCTAGGCCCACAGTTATAACAGACTAGCACAAGACAGCAGTGAGGTGGATGACTTGAGGTAGGGAGGGCAAGTAGTCTTACTTATCCCCTGGGTGTAACATCTATAGCTGCAGCTTGACAAATGGTTTGTGAATGAAGGAGGAGGAGGAGGAGGAAGCATGTTGGTGAAGGACAGCATTAAAGACATGAAAAACATGCCTGGCTATGTTAGTATAATTACTAAAGTTAAAGAAATGAACATATCACTCAAACCAGTCTTGTGAGACTGACGAAGTTTTTTTTCTCTTAGATTTCCAGTGTAAACTTTTCTTATAGGATGTAAATCAGTGTGCATCACACCATATGAGGACCACAGATCATTCATCTCCTGTTACAAATCTTTTTGCTGGCTGT
This sequence comes from Protopterus annectens, assembly GCF_019279795.1. Classification (NCBI taxonomy): domain Eukaryota; kingdom Metazoa; phylum Chordata; order Ceratodontiformes; family Protopteridae; genus Protopterus; species Protopterus annectens. The sequence goes on along the minus strand of NC_056726.1, from coordinate 993,359,845 downwards.
TTAAGAAACCAACATGAACATGGGTTTTTTTATATGTCTGCTAGAGGTGAAAAAATTCTGTGCAGTAGAATATGTGACACTTACCCTGTCCATCATTGACCATATGGCCATTAGACCTCCAATTACATTTGCAATTCCACTACATTCTAAGGATACTGCAAGTGTAGCTGATAAAATGCAGCTCTGTAGACTATGCTGTGACTGTCTCAAAGCCAGAAAGCATTTGAATGCAAGGGATTAACAAGATCACCATGGAGGTGTGAACTATAATTAAGTGAATGCCTACAGTTTTAAAATGTATACTTCCAGAGTGAGGCACTAAAGCAATAAAGTTGGATTATGGATAGAAACTGTCTAACATTCAGTAAAAACTCTGAGAAAGACCCAGCTATGGTAGTGTCTTCACTGTGTAATTCTGTAAACTTTCTGTGTTGGAGGCCTATAGGATATATGCAAATAATCCCTTAAGGGCATACCAGTGTTTTAGCAGCATATCTTCTGAATTCCCATGACTTTACTATTAAATTCAGGCCAATAAATCATTTAACAAGCATGATCCATGTGAAAGATAGCACTATGACATAGCATCCACAAACAATCCCACCTTCCCTTAGGATTTGCACAGCTTAGTACCTTCTATTTTATGGAGTGTGCCCCTCCACAGCACAAAGCGAGACAAAATGTTCCTGGCTTCCAGCTGGAATCGTTTCCATGACTTCCTTTGGTTCACTTTCCATATCTCCCAGTTAGAAAGCACTGTCACCTTCTGCTGCCGTTGGATTCTGTTAAAACAAAGTACAACATTAACAAAACCTAATTCATTTGCAGAGAATTCAGCATCCAGGCTACCAAAACATTTATAGTGATTCTATCTGACAAAATAGGAGTGAGTGCCTGTGTGTTCCACTGTAACAGAAAAGTAGCATGCTCTGCTGGAGCTGTTGTGAGCTTCCCTAATAGTAGCTAGCTGTCTTATATAATTAGCAACAGGTGTTCTCTGAGAGAAGTCAGGACTACAGCTCCTGTCATATGCAGCGAGTTCTATGGAAGAGTTCTCTGCAATCCAAGCTAAAAGGTGCTTGGACTGATTCACCTGGAAATTCAGCTACCCCACTAAATCCTACCCTTCATTACTACCTATACCTACTAGTACAAGATTGTCAGCTGCAGGTGGCCCAAACAAGGACTCCTACATCTCTAGTTAATGTTGACCTGGCTAAAAGAAAGTGGGACAGCAAAAGGTATACATTCAGGTAGTCCAATGTTGTTGTTGGTGTTTTGGCTTTTCCCAGTTAGGGGTCGCCACAGCGGAACTCTGGTCCGCTAATGATTGGCAGTTAGTTTTTATGGTGTCGAGTCGCCAGCCCGACTCCCAACCTTCAACGAAGGCACGCCCATTCAACGCATGTCTTTCGAACGCCCACTTGACCGCGGGGAGGATATGCAGACTCCTAAAGCATTACATACTGTACATACTGCAATCTTCTGCTAATATGTGTTTGGGATGCAGCAGGTGTGTGTTCAGCTCACAATAGCCAGTATTCCTGACACTATTACCCAGTTATTTATGTTATTTACTATATGTTAACTAGGATAATCACCTGATCTAAAAAGGACCTACTTTAGTCATGGCCTAGGCTAAAGACAAAAGGTACATGCATATGTCAGTATACAGGCATAAACAAATCAACACATTTTATGTAATAGTGGTAGATTAAATAAAATAGTATAATACTAAAGGAACAGAAGTAATCAAGAGACATAATAAGGCTGTAATATAACATCTGCTAAAGGTATACCAGGAGTATAAAAGCTGCAAACTCAGCTGCCTTTGGCTATCATTCATGCATTACTACCAAACACTTGTAGACAGAGGTTGGGATTGCAGCAGCTGTGTGAACTCATCTACCTCTGTTAACAGCCCTGTACTAGTAGCTAGTCAAATGTCTGCTGTCTGTGGTCTGGAATGTAGTAGATCCAGCCAGCAATCCTACACATAGCCGGCCTTAGGCATAGGCCAACTAGGCGGCCGCCTAGGGCGCCGCTCTAGTAGGGGCACTTTTCCAGTATTTATTTGGTGCAGGTAGACCAGGATGGGGACACTGAGTGTTATGGTAGGGGGCGCAGTGGAGCCCTTTTGCCTAGGGCACCAGTTGACCTAAGGCCACTCCATTCCTACATCATTAAGATTATTAACGATAACGAAGGTCTTGCTGATGTAGGTTTGAAATGTTTGAGTTGTGAGGTCAGTTACCCTTGGTCAGCAGTCCTACAGCATTAAGTATTGAAACACTTGTTTACAGATGCAGTAGCAATAATTTCAGTTCCTCTAGCCAGCACTCTGCATACATAATTGTCTGCAGGTCTCTGTCTCTCCGAGGACTAAGTATAAACAGGAACTGCCTTCTTCCCCAAGAAACAGCGCTCCTAAATCTTACAGTGATTCTTTTTTGGATAGGCTGGGACAAAGACATCTGGGAGTAGTCCTATGCAATAACATATCATCACTGAGACAAACATCTGCAAATACAGGAAATTTTGAAGCTGCCTGAGAATTCTCTATCCCTTTTATTAATAACAGCTATGGAATAAAATAGTATGAAAAATGTTCAGGATACACAATGCAGTACTGGAGGAAAATAAGAAAAAACAAAATTGAAAGGCTTATCAACTGCACTGTAAGATGACATTCGACAGTCACTGCAAATAAATGCAAACTACAGCACTTGGGCTACAGGAATCTAGGCCAACAGGTAAACAAAAATAAAATTAGATGAAATACAGCAAAATGGCCTCTCCAGTCACCTAAACAACCCAATTATGTGCTCTGATTCAATACAAGACTTCAACCATCATCATTAATCATCATCAACCTCCCTTTTTCTTATTTTATGCATGGGGTCAGACTTCAAACATTTATCAGTATATTCCACGATAACATAAAGCCATATCAATACTTCCCTTATCTAATCAAACACCCTTCTTTTTGGGATCATTTATAGATCCTAGTTAAGTAAACATTACTGAGCTGGACAAATAGTTAATATAAACCATGAAAACCTAGAATGCACTGAAACAAACATTAACTACATAATCTAATGTAAAAGCCTAGAGGGCCAAACAAAAACGTAAAGGTGTGCACCACATAAAATCTCCTAAGACCTTCAGCCACCATACATCTTACCTTAGAATTACCATCCAGAAATTTCAGTTCCTAATAGACGAAGGTGCTCTGGGAATACAGGTACAATGTCAACAAGTAAGCAATAGCACAGAAATTCTGTATGTGTTATTGATATAGTGCTGCCCACCTGACATCTCAGATGCTCAGGTAAGAGCTGCCCTCTCCAAAGCAAAAAACACAGCATCAATGGGACCAGACGGTGTCCCGGGCTGCGTTCTACATGAACTCCAAGAAGAGCTAAACCCAAACATAAAACTACTGTTCAATCTCAGCCTTACTACAGGATATGTGCCCAAAGAGTGGCGTACAGCAACAGTGGTCCCTCTCCATAAAGCTGGTGCCTCAACGGATCCTGAAAACTATCGCCCCATAAGCCTGACTAGCTTGGTCTGCAAAGCTATGGAAAGGATCATCATGGACCTCATAAATAAAGATATTGGGGACCTACAGACACTGGATCCTACCCAGTTCGGCTTTGTTAAGGGCAGATCCTGCCTCTTAAACCTGGTTGATTTCTTTGAAACAGTCACCAAGGCCATTGACGAGGGGAAGGTGGTCCACACAGCCTACCTGGACCTCGCAAAAGCCTTTGATACAATACCCCACTCGGGCATTATAGATAAGCTCACCAGCTTAAATATAAACCCCTATGTCACTAGATGGATTGCAAACTGGCTCAAGGACAGAACCCACATGGTTAGAATTGCTGGAGCCATGTCAGACTCCAAACCAGTTACAAGTGGTGTCCCACAAGGCTCAGTCCTGGGACATCTCTTGTTCGGTATATATTTCTCGAAGGTACAGGCCAACATGGAAGGACTGTGGCTGACCAAGTTCGCAGATGACTGCAAACTGGGCGCCATAATCGACTCTCCAGCCGACACAAGCATCCTCCAAAAGGGCCTCATAGAAACAGACAACTGGTGCCAGAGCCATGGCCTCAAGCTAAATGCCAAAAAGTGTATAGTCATCCCCTTTGGCAAAAATAAAGTGCCCACAAATTACCACATAGGTGGTAATCCATTAAGTACAGAAGAAGTAATTAGGGACCTGGGGACCCAAGTTGATAGCAATCTCTCATTTGACAACCACGTGGCCAAAGTGGTTAGAAAAACATTTTAAATAGCCCACCTAATCATGAAGGGATTCACATCTAGATCAGGGGAGGTCATCGTGCCTCTTTACTCATCCCTCATCAGGCCCATAATTGAGTACAATGCCCCTTTTGGGATGTACCTTACCAGACACCTACAGCAACTGGAAAGACCCCAAAAGTACCTCACCAAGAGGATGAAAGGGCTCAAACAGATGCCATATGCTGCCCGGTTAAAGAAACTTCAGCTCTACTCAGTGGCATACTGCCTGTTCAGAGGCGATCTGTGCCTGATGTATAAAGCCATGTCCAACCCTGAATTAATGGACATGCTGCACCTAAAAAATCCAAATCCCATCGAGCTACGTGCTCAAGAGACTCTACAAAAGGGCCTTACAGAAACAGATGCTTGGTGCCAGAGCCATGGGCTCAAACTCAATGCCAAGAAATGTATAGTTATCCCCTTTGGGAAAAAACATGTATCCAAGAATTACCATATAGGTGGCAGTACACTAAACACCGAATGTTTGATAAGAGACTTAGGGGCACAGGTGGACTGTGGTCTCACCTTCGATAACCACATCGCCACAACAGTCAGGAAATCCTTCTATGTGGCACACCTCATCACTAAGGGCTTTTCATCCAGAAAAAAGGAGGTCATTGTCCCACTGTACTCATCCCTCATTAGACCCATTATAGAATACAATGCCCCGTTTGGTATGTACCTCTCAAGTCATCTGCAACAACTGGAAAGGCCACAGAAATATCTCACTAAAAGAATCACAGGCCTAAAGCAGATGCCCTACGCTGACCGCCTTAAAAAACTCCAGCTATACTCTGTCGCATATCGTCTACTCAGAGGCGATCTTTGCTTAACATACAAGGCCATGTCAAACCCAGAGCTGTTGGACATGCTACACTTAAAGAAATCCCAATCCCTCAGAGCCACACGCTCCAGGGATCTAAACCTTGTCATCACAATAAACAAAACATGCTGGAGGGATAGGTTCCTGACCCAGAGACTCCCCAGACTCTGGAATAGATTGCCCATACATGTCAAGCAGAGTGCCTCTTTGGTCCTCTTCAAAAGGAACCTTGAAGATTGGATGGGAGAAAGGAAATTCACCCCGGGGATCACATCAGTCGCCCTGCTAGACAGGGGTCCAGGGAAGTAAATAGTGTGGGAAGAAATAGCCAGGGAATTGTTATGGCTAGGCCTTCATAGTCCCTAGGGCTGATAGCCTAGTACCAACCTATGAACCTATTAACCTCAGCACTGAAATAAATAGGACATGCTGGAGGGACAGATTCATAACCCAGAGGCTCCCTTCACTCTGGAATAAAATCCTAGTCCAGGTTAGGCAGTCCCTCATTGACTCTCTTCAAGAGGAATCTTGATGAGTGGATGGGAGATCGTAGGTTTACCCCGGGTATCACTTCTGTGTCACTGTTAGACAGAGGCACAGTATACTAACCTCGAAAAAGGGCATAGCAAAACAAATTTAAAATGGGTGGCGAAAGCCAAACACATTCTGGCTAGGCTTATAAATGCCCTAGGGCAGATAGCCTAGTATGAACCTATGAACCTATGAACCTATATCTGAAACAGATTTGCAACATAATTACAACACTATGGCAACAGAACAAAAAGGGGATAAAATAAAGTCATATGGAACAAAGGATCATTTGTTGCTAAACAAAGCTATAATAGTGAGCTGTAAATTTATTTCTCTTTATTTTTTATTTTGGCATTTGTTAACTGGGATTGTCCGACTGAGCGTGAACCCTTTTTCAGCACAGGCCCAAGGAGAAAAGCTCCATAAAGTCTTTCAGCTTCTCCCGGTTAGGGGTCGCCACAGAGGACCTCCAGTCCGCTCATGATTGGCAGTGGACTTTTACGGTGATGAGTTGGCAGCCCGACACCCAAACTTCAATGAAGGCATGGCCATTCACACTCGCACCTACCTGCATGTCTTTAACATCACTTGATCGTGGGGAGGACATGCAGACTCCACACAGAAGGTGCTTCAGCCGAGAATCGAACAGGAGAACCTCTTGCTGTGAGGCAACAATGCTAACTGCTGCACCACCGCGAAGTTAACAAACGAGTCATAACAAAATCACAGTAGCAAAAGAAGCATCTAAGTTCACAATAGTGATAATACAGTCAAAAGTGTGGTACATGAGTATATATTTACAATAGGAGGTTTAGTTAGTATAAATCGCAGGATGTAATTAAGTATAGTTTCTAGTTTAAGAAATTCTTGAATCGGAAAACAGACAAAAGAATCAAAACAAAATCATAGTAGTTAAAGAAGCAATTAAATGCACAGTTGAGATAATGCAATCAAAAGTGCAGTACATGAGTATTTATTTACAGTAGGTGGTGTAGTTAGTATAAATCTCAGGATACAATTAAATAATATGAAAAAAAGACACTGTAAGTGGAGATAAGAGAGGCCAATGAGGAGGGGAAGAAAAAAGATCTTAGTGTGAAAGGGGACAGAGAGAGCGAAAGGATAAGGATGGGGGAGTGGTAGAGAGGGTGTAAGAAGGAGATGGACAGGAGAGTAAGAGATTTGAAAAGTTAGGTTGGGGAAGGGCAGGAGCAGGTCCATAGATTAAACAGGTAGTCTTTTTAAGATTTTTTGAAATTTTGAGTATTGGTTATAGTTCTGATGTTATGGGGAAATTTGTTCCAGGCAGTGGCAACACAGTAGCTATATAGGTGTTGACCAGTTATCCTTCTGGACTTATAGATTTCCAGGAGACACTGTTCAGAGCTCCAAAGTGAGTGACTAGGAGAGTAAGTGGACAGGAGAGAGGAGAGGGCAGTTAATGAGGCTGCTTTGTGAAGGAGGGAGTGTGTAAGTAGAAGTTGTGGAAGAAGGAGCTGGTATGGGAATTCTAGTAAAAAGGGAAAGATTACAAAAATGCATTTGATAGCATCCCACATTCATGGAAAATCAAATGCTTACAGATATATAACATACCCCCTACATTATTCAACCACATTCCAGGGAATATGAAGCAATGGTAAACTACTTTGCAGCTAAGCCACGACAAAGATCAAATTATTATCTTATGGGGATATTCCAGGGTGGTTGTTTGTCACCATTGCTGTTTTGCCTTGCCTTTAACCCATTGAGCTATTCACTTAATGGATTAGGCTATGGTTATAGTTTATGTAGAAACCAACCTTGTTTAAAGGCATCTCATCTACTCTTTGTGTTTTCCTGTTCATTAGACAAGACTCTTAAAGCACAACTACAAATGGTTAACACTTTCTCATATCATGCGTTCCGGCCCCAAAATCCGGACAATACCAAGAAAGGAGGGGTATCAGTCACCAAAGCCATTGAATAAGAATGGAATTTGGTCTTGATAAATGTTCCAAAGTGACATTTATAAAAGGAAAGCTGCAGCAACAACAGAATATGAATCTAGGATATGAATGTGATATAAAATAACTTGATCAGGAAGGATGGTATACATACATGAACAAATGCGAGCATACCTCAGTAAGAAATACTTCAGGAGAATAACACTAATATTGAAAACTGCTTTGACATACAAGAATAAAGTCCAAACTATACATCAGTTTGTTCTTCCTGTTCTAAATTAAAGTTTTGGTGTGATTGACTCGCCACAAAAAGCATTGAAACAGTTAGACAAGAAAACATGAAAAAATGTTTCATGCTTATCAAATGATATATGAAAAAGTAGAGTTGTGTAATACCTACCATAACAGTAGATGTTTGAATGATCACTGCTGTAGTAGCCTTAGTTATATGGGTTATATCCTGCTGAGGATATATGCGCTAGGCCAGCTTTCAAAGCTTCAGGACACATTCCATTCGCTGAAACTGTCAGGCAGTTTGAGCTGAGCTGATTAAAAGACAAGTTTGGGTGCAAAGCCCTTCAGAACTTTCTTGCCAGCAGAGAAGGGGAGGCTGAACTCTCAAAGGACAGTGCTAGGAATAACAAAAAAATAATCACTGCTGCAGTAGCCTTAGTTATATAGGTAGAATAACTTAGCTAACTACATTTGGAAGGTAGAAGGACAAGATTCCAGGAGCCCCTGGAGAATGTTCCACTCCCCTAAGCACACAACCTGTGATGAGAGACCTGGGTACACAACTTGACAACAATTTCACATTCAAGCATCATATAATAGCAGTGGTCAGAAAAGCCTTTTACTTTATTCATCTCATAAGTAAAGGGATTACATCCAGAATAAAGAAGGTTATTACCTCTCTGTACTCCTCCCTCATTAGGCCAATAATTGAGTACAACACCCCATCTGGTATGTGCCTCTCCAAACACCTGCACCAGCTAGAAAGACCACAGAAATACCTCACAAATTGAATCCATGGCATCCAACACCTGTCTTATGTGGACAGGCTGAAATCACTATCACTCTACTCGGTATCATGCAGATTGCTCAGAGGTGATCGGTGTCTCGCCTACAAAGTAATCTTGGAGCCTGCCCTACTAGAGATGCTCCATGTCCATAAGTCTAACTCCTCACACATTACCCAATTGAAAGGCCTAAATCTAATATGCAACATTAACAAAACCTTCTGGAGAGACAGGTTTGTCTCCCAGAGACTGCCCCATCTCTGGAATAGACTTCCCATACACATCAAACATAGTATGCTGCTGACCCTCTTCGAGCACAACCTTAATGAATGGATGGGAAACCACACATTTGATCCAGGGGTTCCATCTGTGTCCCTCATTGACAGGGTTGACAGGTGCTGACTGAGGTTTCTTTATTGGGGTAAACTCTTGGCTAGGCTTGTAAGGGTCCCAGGGCCATTAGCCTAGTAACCTGCTATGATCCTATGATATGATCCTAGCAAAGCTTGATGTGGACATAGAGAAGGAATCAAGTTGATAGTGCTTTGTAAATGTATGTCCAACAGACCAAGTAGCAGCTTCTAGAAAACTTCCAGAACACAACCATTTCTAAAAAGCCATATATGAAGCCAAAGCCCTAGTAGAGTGGGCCTTGACCCTGCCTGTAATAGTTTTGTTATAAGTATAACAAAAGGTAATAGCCTTAGAGAACTAGTCATTTGGAAATAGTCTGTTTTGACACAGATTGCCTCTTCTTACAATAATAAGAAGTGAACAAATGATCTGAAGATATGAAAGATTTATTTCTGTCAAGACAGTACCTGAATTCAAGGTATGGAGAATCCTTTCACCCTCATTTTTAGGTTCAGGAAAGAAAATAGTCTTTTTTTAACCTAGTGAGACTTTTGCAGTCTAGGAATACACAATAGTAATGAACTAAAATGTTTGTATAAGCAAAGGAATATTTCACATTTCTTTTGCATCTTAAGGGATATGCAAGCAATCTATATTTTATATTACAAAATACTTTACTTTCTCTTGGTCTGGTTTGTGGCTAAAAATGGTCTAGGGACCATTTCACATAACCTGAGTAACAAAGTTAAATAAATAAATAAATTTATTTTAAGTTTGGACTTAATAAAATGAACCACATTGTTTATAATTATGGACTTCAGTCTTCTGTATTGCCATAATAAGCTGTCTGTAGAAAAGGTATGTGTGTGTGTGTGTGTGTGTGTGTGTGTGTGTGTGTGTGTGTGTGTGTGTGTGTGTGTGTGTGTGTGTGTAGTGTGTAAGCAAATAAATATTTTACATTACTTAAGAATATACCATTGTTTCAGCTACATGGATTTTGAATGTCCATGACGTTTTATTTTTACTTTTTAAAGTCTTTATGGGTACATTGAAAGCCAATAAAGCCAAACCCCAATAGCTGTTTACTGGCCTGAGTGTACCCATAACACTTAAAATGTAAACAAAGAAAAAGAGGCATGGATATTCAGAAGCCATGTAGCTGAAACACTGGTATGCCCTTTATGGGTCATTTGCATACATCCCATGGGCTTTCACTAGCGGAAGTTTAAGGTTTTACACAAAGAAGATTCTAGTTTTACTGTGCCTTTCTTGCGGTATTTTTGTGGTTTGTCTGTTTGACCTTTTTATTCTTTGGTTTGTTGATATAGACACACACACACACACACACACACACACACACACACACACACACACACACACACACACACACACACACACACACACACACACACACACACACACACACACACACACACTTTCTACACAATTTGTATTCATGCTGTGCTAAGTATCATTTTGCCTGTCTGTCTAAGGGTAGAAAGAATGCTACAAATACCTTGTAGGGCTTATTGTTGCTTCATTTCCATGTACTCTGGGGTAAGTCAGATTTTTCCCACAGCCTAGACAGGTTTTATTATAAAGTAGCAGGTTTACCTGCACTAAACAATGATAGAGATATACTCCACCATGGACAGATGACACACAGCGGGTAGCCTTAACCTTAAGTAACAAGTGTATTAGCACTGTCTGCCTACCTACACTATAGAAAATGCTTGTTACACTAATGCATCTCTTTTCAGACTAGCATACACAGAGCTGTCAACACTCATGTCATGATCAGATGCTACTGGAATACAAATTGCTTGCCTTCATACTTGTCTAGTTATAGCAGGAATTCAAGTGACCTATCAGAAAGAGAGTACAGTATTGCAAAATACAGTGTCACTGGTCATTGATCTGCAAGTCTCTGTTCATCCTGACTGACGGAGTCAGGAATGGCCAAACACATAATGCTTAAGCCTCTGATGGACACATATAAGATCTGAAAGAAACAGATTATTTTAAATTTTGGTTAAAGGGGAACTTAGGAAACATGACAAAGCAAACTTACCTAGGCCACTTGCAAAGACAATAAAATGTCTCCATATAATCTATGGAGACGCAGCTTCACTCTAGTCTCATCTCACTGTGGTCTACAATGTTCATAGGTTAGTACTAAGCTAGCTGCCCTTGCAAGCCTAGCCAATTATCCCTTGTGAGACTCAAACCCTGCACTTTGTGTTTGTAAGGCAAACACATTAACCATTAGGCCACCCTCCCAACCTGTGACAGAAAGTCCTTTTCTGTATGGGTTCCCAAAATTTTGAAGAAATGCCAGTGTTTCTCAGACATGCTAAAATGTCTTACATATTTAGAGAGACATATTTAAAGTAATTTACTCTACTGAGTGTGTGCAGCTGTTTTACCAGTATGTCCTGATAAGCTACCTCAGTTTTCAGTAGTTTGAATATTCCACGCTGATCTATAGGATCATAGGAGGTTACTAGACTATTGGCCCTGAGGACCTTATAAGCCTAGCCAAGAGTTTAGCTCATGTTTAGACAAGTCAGTACCCAGAGCCCCTGTCCAGCAGGGATACAGGTGGAATCCCAGGGGTGTATTTTCTGTTTCCCATCCAGTTGTCGAGGTTGCACTTAAAAAAGGATAATGAGGTGCTCTGCTTGATGTGAAGAGGGAGTTTATTCTACAGATGGGGGGAGCTTCTGGGATACAAATCTGTCCCGCCAACAAGTCCTATTGATGTCACAGACCAGGTTGAGGTCATGCATATGGGTTAACCGAGTGGAGCTTGACTTGCAGATAAGCAGCAGTCCCATCAAGGCGGGTATGAAATTGCTTTGCATGCCAGACACAGGTCACCTCTGAGGAGTCTATATGAAAATGAGTAGAGGGACAGGGCTTTTAGCATATTTGTGTAGGGTAGATGTTTGAGGCCCTGGATTCTCCTGGTGAGGAACCTCTGTGGTCTCTCAAGCTGCTGCATGTGCTTTGTGAGGAACATGCTGAAGGAGGCATTGTACTCAATAACTGGCTTTATAAGGGAAGAATACATGGATGTTATGACCTTTTTGTCCCTGGATGAGATACCTTTACTTATGAGATGGGCCTTGTAGAAAGCTTTCCGTACAACAGAAGCAACATGGTGGTCAAAAGTCTTGTTGCTATCAACCTGGGTGCTCAAATCCCTCACTACCGATTGTGTGCTTAGGACATTGTTATTAATGTGATAATATGTGGGGATGTCACTTACCCCAAAGGGGATAATGATGCATTTTTTGGCATTCAGCTTGAGGCTATGTTTCTGGCACCAATCATTTGTTTGGGTGAGACCCTGTTAGTGGACATCTACATCACTTGGGGAATTGATGACCTCACCCAACTTGCAGTCATCTGCAAACTTGGTCAGACACAGCCCACTGATTTTGGCCTGCACCTCAAAGAAATATATCCCAACTAACAGAGACCCCAAGACCGATCCCTGCAGTATGCCGCTCATTATGGGTCTGCTGCTTGAGGTGGCTTCCCCTGTTTTGATTAGATGGGTTCTATCAGTGAGTCGGTTTGCTAAGCATCTGGTAGCATATGGATTTATGCCTAGCTGAGAGAGTTTATCTATTATGCCTGAGTGGGGAATAGTGTCGAAGGCTTTGGCCAGGTCAGGGTAGGCGGTGTGCACCATCTTTCCCTCGTCCATGGCTTTGATGACTTTCTCAAAGAAGTCGACCAGATTTAACAGACATGACCTCCCGTTGACAAACCTAAACTGTGTGGGGTCAAGTGTTTGGAGGTTGCCAATATCCCTATTAATGAGGTCCATGATAATCCATCCCATGGCCTTGCAGATAAGGCTAGTTAAGCTGATGGGTCTATAGTTTTCTGGATCGGTGGACACTCCACCTTTGTGTAAAGAGATGACAGCGGCTGTCCTCCACTCGGCTGGGACAAAGCCTCTGCTCAGGCTTTGATTGAATAGGATGCCTAATGGTGCTACAAGTTCATGCCTGAGTTCATGTAGGATGCAGTCTGGGATGTTATTGGATCCCATGGAGGCTGTACTTTTTCCCTTTGAGAGGGCAGTGATGACCTGTTCCCTGGAGATAAGGGGTGGGGGGCAGGTACTGGGGATGTCCTGATTTACTGATTTGGGGGAGAGAGGGGAGAAGTTTTTGCTGAATCTGTCAGCCAGTAGATTGGCCATATCTACAGCATTTGTGTATGTGGTGTCCTTGACTACCAGTTCTGAACAAATCTGGGTGCTTCCTTTGAGATCGTGGACATATGTGAAGAAGGTCTTATGATTGTCTCTAGTAGATGTGGCCAGTTTGGACTCGAAGTTGTCTTTAGAAGATTTCATTAATGCTCGTATTTGCTTGTTCAGGCTATGGAGAGATTGCTTCCAATTGGGCACCTGCTCCTTCTTGGTCCTGAACAGCAATTTTTTCCTTTTGTTATATAGTTTATTTATTACAGATGTTCAGCAGACAGGTTTACTCTTCTTGCAGAGGATGATTTTGTCCTGTCAGGTATTCCTGATTCCATGCATCTATACATATGCTTGTATAGTACTTTGGTGTAGATTTGGACATTGGTGCCAGTTCCTACAGAGGGGGAAGGGGGCTGCAAAGCTGTCTATACCATCCCTAAGGAGATTGTAATCAGCTTTGGAGAAGTTTTTTTGTTTGACCCTAGCTTGGGGGGGGGGGTCAGGGGAGATGGTGACTTCGAAAGTGACCGCTTTATGGTTGGATCTTACCAAGGCGGATGATACTGTAGCGGTGCTGCAGTGGTTACACATGTTGGTTAATACCAAGTCCAAGATATTATCGCCTCTTGTGGGGGTATCAACTAGCTGTTTCAAGGCATTTGCATTGATAAAATGAGGAATGTCTGAGCATTTGTGTTCTGGCATGAGTAGTTTTTCCAATCTATAGTTGGGTAAATAAAGTCACCCAGGATCAGGGTAATGGGTTGAATCTTGATAGATTTGAAAAGGTCCAGATAGGTGGCATGGACATCTTGAGTCAAATTTGGGGGCCTATAGCTAGCTATAATTTGAATAGGGATCTTGTCAATGGTTAACTGCACCTGGAGTGAATCCTGTGCGTCATACTGTTTGAACATCCTGGAAGTGTGTGTGTCTTTAATATATATTGAAACTCCACCTCCTTTGGCTTTGCTGCCCACAGTTTGGGGTCTGAATGTATGATAGGATGAGTAACCAGGTAAGGCTGGGGTGCTCTCTGATGCTTTGAACCAGGTTTCTGTGACTGCACAGATGTCAGCATCTTCCAGTGTTAAGAATGCTTGCAGTGAGTGCAGTTTTGTGTTTAGACTCCTAGCATTTAGCAGCATGACATTTAATTTGAAATGTTTATGTTGGTTTTATCAACCTCATGACTTTTCCTAAAAAAGGCACTATGGGGGAAGCAAGAGCCTTTGCCAGAAGCCTGAAGCCCAAGTGACACAGATGCAGACTATCTTTAGCAAAGCATCATGGTCTGTCGATCATATCTTCCCAGGCTGTCAGGTACTGGTCTTATAGTAACCGGTACCTGTATATTTCTTGTTGTTATATGAGACATTTCTGTGTATGTATCCTACTCAGTGTTAGACTATTTGTACTTCTGATAGCTAGCTATGAAAACAAAATCACCACTGATTCTAAGGGCAACCACAAAGCATTCTATAGCTATGTCAAGAATCTCAGTGGCAACACCCAGATCTGCTCTGAGTTACAGCACAACGGCACGGAAATTACAGAACCAACTGACATTGCCAACATCCTGGCAAATAGGTTCAGTGCTGACTTTACCCCCTCTCACCCCCTAAAGGGTCCATATCTATACAGGAAGAATGCAGAGTCCCTGTAATCACATCTATGCAGGTAAAAGCTGCACTCTCTAAAACCAAAAACACAGCATCCATGGGACTGGACAAAATCCCAGGCTGCGTTTTACACAAAGTTGCTCCCCACCCAAGCACCATATTCAATCATAGTCTCACGTCAGGCATTGTGCCCACTGAATGGTGCATAGCAACAGTTATCCCACTTCAAAAAGGGGGAGCCACCACTGATCCTGGGAACTATCGCCCTATTAGCCTGACGAGCCTGGCTTGGAAGGCCATGGAACGTATCATCATGGAACTCATAAACAAAGACATTGGTAACCTCCAAACTCTGGACCCCGCCCAGTTCGAGTTTGTGAAAGGCAGATCATGCCTTCTGAACCTGATCGACTTCTTTGAGGCAGTCACCAAAGCTGTAGACGAGGGTAAGGTGGTTCACACACCCTATCTTGACCTCACCAAGGCTTTCAACACCATCCCACATTCAGGAATTATAGCTAAACTCACAAAATTAGGTATAAATCCCTACATCACAAGATGGGTTGCCAACTGGCTCACTGACAGAACCCACACTGTAAAAGTTGCAGACTCCAAATCTGACTTTAAACCAGTGGAGTACCACAGGGTTCAGTCCTGGGACCTCTCCTGTTTGGTATCTAATTCTCTGAAGTACAGGCTATCACAGAAGGCCACTGGCTAATGAAGTTTGCAGATGACTGCAAACTAGGCGCCATAGTCGAGTCCCCAAATGATGTGGACATCCTACAGAAGGGCCTCACTGAGACAGATGCCTGGTGTCAGAGGCATGGCCTCAAGCTCAATGCCAAAAAGTGCATTGTCATCCCCTTTGGTAAAAACTCTGTACCCGTGAACTACCACATAAATGGCAGTCTACTTAATGCCGAATGTGTGATAAGAGACCTTGGGACCCAGGTGGACAGTAGTCTCTCCTTTGATAATTACATTGCCACAGTAGTCAGGAAATCCTTCTATGTGGCACATCTCATCATAAAAGGGTTCTCATCCAGGAAAAAATAATTCATTGTTCCCCTCTACTCGGCACTCTTTAAACCAATTACAGCGTACAACACTCCTTTTGGAATGTACCTCACAAGACATCTGCAGCAGCTGGAAATGTCACAGAAGTACCTCACAAAGAGGATTACTGGCCTCAAACAGATGCCCTATACTGACCGTCTCAAAAAACTCCAGCTTTACTCTGTAGCATATCGCCTACTCCGAGGAGATCTCTGCCTAACATATAAAGCTATGTTAAACCCAGAGCTGTTGGACATGCTACACCTTAAGAAATCCCTATCCCTCTGAGCTACACGCTCTAGGGACCTAAACCTTGTCACCACAATAAACAGGACATGCTGGAGGGATAGAGTCCTGTCCCAGAGACTTCCTATCCTCTGGAACAAGCTACCCATCTATGTCAAGCAAAGTTCCTCATTAGCACTCTTCAAGAAAAATCTTGATGAGTGGATGGGAAATAGGAAATACACCCCAGGGATCACTTCTGTGGCTCTGCTCGACAGGGGCACAGGAAATTAACTTTCTTGGGTGGTGTAAGCCAGGGAACCTTGTTGGCTAGGCTTACTTAGGCCCTTGGGCCGATAGCCTAGTACCTACCTAAGAACCTGTGATAGTGGAGGCCCATGGGATGTATGGAAGTGACCCCTTAAGGACATACCAATGTTTCAGCTACATGGTTTCTGTTTTGTTTCTAGTCTTGTACCTTATTTTGCTGCAGTAACAGGTCATAGCTGAAAATGAGTCTTCTAAGTCTAGTCTACTTGCATTGAATAAATAATTAAGCAAAACTGATTTGGAACCTACTAAAACAACAGGAAAACCTCTTACTGTTCCCAGAACTCTTGCAGTACCCAGACAATTCCCTAATGGAACCCAAATATGAGATAACAAAAGACCACTATCGGTACCGGATTTTTTGCTTCTCTGCAATGGTTAAAGCCAGTTCCTTTAATGGCCTCGAGTCTTCTTCCAGGCGCTCCTCAGCCCAAGTACTGAAATCAATGGCTTCATTTTCACCTTCAGCATCTATAAACTGCATAGTTCTGCTCAAATCTGTTGTTCCATTGCGATAACTCAAGTGATAATCTGGCTGAGATTCATTAAAACCTGGTCCTGCCTCCACATCACCTGATACTGGGGTGTCATCAAACCTGCGGCCTGCCATTGTACTACCACGATACCGCACAGAATGGTCCCTCTCCAGGTAAGACTCATTAAAGTTGCTTCTTTCCTGGTCAGGAGAAGTGAAGCTGCTTGAACCTGTTGGTTAGAAATGCAAACCATCAATGATAAAGTATCTACTGCCTACACAGAGCATTGGAGGGTACGTATAGTAACCCTATCCATTTTTAATGAACTAAACCACTAAAATCATAACCTACATGAGCATTTTCGTTAATTGTCAATGATGTATTTTTTTCAATATACAACTGAAAAATAAAGTCAGCTTTAAGAAGACTGCTGAACAGTAAATAAACAAACCTGCCAAAATAATTTATTTAGTTAATATATTCAAAAAGACATCACATTTTTTTCTGAAAATGTCTATTACATAAGCGACACTATTTTCAAGTACATATTGAGCGACATCTCAATCTATGTATGACCGTTCAATGTAATTTCCATCCTACAACATCAAAAAGCATTTTATTGAATAAATGAACACATATATTACAATTAAAAAATACTGTAACATTATGTACCACCTACAGATAAATGCAACATCAGCTGCTCCTTAAATGACTCAGTGTGCCCTATTTTAAAATAAAGTCAGTTAACACATATAAGATTCAGTTGACTTAATAACTGCAGTAGTAATAATATTTTTTGTCTTAACTTTATGTTTTTGCTTCAGCTCTTGGCAATCATTGAGTTACCTAAGCTGGATGATAGCTCAGCTAAGAGTTATCTGAGGGGTCATCATTTAGGTAGCCATGTGGGTTGCTTGTATCCTTGCCAACATCCCAGCAATGAGAATATTTAATTGGCATATCCCTTCTACTAGGAAGGGGACATGCGACTTGTGTCTCAGTGGGGGCCACAATGCCTTCCCATATATAAGTGACTACCACCATGCACTTCACTGAAGGCTACCACCAATCCATGGCTTATTGCACCATGTGCACTCTGCAAGTCATAGGTCTGCCTCCTTCCTCTGATGGACATCTACAGTCCTTAACTGGCTCACCCCTCCCCCACCAGGATGGGCCTGCCCATCCTCCCTGCCAGCTTTGATAAACACCCATGATGCTAACTGAACTTGGTACTTGGGTCATCTTGGCAAACGTCAGTGCTTAATATCTCTATACAGCTTGGACTGGCATAATAATAATAATAATAATAATAACATGCAGTTAATTTTTGTTAACTCTAGATTTAGGTCAGTTGATCACAAAATTGCTTTGTGAATCATGTTTGAATAAAAACTGGCATA
The DNA here is from genome assembly GCF_019279795.1 of Protopterus annectens. Classification (NCBI taxonomy): domain Eukaryota; kingdom Metazoa; phylum Chordata; order Ceratodontiformes; family Protopteridae; genus Protopterus; species Protopterus annectens. The sequence continues at coordinate 993,341,512 of NC_056726.1, read as the reverse complement.
CAGAAGTTTTTGGTAAGGGAATGCCCCTCACACCCTCTAGTGAGTGTGAGTGTACCTTTAACACCATCCTATTCAAATAAAAAACTTCAAGGCTGCTACATCATGTGGTATGGTGGGGTCTTTTTCCTAATCATCTTTTGGGTCCCTTACCAGCCTGACAATGAAGCCCTATTCAAGAAACTCTTGGTCCATATACTGATAGCGTTGGCAATAATGTAGTGTGCACTTCAAGACACTTCTTCTGCTGGGTCAGAGTTTTAGAACTTCTTGATGGGATTTATGCTTGCCTGGTCCCTTTCCTTGTAGCTACAATTCCAATTGCCCCCAGGATGGGTAAACCAGGAGCAGAAATTCACTCACACCACTACCTGACCAGCTCCTCCAGTGTGTAAGCTACTTACTCAAGTTTCAGGCCAGCTAGACACACTCTTGACTGTTATCCCTCTGCTCCATAAAGGTGGGAGAGTAAGGGAAATCTCCTCTTAACAGCACTTTGGGCAATTGTGAATTAGTCAGCTTGTATAGTGACTAATTTCCTTAACTCCTAAGCACTGCGCATTCAGTAATGGCTGTTCTTTCACGGTATGGAAGCCCCTGATGCAGTGAAGGAGGTTGCATGCTATTTTTTATAGTTGCTGCCCATTATAAGTTTTACAAAATGTGTTGGAAATGTTTGTTTGTCTTGTGGCAGCTGCAGAATTGCCTGTGATTGTACATGTCTTAAGGTGATTGTTGCTCTTGCCTATTCGTAGAAAACCAAATGGGTTGAGACAATTAGTACTACATCATATCTAGAAGTTACATTGCATGTACAAGCCATGTGCATATTTAAGCTTACATCTGTCTGGATGCACCTTTTGCCATATATTCAACATCAGTAAATCCACAGTGAAACCTTTCTCCTGTCTAGCATGTTTACTTAGCACGTTTAACCCAGGATGTGCCTGTATATGGTCTACTGGGACCATGTACTACTCAGGTAAACAAACAAAATAAAGAAATATTTAATTTATTTGTTTTTATTTTGCTTCTGTTTACTGAGTTGGGAGGGTGGCCTAATGGTTAAGGTGTTTGCCTTACAAACACAAAGTGTATTGTTTGAGTCTCACAAGGGATAATTGGCTAGGCTTAAAATGGCTCGCAAGGGTAGTTAGCTTAGTACTAACCTATGAGTTTACCTTACTGGGTTTAGTCAAAAATCCCTTTCAGCAGAAGCCTAGAGAAAAAAGCTCCAAGAAGCAGACAAAGGTCCACACAAAAATTAATAAATAAACCACATTTCAGAAGCAAAATATTTTCCATCTTTTGAGGTAAGCATTATACATTGCATAATATAACAAAATAAAAAATATACATTTCAGAAGGATATTATTTCAAATGTCAAACGGCTTTTTAAAATTTAAAATGGCAGTAATTTTCACTAAGCACATAGATGTAGCATACTTAATATAGTAAAAGTAGATGTCAATGAGTCTCTATTTTCATCACGCACACTACAAAACTTTTCATTTTAAAGGGACATCTCATGTTTCTTTTAAGGCTTTCTCCAAGCCGATTTCCATTCACAGTGCAGACTACAAATTACCTTGGGTGATCAGACTTTGTCAAACAACACATGGCGGATGTTTCTCATTGGAAATTGGATGGATTGTCATGGCACCTCTTTTCTCCATTAAAGACAGACACCTCGCATGTTGATCATAATAGAATTTGCCATCTTGACTAGCTTTGTTTCAGTCTGTCATGTAGCTGCTTTTGACTGTCAGGAGCAAGTAAAGATGTAGATATAGAAATTTTAATCTTTATGTCTAAAAGAAATCAGTAACCGAAGAGGTGAAAAGTCAGTGCATTGCAGTGGAGTGCTTCCATATTCCAATGAAGTTAATAAAAGGAAATGTATGAAACATGCAATGCTAATGCCACACAATACTTTCGGGGAAACTTTTGCTCTCATACCTACATTTATTTCCTTAAATAGTTATGCACTATCAGTTTATCAGCTCTGAACATCAAGCTTTTTTATGCAACTGGTCTCTTCCTTAAATGACAAGTATGGCTGTATTTCTTTCCTCACTGAGTTTTCCTTTTCTACATAACCCTCCATAGCTACTTCTTAAAGTATCTGTATCTCCGGATCACTTTTTTGCATATTCTTGAAACACTTTAATTTCTTTGCAGTCACAGGCAACTGTGAAATTATCCAGGATACTTTGAATTCATCATCAAACAAATGATGTTGCTACACTGACAAATATGAATGGTTCAACATATCTGCAGCATACTGTTCTTCTTAGCGTATAGTTCATTACTACATCATACTTCTGTAACTATATCAGTACTCTTTGCAGCCATCATAGTGCCTTCTTCTATAATTTTATAAATAAGTGCCAGTGAAAAGTTTATATTAGCTTAGAGAATACAGCTTCTAATACACTCTGCAATGACTAATAGTCACTTTCCATTAGGATTTATATGTCATAATATAGAACTCTTCCCAGCTGAGTACTGTGGCTAACATCTATGTTATTACTGGTCAGTATTTTTTCTGGTTGTCATTTAAAGTTCTGGAGCATATGTAGCCAGTTTACCATCTTGCAGTATTACTGCAGGAATTCCATTTTGGAGTGCATCTATTTGTAATGTGAATATCTTAATCACATACTCAGGTGCTTCCGACACTAATTAGGTAAACTATCTTAAGCTATTCAAGACTTTTTTTCTTGCTCTGCAATCTAGTAACATTCCACTTTTCTCTACTATGTTCCTTAATGTTTACTTTTTTTCAGAGATACTTAAAATTAACTTTGAATGATACTATATCATGTTAGAAATCTCAAGCTCACTTACCATGTGAAGGAGGTATTTGAACTACCACTCTGAATTTCTAAGCCTTTATAAGTTAAAATATGGCCCATCCATCTGAGCTATAGTCCACTGATTTTCTTTCTTTCTTTTTATTTATTTTTCATTTGTTTACCAGGGAGGGCCGACTTGTCCGTTTTCAGCAGAGGCCTGGGGAGAAAAGCTCCAGAACAATTGCTAACATACTATATACATAAGATATTTACACATTCAGTTATAAAAATATAGCAGATAATAACATATGATTGCATAAGATATTTACATAAGCATAGTGGTTTAGACATGCAATTAAAAGTATAGCAGGTAGTAATATTTGATTGTTGTTCATACAGTATGCTTAGTAGAGATAATCTTGAAGATGTACTGAAGATAAGACAATAAAGGAAAAACTGAAAAGGAGGAGAATACAGACAAGTTCATATTGAGGTGCATTGACATTTTAAGGGAAAGCTTTTCAGCTTAGTCTAGGGGAGAGTTAGTAGGTATAGATGGGGCAGTGGGGAGTAGGCAGCAGTGAGTTGGTAAGTAACAAGTGATAATATATAGTGCATCTGTGGGAGTTTTAAAGAGGAGGTTGGATAGTGGGTAAGGGAAAGGAGTTAGAATAGGTCAGCCAGGTGCTAGGCAGTTACAAGTTGTTGTGTCTTTCTGCTTTTCCCGGTTAGGGGTCGCCACAGCGGAACACCGGTCCGCTAATGATTAGCAGTAGATTTTTACGTGCCGAGTTGCCAGCACTGACACACAACCTTCAACGAAGGTACGCCCATTCACGCATGTCTCCACACAGAAGACGCTCTAGCTGAGAATCGAGGCAGTTACAACATGTGGTAATATATAGTGCATTTGTGGGAGTTTTAAAGAGGTTGGATAGTGGGTAGGGGAAAGGAGTTAGAATATGTCAGCCAGGTGCTAGTGGATAGTGGGTACATGAAAAGAGTTAGAATGTTTTAAAGAGGTTGGATAGTGGGTAGGAGAAAGGAGTTAGAATATGTCGGCCAGGTGCTAGGCAGTTACAAGTAACGTGGATAATACATAGTGCATCTGTGGGAGTATTAAAGGGGAGGTTGGATAGTAGGTAGGGGAAAGGAGTTAGAATAGGTCAGCCAGGTGCTAGGCAGTTACAAGTAACATGTGATAATACATAATGCATCTGTGGGAGTTTTAAAGAGGCTGGATAGTGGGTAGGGGAAAGGAGTTAGAATATGTCAGCCAGGTGCTAGGCAGTTAGATAATATATAATGCATCTGTGGGAGTTTTAAAGAGGCTGGATAGTGGGTAGGGGAAAGGAGTTAGAATATGTCAGCTAGGTGCTAGGCAGTTACAAGTAATGGGTAGTAATACATAGTGCATTTGTGTGAGTTTTAAAGAGGAGGTTGGATAGTGGGTAAGAGAAAGGAGTTAGAATATGTTAGTCAGGTGCTAGGGAGTTACAAGTAACGTGTGATAATATATAGTGCATCTGTGGGAGTTTTAAAGCAGTTGGATAGTGGGTAGGGGAAAGGAGTTAGAATATGTCAGCCAGGTGCTAGGCAGGTGCATGTCCAGGAGTTGTTTAGGTGGCAAATAAGCTGTTTTTTGAAGATGGTTTTGTTAGGTTGTACCCTGATTTGTAGTGGTAGGGAGTTCCAAGTCTTGGCAATGCTGCTAGAATACAGGGAGTTACCAGAGCTGTAATAGTTTTTGGAGATTGCGATTAGTGCCTTATTAGTGGATCTAAATTCTCGGTTATTGGAGTAGAGGGTGATCGGGTCTTGTAAGGCTGGAGTTTTGTCAGGTTGGTATAGTGTATAGTGAGCTAGAAGAAGTTGGTTTAGAGCTAAGGTGTTAGGGAGTTCCAGCCAGGAAACCTGTTTAAGGGCCTGACAGTGATGGGTGCGATAGGAAGAATTTTACAGTTATATTACTCAAGTCTGAGAATGTGCTGTCTCAGTTTGTTCAGTAACTCAATCAGTTTCTTATCATGTTATCCCTTGATCTAACCCCACACTAGTATATCATCATTACAAAAATTTACAATACCTTCAAGTACCTTGATTATTTGTGCAACAGACCTCCTAGGAAACCACCTAGTTCTGTAAATAAATCCTTGCACTCATAAAGCAGATCACTGTGTACAATGAAACATGATGTATTTTCACCAAAACCACCTTATGACAATTCAAATGACTAAATAGAGAAGACATTTCCATTCTGCAACGGAATTATGCATTTTTATCCTTCTGTTCTCAAGTAAATATATTTTAGTCAAAGGTTTTATAGGATGACCCAGATAAGTGCGCAATTTACATACTGATGGTTTCAGTTTACTTTCTTTCAAATTTTTAGCAGATTACACTCTGAACTATTTTATAACTTAAACACCACACTGATCATTACTTTTTTGAGCTTCTCTGTCACATTTTCCAAATGATCCTCCTGTGGAATATTTTCTGTACTACTTCCTTGCATACAATTAACTCTGTGTTCATTCTTAAAAATCAGTTTCATCACTGTGTTCTACTACATGCATTCTCTACAAATGAACATTCATTTCTTACATTTTATATACATAACCAAGTGATTTCTATTTCCACAGCTTTTGCACATTTGATTAATTACAGGGCATTTCTGTTTGATCATACATATTGCCACACTTCACAGAACTTTATTTATCAACATACTTCCCTTATTTTTCATACTTCAAAATTAATCAAAAATTACTCATTTTTGTTCTGTTTTAGCTGTTTCAAGATCTTCATCTTGAATTAAACTTTTTATAATTCTATTTTTTCTGTGTTTTTTAAATGTGAGGAAGTAATTTAATTCACTTTGTTCATATCCATCACTTTCTTTAAATTTGTGTATACTTTCTTAGCAACCTGCTTCTTGTTTGATAATTTCTGATGCTACATATGATTCTACTTGTGTCTTTCGGCTTTTACCGGTTAGGGGTCGCCACAGCAGAACTCCGGTCCACTAATGATTGGTAGTTGATTTTTACGTACCGAGTTACCAGCTGTGACGCACAACCTTCAACGAGGGTACACCCATTCACGCATGTCTCCACACAGAAGACGCTCTAGCTGAGAATCGACCCGGACAGCATCTTACTGTGAGGCAACAATGCTACCACAGCACCACCACTGATAAATTATGAAACTTAGTAAATTCAAATGCATTAACAGGTTTTCTTAATTCAACAACATTGGCATTTCACTGTTTATTGTAACGTCTATCCTCATAGTGAACAAGTGTCAGCTGTATGGTAATTTTTTTCCTCAGGTCACATTAACTCTGGGATATCCGTCATACCACTGTAATGCTCTCTGTCTCACTGTGTTAGAAGTGAATTGTAAGATGAATTTTAAGAATTCTTCTCCAGTAGCATTCAGAAACATAGCACACACTGCTCCTCTAGTTGTAGTAGTAGCTGTAGTGCTAGCAATCAGGAATTAATTCAATTTCTGGATATTCAGTTTCTTGCTCCTGAACAGGTTGTAATACGAGAGACAGGTTGCCTGGAAAATATAGTTGCACTATTTCTTAAAAAATAAAATCGCTTGTGGGGAAAAAGTAACATGTTTCTGGGAAAAAGCATTAGCAAAGTGCAATAACAATGGGATGGTCTGCAGATATTGAGATATTGACTATGCATGCTTCCAGTGGGAAAATGGCTCAGTAACTAATTAGAGGTAATGTACACCAAAGGTATAAACAGAGGCACGGGGCTTAGAGCCAATGTTAAAGAAAAATAATGGGATATCATTTAATACAGGGCTGGGAGTGTAGAACATGACATGGGGACAGATAAAGCAGTAGGTAAAGTGAAGCAGTGGAAGGAGATGGAGTTTGGGTAGAGATAATTAAAGAGACACTACATGTTGAGTTATTGGAGAGGAATGAGAATTCCGAGGTAGGGGGATGTAATTGTTTAATGTGCAGTTATAAACAGAATTACCCATTCTAAAGACTTAAACCTTGCCTGTTACATAAACAGGACCTGATGCACAGACAGGTATGAATCCCTGAGACTATCCCTTCAATGGAACAGGATCCCCATCCATATAAAGCCCAGTTCCTCCCTAAACCAATTCAAATGCAACTTAGACAACTGGATGGGGAACAAGAAATTCATCCCTGGTTTGGCACCTATGTTCATAAGTTCATAGTTGTGTACTAGGCTAATGGCCCTGGAGTCTTTACAAGCCTAGCTCATAGGATTACCCTGGCATCATGCCACCCAACCTTAGTTCCTAGTGCCTCTGTCGAGTAGAGCCACTGGAGGGATCCCTGGGGTCAATTTTCTATTTCCCATCCACTCATCAAGATTTCTCTTGAAGAGGGCCAGTGAGGTGCTCTGCTTGACATGTATGGGAAGTCTATTCCATAGCATGGACAGTCTCTGGGTTATGAACCTGTCCCTCTAGCATATTCTGTTGATTGTGGTAATGAGGTTGAGGTCTCTGGAGCATGTGGTGCAGAGGGATTGGGATTTCTTTAGATGTAGCATTCCAAACAGAGCTGGGCCAGACATGGCTTTGTAAGTCAAGCAGAGATTGCCTCTAAGTAGGCGATATGAGACAGAGAACAGTTGGGTTTTTTTGAGTCTCTCCATATAGGAAAAGTGTTTAAGGCCTCGGATCCCCTTTGTGAGGTACTTTTGCAGCCTCTCCAGTTTTTGCAGGTGTCTAGTGAGGTACATGCCAAATGGGGCGTTGTAGTCTCATTAGTGTCATAGTTCAGTGTCATGGCATTCATCTAGTGTGACACATTAACAAGACTAGGAAATCAGTATTTAGCTAAAACATACTTAAAATCTACTCTAAATTGTAATAACTTGTCTCTAATAGACACAGGCAGCCTGTTAATGGTTCATCTCCCAGGCCCCTGTTTGTAAATGTTTCACCTCCCACACCCCTGCTTACACTTATCAAGGGTACCAGAACTTGCTAGAGAGTTGGGATGCATGGCTAGGCTTAAAAAGACCCTTGTGGTTGTTAAACTAGCAAACAGCTATGAACCTATGGACCTAAGGTGTTTTATGGGTAGACGATTACTCAATGACTTTATACAGGCATTGATATCAAAGATACCTGTAAGCGTAACAGGCAGTTCAATCTAGGTACACAGCACTAGTGTTGACAATACTCACTCCTGGTCTAGTACATTATGTGACACTGTTGGCCAGGCATGTAAAGTTGTACTGTGACTTACAAGGGTAAAGGCACTTGCTGATGGGATGCAGCAATCTCCAAATATTTTATGTTAACTTGTGGGTTTACAAATCTGTTTCTGCTTTAACAGTTCCCATTTAAATACCTTAGTGGAAGCTGAGCTAAAGAGGTGGTGATAGATACTACTAGTGACATATACTGATGTGGAAAAAGACTGGTGTCTGTTTATTTATTCGTTTTTTTCCTGGATGGGGGATAAGCTGGGATAAAAGTCACATAGTACTCAGCTGACAAATTACAGTTACAATTTATAGTAGATTTTAAGTATGTTTTAGCTATATACTGATTTGACAGTCTTGTTCATAGGTTCATAGGTTCATACTAGGCTATCTGCCCAAGGGCATTTATAAGCCTAGCCCAGAGTTTTGTGGCTTTCGCCACCCCTTTAGTTTGAAGGATACTATGCCCATTATTTTGCTGTGCCTCTGTCAAGCAGTGACACTGAGGTAATCCCTGGGGTATACCTGCGATCTCCCATCCATTGGTCAAGATTTCTCTTGAACAAAGCCAGCGCGGTGCTCTGCCTCACATGTACCGGGATTTTGTTCCACAGCATAGGGAGTCTCTGGGTGATGAATCTGTCCCTCCAGCACGTCCTATTAATAGCCGTGTTGAGGTTTAAGTCTCTTGCCCTTGTAGTTCTGATTGATTTAGATTTTTTGAGGTGAAGCATGTTCATCAATTCCGGGTTGGACATGGCCTTGTATGTCAGGCACAGGTCACCTCTGAGCAGACGGTAAGCGACTGAATAGAGCTGGAGTTCCTTCAGTCGGGCAGCATAAGACATATTTTTGAGACCCTTTATCCTTTTGGTGAGGAACTTTTGGGGCCTTTCTAATTGCTGCAGGTGTCGGGTCAGATACATTACGAATGGGGCATTGTACTCAATCATTGGTCTGATGAGTGATGAGTACAGGGGAACGATGACATCCCTTGATCTAGATGTGAATCCCTTCATGATCAGGTGGGCAATGTAGAAGGTCTTCCTAACTACTTTGGCAACGTGAGTGTCAAATGAAAGGTTACTGTCAACCTGGGTCCCCAGATCTCTGATAATCTCTTCTGTGCTTAGTGGATTGCCACCTATATGGTAGCTAGGGGTAACCTTGTTTTTCCTGAAGGGTATGACTATGCATTTTTTGGCGTTTAACTTTAGGCCATGGCTCTGGCACCAGTTATCCGTTTCTATAAGACCCTTCTGAAGGATATCTGTGTCAGATGTGTTTCAATTATGGCCCAGTTTGCAGTCATCTGCAAACTTTGTCAGCCATAACCCTCCTGTGTTTGCTTGTACTTCTGAAAAGTAGATGCCGAACAGGAGTGGGCCCAGGACTGAGCCCTGTGGGACACCACTTGTGACAGGCTTTGAGTCTGACATGGCGCCAGCAACTCTGACCCTGTGGGTTCTGTCACTTAGCCAGTTTGCAACCCATCTTGTGACGTATGGGTTTACATTTAAGCTGGTGAGTTTTTCAATGATACCTGAGTGGGGTATTGTGTCGAAAGCCTTTGCCAGGTCGAGGTAGGCTGTGTGGACTGCCTTGCCATCATCAATGGCCTTGGTGACTGTTTTGAAAAAGTCAACCAAGTTTAAAAGGCATGATCTACCTTTGACAAAGCCAAACTGGGTTGGATCCAATGTCTGCAAGTCCCCTATGTCTTTATTTATGAGTTCCATTATGATCCTCTCCATAGCTTTGCAGATCAGGCTTGTCAAGCTGATGGGACGGTAATTTCCAGGGTCGGTGGAGGCACCGCCTTGTGAAGTGGGACCGCAGTTGCCGTACGCCACTCCTTGGGTACGTATCCTGAGGTGAGGCTAAGATTAAACAGCTGCCCTAACTGCGGGTTTAATTCCTCATTGAGTTCATGGAGCACACAACCGGGGACACCATCTGGTCCCATGGATGCTGTGTTTTTCGCCTTGGATAGAGCAGTTCTCACCTGAGCGTTTGAGATGTTTGGGGGGCTACAGTCCTCTGGTATAGATATCTCTCCTTTTGGGGGGGGAGGGAGAAGTTTGCACTGAACCTGTCAGCCAGTATGTTGGCAATGTCTGTAGGTTCAGTGATTTTTACATCATTTTGAACTAATTCTGAGCATATCTGGGAGTTTCCTCCCAGGTTTCTAACATAGCTAAAAAAGGCCTTATGATTGTCTTTTGAGTCCTTAGCGACTTTTCTCTCAAAATTTGCCTTGGATGATTTTATGAGAGATCTTAGTTTTTTACTTATAATGATCAAAGGTGTCTTCCCTTTTAAGGATTTTGCTCTATCTTGTAGTATTTTCCTCCTTTTGTTGTAGAGCTTGTTTATGGCTGTTAATGTGTCACACTAGATAAATGTCATGGCTCTGAACTATAACATATTCCCAAACGAATCACTGATAGCAAAAATATTTTCTGAGTCTTTAAGAGGTATCAAGTTCATAACATTTGTTTTTATGGGTGGGTGGGGTTATTAGTAAATCCTAAAGGATATGGCTTTGATTGTGGTAATGAGGTTGAGGTCTCTGGAGCATGTGGTGCAGAGGGATTGGGATTTCTTTAGATGTAGCATTTCAAACAGAGCTGGGCCAGACATGGCTTTGTAAGTCAAGCAGAGATCGCCTCTAAGTAGGCGATATGAGACAGAGAACAGTTGGGTTTTTTTGAGTCTATCCATATAGGAAAAGTGTTTAAGGCCTCGGATCCCCTTTGTGAGGTACTTTTGCAGCCTCTCCAGTTTTTGCAGGTGTCTAGTGAGGTACATGCCAAATGGGGTGTTGTAGTCTCATTAGTGTCATAGTTCAGTGTCATGGCATTCATCTAGTGTGACACATTAACAAGACTATGAAATCAGTATTTAGCTAAAACATACTTAAAATCTACTCTAAATTGTAATAACTTGTCTCTAATAGACACAGCAGCCTGTTAATGGTTCATCTCCCAGGCCCCTGTTTGTAAATGTTTCACCTCCCACACCCTTGCTTACACTTATCAAGGGTACCAGAACTTGCTAGAGAGTTGGGATGCATGGCTAGGCTTAAAAAGACCCTTGTGGTTGTTAACATAGCAAACAGCTATGAACCTATGGACCTAAGGTGTTTTATGGGTAGACGATTACTCAATGACTTTATACAGGCATTGATATCAAAGATACCTGTAAGCGTAACAGGCAATTCAATCTAGGTACACAGCACTAGTGTTGACAATACTCACTCCTGGTCTAGTACATTATGTGACACTGTTGGCCAGGCATGTAAAGTTGTACTGTGACTTACAAGGGTAAAGGCACTTGCTGATGGGATGCAGCAATCTCCAAATATTATTTTATGTTAACTTGTGGGTTTACAAATCTGTTTCTGCTTTAACAGTTCCCATTTAAATACCTTAGTGGAAGCTGAGCTAAAGAGGTGGTGATAGATACTACTAGTGACATATACTGATGTGGAAAAAGACTGGTGTCTGTTTATTCATTTGTTTTTTTCCTGGATGGGGATAAGCTGGGATAAAAGTCACATAGTACTCAGCTGACAAATTACAGTTACAATTTATAGTAGATTTTAAGTATGTTTTAGCTATATACTGATTTAACAGTCTTGTTAATGTGTCACACTAGATAAATGTCATGGCACTGAACTATAACATATTCCCAAACGAATCACTGATAGCAAAAATATTTTCTGAGTCTTTAAGACGTATCAAGTTCATAACTTTTGTTTTTATGGGTGGGTGGGGTTATTATTAAATCCTAAAGGATATGGCCGAGTAAATAAAATACAACAGTATCACAATCAGCAAGCATAAAACTCCCCAAAAAACAGACTTCAACACCAAGGTATGAATAAATAACTTTAACAGCAAGAAAAGCTTTCAATAATGTACTTCCCTTCCTCAATGCACTAATAGCCATTACAGCACATTTTCTTATAAAAAAACATTATACTAAATAACCAATCAAGTTTGTTCCCCAAAAATTCAAAGATCTTTACTACAAACTTAAAGCAACAGCATAATTAAAATCATTTGCACCCATTTACTTGTTTCACATATATTGAAAAAAAAATTTCACATAAAAACTTTAACCAACAATATAAGTTGCTCTAATGTATTTGTGTTACACAAATATCAAATCATCATCTTAATTTTATCTGTTGACTTTTTAGAATAGGTTTCAGGCTGACAGTTGCAGTCAAACCTGATTCTTTGTCAGCCTGTAGCCTCAAAATCCATTTATACTCTGCTGTTTCAGTTTCATTCAAAATATCACGTCCTCAGTGTACGAAATAATTCTGTATCATGCTAAATTTTTCTTTACCTTGTCTGGTCAGGGTTATTTACAGCTGCTTAGTGGCAAACCATCAAAAGAAAAAAATGAACTCCTCTTGCAGATGCTTGTCTGTTTGATTTAGGAATTAACTGCCTTTAAATAGGATAGGAGTGCTGACATACTGAGTTTGTGTGTGGAAAGATTACTGATTAAAAGAATATACAGGTCCTAATACTTACCCCTTCTGATAACCCACATGTTACTTTTTAGTGAGGATGTTTGAAAGCACTTTTGAAACCAGCTGTATATATTTTGGGAAGGGTCACATAATTATAGCCGTTTTCCAATAAGGTCACATTTACATTATGAAAGGCTTTCTTCAGACCAATGAATATCTGCTTTCAGTGACCTAGTGTTGGCTGTATTTAGTGGGAGGTTTGTGACTATTCAGAACATCATCACAGTGATGTAATTGGTTAAAAATCCATACATCAGTTATGTATGTTACTGATAACAGTTGTAAAGAGGGCTGAGAGCATGGGAAAAGGTTGGTGAATTCCATCAGGGCTCTTGGGGCACTTTAATTCAGTAGCACATCCTGCAGTTTAGAGACCTTTCTAACTGTAGTGGTTAGTTTGAATGTAAAATGGTGGAGGGGTAAGAGGATGATGAAACAGAGTTGCTGGGTGGTGTGTTTGGACAGTAAAAGGAGTCTGAGCTGTATGTATGTTCCCACAGTTCATACATTGCTATGCATTCTTCTGACAGCCTTTAAAGGCTCATATATATTTTTCTTCATCAACATATTACAAAATCATAGCAAAGTGTTTATACAATTTTTATAAAACCAGGGGTTTTGAACCCATCATAACTGATAGTCTGTCGTCAACAGCCTGTCTGGCAACTCAGTAATAGTCAGACATACAGACTCCATATGATTTCCACAGCAGACCGACTTTTTCACCTATGTCCCCATGAAGTTACTCCTCTACTGTTCTGTGTACAGCATGGATTCTGCATTCTGGTATTATATATGACTAAGGCACAATCTTCATTTCTCGAGTACTCCTCAAATGAGCTGAATTAGTATCATAAGGTATCTGCCGACACTATTTTGCTCTATAACCAAAGCTTCCATTTTTCTAGTTTCTGTGCTATGGGTGTCACCCCTTTCAACAGCTCTTGTAACTGCTCTGTTCCTTAACAGACACTTCCTTTTTCCTTGCTTCTGTGCTGTGGATGTCACCCTTTTATCCCATCATGCAAATTATTTATGCCAGTTTTAAATGAACTAGTCCCCTTATACCAAATGCCCCTTGGAATGTTTATATGTATACAAGAGGCTTCCTTACGGACATCACTGTGAATTTCTGATTTCCTAGGGACTGCTTTCTACATCCTCTTTACTTCATCTTGCATACTATATTTGATTTTTGAACACTTGCTTGTATGCAGAATACCTGGCTAAGCTTTACTAATCTCACTACCTATTCTTCTTAAAGTACTTGCTTACAGGCTTCTGCCCTGCTCACACTGTCTACTGTCAGTAACGTTACTGCACTATTGATTTGTTCTCTCTGTTCAAAATGAGAGGCTTTCATTTCATCTTTCTCCTTAGAACCACTTTTCATTTAACTTGCTGAACTATCATCTTGTGTTTTACTTGTGGACTTTAGGATAACATTTACTCTTGGTAACATCTTGTTTGATTTCACAGATGCCATTTTCTACAACAAATGCATTCATATTTCTAAAGTTCTATACCCTCCACAGTTCTATAACCTCTATGTTAACATTTTCTTCAGTTAGAAGGTTCAAGTTTCATCTGCTACATAATAAACAGCTGTTATGCACTTTGAATTCCTAACTCTTTTTCCATCCCATAACTATAGCTCTGGATTCCTTCTCTAAGGAATATTTTCCTTGACTATACAAGTCAACTGCCTTTTTAAAATTTATGTGGCTTACAGAAACATCCACTAACCCAGAAATACTTAGGTTCATAGGTAAGTACTGGGCAATCAGACGGCAGACCATTACAATCCTAGCCAATAACACATATTTAAAACTTCCCAGTAGGGGGGCTTAGATTAAAGAGGTTAAATAGTGTTTTACATAGGGCATATTTGGTGCTGATAATCAGGCAACCTAGTATATTATCAGGAACCATGGATGAGGTATTCCTAGCTTTTGAGTGAGCTGACGGGACTTGTAAGATAGTAGTTTTGGAGAGGGCTGGGAGCACTTGTTCTATAGCAATTAAAGTGGTTGGCAAAGATTTGGGAATCTGTGGAACAATAAAGTTTTGGGGAGCACTGGGAGCGCTTGTTCTATATAAATTAAAGTGGTTGGCAAAGATTTGGGAATCTGTGAAACACTAACTGTGACTGGAATAAACTTTGCACTAAATTTGCCAGCTACGTTATTCTTCAGTTCACTGTGGGCATTGTTAGTGTGGACTAGCTGCAAACATTGCTGGTCTTTAGTTCTTAACTTTTTGACATACCTAAAGAAAGAAAGATTTATAGTTCTTTTTGGTTTTAGTGGCTATTTTAAGTTTATATTCTGAGTAGCACTTTCTAATGGTTCCCTTACACTCTTCACCAATTTGTTAAAGTGTGCTGTTAAGGTAAGTAGAATGCTGTTACTGTAAGTAGAATGCTGTTAAGGTAAGTAGAATGCTGTTACTGTAAGTAGAATGCTGTTACTGTAAGTAGAATGAGATTTCTTATAATCATTAAATGACTTCCTTCTCTTCTTTTCATTTATTTATGTGGGCATTCCATCTTAAGTGTCTATCTTTAAATTTCTCAGTATATTTGGTGTGGATAGGGCCTGCCTTATCAATACTATAATTTAAGTTGGAGAAGACATTAGAGGCATAGATAATGGCTTTAGCAAAGGGATTAATTGGAGAAGGATTATAGTGGAATTTATTCAAGTCATCAAGTAACTGAAGCTGGTTTGCTTTGTCAAAGTCCTTAACAGAGAAGTGTTTGCCGATCAAGTACCTCCAGTTTTAAAGGAAAATATCACTGATGTAAAGTCTGATTTAACAAAGGTAGATGAAACATATGGAGGTGTGCAAGAAATGACCATATTTGTGAGGATTAGATCAAGGGTATGGAGCCCTAGTAGGACGGTTAACTAATTGTTCAAGGGACTTAGCATTTATAATGTCATGGAAGCAATGAGAATGCCAACCACTGGCAGTATAGGTCAGAGCATTTATTGATGGATATTGGCAGTCCCCCAGTAGAAATGAGACAGGTTTAGGGGGGATTTCAGCTAAGGTATTAAACTATCATTCTTAGAAGAGGACATACATAGAGAGTGGTCAGTGGTCTATAGATGGCTATGAAGTGCTAATCAATCATGTTTAGGATGATTTGTAAATCTAATCATGAGGTGAAGACATCATTGATAAATACTGATATTCTCCCATAATTGTCAGGAGATCTGAAGACATGACTGGCAGTAAACCCAGGAACAGAGCAAGTGTTTTAATTATTTTGAAATCACATCTCTGTAGCTACACATATATGAATGTGTTCAAGGTGCAGGAGAGCCTCCAGTTTTGTCATTATTTTGCTTCGACTCCTAGAGTTGAGCAGAACCACTTTAATGTGTTCCAGAATAGAATTTACCAGCAGATGGTGTTTGCCTAAACAAGGCACTATGGGGGAAGAAAAAATTTTAGCCAGAATTTGAAAGCCTTTGTAAGAGAGGTGCCGACTATCCCTTCCGCAGTGGGAAGGCTTGCCAACCATCTCATCTTAAAGAGACACACGTTGGATCCTTGTAGAATGATATCAGATACATAGCCAATTGTTAAAACTAATTATATTGTCTTTGAATCTCAGCATCATTCTGGGTGATGACCAAATACCACTTAAGATTCACCCCTGAACTCCCATGGGCCACTGTCAAGCCATAATCATATTTGTCAAGCTGGAAGGTTGTAAGAGCTGTTGTCACATCTTGGATTCTGTCTCTGGACAGAGAGGTGTCATCCTACTTTTATCCAGCCAAGTTGTGGGGGAGGGGTGTCCATGAGGCTGACGGTAGAGTCTCTAATTACTTAAAAATTAATGTTTGCAGATGCAGTCTCAGTGGGTCTTAAGGACCTAGAGTCTGAAAAAAATGATGACTCTTAGAGGTGTGTGTACTAGCTGTGGATGTGGAGGGTGAAGGTAGGTGTGTTGCTGTGAGAACTAATGGCTGAGGGTTCTTGGTCTTTAACCTGGAAGGATTAAGCAGTGTTTTAATAACAACCTCAGCAAAAGTTGACTTAGTGGACATGCTTTATGCTCTGTGTGTGTGTGTGTGTGTGTGTGTGTGTGTGTGTGTGTGTGTGTGTGTGTGTGTGTGTGTGTGTGTGTGTGTGTATGTGTGTGCGCACGCGCATGTGTGTGTGTGTATCTGTGTGTGTGTGTGTGTGTGTGTGTGTGTGTGTGTGTGTGTGTGTGTGTGTGTGTGTGTGTGTGTGTGTGTGTGTGTGTGTGTGTGTGTGTGCACGTGTGCGGGTGTGTGGGGGATGATAACAAACCAGTGGGAAAGCTCAAGCAACAAGGAGAGACTGGGATTTTGGATGCAGATCCTTAAGGAGAATAATAATAACTGTACAGAATATTATATTCATAAAGTAGCAGAATTTATTCTAAGAACTGAGACAACATGGGAATGGAGAAAGGAGATTCTGATGATGACTGCAATTCAAGGGTCTGGAATTTATTGGAGAAAACTGGCAAAGGAACCAAGGTATTGGGAGTAAATAACTAGAAAGGGAAACGTAATAGAATGCGAAGATGCCAAGAAGTTATTTGGACTGCAGGCTAGAGATTGCCTTCCCTATCAAGGACGGATATCAGAGTATAGGCAAAGAGAAAAAATATCAGGAGCCTAAGCAAAAGACCAGCACTGCAACAAATCCTAGAAGATTTATTATCTTTGCTTGGAAGTGTTTACATGGGAATTTTTATACCCCAAATATACGCCAAAGAGTTTTTCCTCAGGTGGACAACAAATGATGGAGGTGTGACGGGGAAGAAAGAGGTAACTGGCAACATATTTTTGGGAGTGTAATGAGCTGTCAGGCGTTAAAAATTCCCTGCAGACTACTCTATCAGAAATACTGGGTGAGCCAACTGGTTTAACTAAGGAATTTTTTTCTGAGCTATGATAAAGAATTGGAATTGTCTAGGCATGATAAGGCCTTGCTGAGTCTAATTATGGTGGCTTCCAATAAAAGAAATTACTAAAAAAATGGAAATCAAAGTCTAAACAACTGTACTAGAGGTAGTGAATATAGTAACAGAGATAAACCAACTGGAAATTGGATGTTTAGAAATGGGTAGGAGCAAATTACATAGGAAAATGGAAACTGTGGGAACAATATATGCTGAGGAGGAATGAGGTTTAAAAGACGATATGATTTGAATGAGCTATGTAATGTTTGATTGACAGTGACTGGATAGATTTTAAGTGATGTATAATGTTTGCAACTAAAATTATGTCAATATGGTTTGTGATGTATAAAGCGTGTAACTAAAATTATGCCAACATAGTTTGTTTCCATTTATATAAATGTGTGATTGTCTAAGTGATAATTTAAGGAAGATGTTTCTTGTTTAGAAAAGAAGACAGAGAGCTGCCTGCTTTCAGCCTGAAATATGTATGCATTTCATTTCTTCATTTTTGCTTAGAAACACCAATGATAACCAGATTACATAATTTCCCTTCTACAAAACAGGTTGTGTTTACATTACATCAATTTACTTCAGTTGCTCCCACAAAAAAAATGCATCAAATTACATTTCACATTTACAGAGGAAAGGTAACACAATTACAGACATTTAGCAGAGCAACATCACATCTTTAAATCAGTTTTCTTTCAGCCTGGCACTGTCATGGCATCACAGAAGCTACAAGTTATTTTCACAAATCCTAAAAACTGGTTGCATGACTTGCACGTTACTGAAAGCAGGTAAACAAATCTATTCTGTTTTGCAGTAACTATTATTTCTCCATTTTAATGGAAACAGTTGATCTGCTGTGGCGACCCCTAACGGGAGCAGCCGAAAGAAGAAGAAAAGAAGATTATTTCTCCATTTATTGTCCTGCCATGACCAATCATTCTAGTAGTGCATCCGAAAAAGAATGTTGTAACATCATTATATATTCATCATTTCATTTCCGATACCCAGCGTATCCTATACTTATCTTGGAAAGGAGATGGCATAAAATATGAAACCAGTCCAGAAAATCAGTCCATCAGGAGATGTACAAACATGTTCACAATGAAACATAAGTTATGCACCTACAAGTACATTAGATTTTTCTGACCTCTTTTTAGACACTGGAACAACTGGACTGGTAACCTTGACATCCTTTTACCCAGCAAGGATACCCCACACAAGCCCAACCTCATCCCCTGTCCCATAAACGCCAGCTCTGAAGGGAAAACTCCAGATCAGGTAGTAGAGTAACCGGATACAAAAAATAACAAAGAGATGAACACACAACAATGATGAAGAACTCTGAGGAAAATAACTAGGCCTCCAGTATTCCTACAGGTCCCTTGGAAGGTTGGAGAGTGAAAGTGGACAGGTCATTTGAATGCCTGGACAAAGACCAGAATATCTAATGTTCTGGTAAGTACATTAACTTACATATATATTCTAGTCTTGCCCAGACACTGGAACAACCGCACAGCTGACATTGGGCGACCTAAGCCAGACAGCTTTTGAAAATAGTGACTCCAAAGGAGGGAGGCACAAGCCCTAGAAATAGTACTCAGGCTATAATGTTTGGCAAAATGTAAGGTTGACCATGTTGCAGGTGCTATAAATGTCTTCCATGGTTATGTTTCATAGAATGGCAGTGGATGTGGCCTGAGTGTTTATAGAATGTACTTTCGGTCTAGTGGTTAAGGGTTTCCCCAGGGGAAGAGCAGCAATAACCAATACAATTAGACAACCATTTAGAAAGGGTAATATTTGACCCCTTTTGACCTTTCTTGGCTGAAGAGATAGATATAAACAACTTTTCATCCTTCCTGAATTCCTTTGTGCTATTAAGATGAAATTGGAGCGGTCTGTGAACATCCAAACGGTGTAACTGATATTCTCCTTTGTTTGAATAATTAATTTTGAAAATCACCTTTAAATTCTAGTAACTATGTTTTCACAGGGGACTATGTCTCCAGTCACCACTGCAGTGTGAGAACTATGCTCCTGCCATCACTGCTAACTTATTATACTAACTCTTGGGGTTGCACTACTTTAGGGTAAAGGTAAATCCCACCAGTCCAATTATTAAGCATTAAATCAAACACACTAATAATGCAGTATGGTTGTGATGTTTGCATGAGACATCACAATCGTATTGCAATAAGGATATAATTTGACCCTTCTTTGAGCATAAGAAAGGGTTGGTATGCACTACATGTATTTTTGTCTGTGTATAACAAGACTAACATGAGTAAATCCATTCCCAAAACATTTCAATGCAGAAGTACTGTAGTCAACAATGCAATTAGTGGTAAAGTCTTGTTATTTTGGTATACAGAAACTGATGCCATCTGAGAGTATCAGTTATCAGACCAAAGGTGTTATGTTTCATAGAAATGACACTGCATGCTACCCTATCTCCTATAAGGCATGCTAAGGTATGATGAACAAGTTTTGTACCAGTGTGTTTATTTCAGGCAAACATCACCAAGCTTTTCCTTGAAACAAAATGAAACTAGGAAATCCATGTGCTCAATTCTTTGATTATGCTGCAGTGGGATTTTAAGGCTCATGCCCGTAACCTAGTATAAACATCTTGGAGTTCAAAAACATAGAATCAGTGGTTTTCTATGGTATTCAATAAAAACGTTTCATTGCCATCTGTTTTCACGTTTTTACAGCAATCAACCAAAACATATCATGCTGACAGAAAAGGCCTCTGACTGTTACACAAAGCCACTCAGTAACTCCAGGTTTACTTTTAATACAAACAACCTATTTAAAAAAACACACTGCTATCATACACACAGCAATGACCGCTACATTAAACTGTGTCAGAACATAAACTGATGACTTGTAGGAAGCTTGAACTTTATTCTGATGCTGTGTGCAGGTATATATATTGCATTTCAAATAATTGACTTATTCAAGACCGCTCCGAGATGTGATAAGAATATTTAACACCTACTTCCTCCTTTTTTGACTGCTATTTAGACTAGCATGCTGCTGGGAAGAATGATTCAATAAAAGTTTGTACTTCGTATTACTGATGGTTTTATTACACTATTTACATTTTTGTGATCAACCTGACTGTTAACACTTGATATCGTGACATTTTACATCATTGTTTAGCAGTTGCTAGGCTCCCTTTTAGAAAAGTGAACATTTAACAACCTGACAGCTGCTGAATATAGAATGCTGGCTCCATCATAACAAACCTTCTAAATCCTGAATATGCTAAATAAATGTGCCTTTCATCCATTTTTTATCATTATTCTGTATATGTTAAACAAAAATGCAGATAAAACCTTTTTCTGTGTGTTTACATCACAACAGATGTATCTGAATGCCAAATTTACACAAACAGAACTGCAAAGAAATGGACATATGGGCAATTTTTGTAGCCTTGTCACTTTTCTCTTCAGTCTTCCTTTTTTAAATCCTTCTTTCCTTTACAAACTGTCTCACTGATAGAACACATACAGTCAAAATGGGGAACTCCACCTCCCCCAGCAGACCCATAACCAGTGGTGTTCCACAGAGATTGGTTCTAGGACCCCTACTGTTCGGAATCTACTTCTCTGAAGTACAAGCTAAAAGTAAACGACTGTGGCTGACAATTTTTTATTTATTTACATTTGTTAACCAGGTAGTGTCTGACTGGGCCAGTAGCCCATTTTCAGAGGAGACTCAGGGAGAAAAGCTCCACAAACAGAAAGATACAATTAGTAACATATAAATTATACATCAATAATCATATGTTAACAAAGGTAATTAAATTATTTCAGTAGTAAACATAGAACATATCAAGTACAGATATATTGATAACTGAATATTTGAAAAACTATCAGAGACCAAACCAAATCGAAACATATATTAACAAAATTAACTAACAAAGAAATGTACATAGCCACATAGATCATAGCATAATACAGAGATATCTGACCATTGAAGTACTTAAAAAATCTATCAGAGACCATACCAAACATTTCAACCCATTGGGAGAAAATAGGATGAGCTGTTTAAAGGTGATGAAGAGTTGTGAAGTACTAGGAGAGAGAAATTATCCAGGGGCAGAGTCAGTTGTTTTTGAGATATTGTTTTGATTTTGTTTTAAAAGAATAGCTGAGAATGTTTTGTATGTGTTGACGGAGAGCATTTCAGGTCTTGGCTATTTTATTTGACTAGAGGGAGTCACCATGGTAGTTGTGAGGCTAGGTTATTTTTATTAGTAGCCTGTTGGAAGACCTAAGGGACCTGCTGTTGACATGTGGTTGGACCAGGATCGAAACTGCAAGGCAGTTACTGGGGTTGTGAATGATTTTGTGGGCAAAGGTAAGTTGGTTTAATGTTAACAGGTTGTGAAGTTCTAGCCAGATAAGTTGTTGAAGTACAAAACAATGATGAGCTTTATGTGAATTATTGCTGGCAAACTTTGCTATTTTGTTATAGCAGGATTCTAGGTTATTAAGGTTGGCCTTGCACAAGTTGGTGAAAATGTATGAGCAGTAGAGAAGGGTAGCTAGAAATTGAGATCTAGCTGTGGTTAGTCTGGCTTGGTGTGTTAGGTAAGGTCTGCACTGTAGAGATTTCCGAGTTGGTCATGGACCTTTTTGATTGTTAGGGAAATATGTATATCTAATTTTAGCCTGTCATCTATTGTAACACCTAGGAGTTTGTTGTGATTTTTAGGCTCAATTTTGGTCCCATTGGTGGATTGAATAAAGAGAGGTGGAGACCAGGCCTTGGAAGTTTTGTTTGTGAAAATATTAACTTTGTCTTATTTGGGTTTAGAAAGTTTGCTGATGACTACAAACTGGGTGCGATCATTGAAACCCCTAGATATGGCAACATGCTGCAAAAAGGTCTTACGCAGACTAATGGCTGGTGACAAAGTCATGGTCTTAAACTTAATGCAAAAAATGCATTATCATCCCCTTCGGCAAGGGTGATGTTCCTGCAAACTACCACATCAATAGCAATACCCTAAGCACACAGTCAGTGGTGAGAGATCTGGGCTCACAGGTTGACAGCAACCTTAACTTTGATCACCATGTCTCCATAGTGGTAAGAAGGGCATTTTATATTGTTCCTCTCGTAAGTAAGGGCATTGCCTCCAGAAAACAAAAGAGGTTATAACCCCCTGTACTCTCCCTCATCAGGCCAATAATAGAGTACAACACTTCCTTTGGTATGTTCCTTTCCAAACACCTGCAGCCACTGGAGAGACAAAGAAAATTTCAGGTCTTCAAGATCTGTCTTATGCGGACAGACTGAAATCATTGTCACTTTACTCTGTGTCATACAGACTGCTCAGAGGCAACCTGCGCCTTGCATACAGAGCAATCTCTGGCCCAGCTTTAATGGAAATGCTGTATATCCGCACAAGTCAAATGGCACACAGGTCACTCGCTCAAAGGACCTTAACCTGGTATGTACTATCAACAGAACTTGCTGGAGAGACAGGTTTGTCTCACAGAGATTGCCCCACTTTTGGAACAAGCTTCCTATTCATGTTAAACAAAACCCCTCATTGGTCCTATTTAAGCATAATATGGATGATTGGATGGTAACTGGAAATTCACCCTGGGGTTTCCACCTGTATCCCTCTTGAACAGGGCCAATAGGTGATGATTTTAGTGCCTGTTTGAACCAGACACCCTTGGGAACATGGGTTGAACTTGGCTAGGCTTGTAAGGGCCCTGGGGCTGTTAGCCTAGTAACCTTCTATGATCCTGTGATCCATATTACTTATGGGTTCTTCCTTTTGCAATTCATGTTCGGTATTATCACTCCCCATACAAAGCCACTCCCCACAAACATACAAGAAACCAATTAATACATACCATATACACCAATGGTAACATGGCTGTGGTTACACATAGAATTTAAAGTGATTTGTTCATGTTTATGAATGTACTGCAGCATCTAATGAGTCAAGTGCTGCAATGCACTTGCATAGTTCTTGTTTCACATGTACTTTGTATGTTTTCTAATAAAAAGCTTTGTTACACTTTTTATTAAACCCTGGCCCAAACAAATCTTGTGTATGCCTTGTGATGTCACTGTAGGTGTAGCGACAACTCTGTCCATAGACCTTAATAGGCTTGCTGTTGTGCACGCAAGGCAGTGAGGCCATTAAAGTCTATGGACACACTTCACACTTTCCCTACCATAATGTCACTCAGGTTAAAGTTTACTTTCTAAATTTGGTGTCATCAGACCTTTTTTTGGAAGATTTTTCTTTGCCAAACAGTGGCCAGAAACCTTCAGCATTTTTTCAGAAATGCTGTTCAACACTTCATGGAAAATGTGATGTAGTGCAAATGTAAGAAAAATATATGACCAAACCCCTTTAACATAATCAGTGCTTACTGTTACAATGTCAGTGTTAGCATCATCATCATCATCATCATTTTTAAACTGTTTGTCCTGCTGAAGGTTGCAATGGTAGCAACCTGAACAGGGAATACCAGATTTCCGTCTCCACCAAAACACCCCAGCTCATCCTGTAGGTTCACTTGGAAGTCCCAAAAAAGGAGAGAAATATAATCTCTACAGAATTTCCTGGGTCTGCCCCAGGGACTCCTACTAGTGGGACATTCCTGGTACACCTCAAAAGAGAGACATCCAGGGGACACCCCTGGTAATATCTCATGGGAGAAATCCAGTGGCATACTTGTAAGGTGTCCAGACTTCCTGAACTAAGTCCTCTCAAAGTGAAGAAACAGTGGAAGTACCCCAACATACTCCTAAATTGCTGCACACCTCACTGTAACACAGACAGTGAGCTCAGCTGCAAAGGAGCATAATTCATGCCATCTGTATCCATGATCTCATCTTCCTTGTCACTATCCAAAGCTCATGACCACATGTGAGGGTGAACAAACACTAACTGGCAACCTGAGAGTTTTACCTGAGGCTCAGTTTTCACTTGCCCATCACAGTCCAGTACAGCACGTGTAGTTCTGTTACCACTGCATTGGTCTGCTGCTGGTTAGTTTCCCATTCTCCCCTACTTTCACTTGAGTCGGGTCGTTAACTCAGAGGACCAAGGCTCTGAGCGGTCAATGAGCTACTTCTTGTGACCAGGATACAGAGTTTAATTCCTTCCTCTTTCATGTGCCTACTGTATGCCTCAGAGAAAAATCACTTAACCACACTGTTCTCCTCTGCTGCCCATGAAAAGGGACAGTTGTGCCCAGTGGGCTTTCTCAGTAAACAAATAGATAAAAAAGACACCCCAAGATACTTTAACTCTTTCACCCAAAGTAGATAGCCACCCACCAAGACAAAACAATCTACTTTTTTTCTGAGAGGGAGCTCATGACCTCTTATTTGGTGATGCTTTCACTCCTACTCTTCAAAATGAGTAGTGAAACATTTCGGCACACACTGGAGATTACTGTCACCCATGGTGAAGAGGACAACACTGTCTGCAAGCAACAAAGGTGAAACCCTCACATCTCCAAACTGCATAGTCTCTGGGCTCATGGGAATTACAAAAAAGGAGGTGAGAGAAAAAAAAAACCTTTGCTTGAATCTTGCAGTCAGCTTGAAGTTCATATTTTAAAGTACCTTGAATGTGGAACACCACTCTTAATTCTCACATATAGCAACTATACAGCATGCAGTAGTAGGGACCTTCGACATTACTTACTGTGAGTACCATGCAGGATGCTTAGTAGCAAACTCCGCCCACTCTCTCACATCTAATGCATATTAACAATGTTTCCTACTACTACATACGTTTCTTTGTAATTTTTTTTAGCATTTTTCTCTCCTGCTTCATTCTATGGCATTCTACCCAATGTTCCATATCCCTCTCCAGGTCTACCAACTTTTTCTTTTCTCTGGATGTTCTCTGATGCAAGTTAGGGCAAGCATGGAACATAAAGGCATTCTGGTAGTCTAGCTGTCACCTTCAGTCCGCAGCATGTTCTTGGGGTGGGAATGCAATGAAGACATGCTGATGTATCAGTCCCACCTCAGCAGAAGCTCAGCCAAAGTTATCCTCTTATTACCCCTATTCTGGACATGCTCCTCCCCCTGTTATGTCCACAGTCTTCAGCAGGAATTGCATATTGGAAACAGCAGTAAGACCACGCTCCCCTTGGGATAGAAATGCCCATCCCTCCTTGCTGTTCCATCACTCATGAGTTACTAACTGAACCCTAGTTGACTTGGCTGTCATCAAGGCTTTATCACTCTATGCCACCAGAGTGATACCCACATTTTTTGTTGCGGTAATATATGGTAACGTCCATTGATGGGGCTGCTTACACCCTGAACCCTCCCGTCACAATAGTGTGAGTTAAACAAAGTTGTTGATAACATTGTCTGTTTTTGCTCATTTCTTTATTTTTGGTTTAACTGTGGTTGGTGTACAAACGTCTATGCCCTCTTTATGTTCTACTTCTTAAATGTTGTTGTTGGTATTTTTTCACTGTTAGTCTATGGGGGGTACCAGGGATAAGCAGCCCCCTTGATGGAAAATGGGTATTACAGTAGTCTATGAAAAGCACAAGAAGTATTTTCATCTTACTATTCTATGACTTTGGTGCCAGTCATCTGAACAGACACCCATACCTGGATGAAAAAGGATGTGCCATGCTTAAAATGGTACGCTAGAGCTGGAAGGAAGAATGGAAAACATGGATTTAGATAAATATGGTCTCTCCATCAAAGCAGGCCCCTTTTTGCAAATTTCAAAACTGGAATTTGAAAAGTCAGGGTGTTTTGATGTTGGGACCGTACAGATTTTAGGTGCCGCTGGATCATTTTCGCGTGGAGTCTGACTAGAAGAATCCTGAGTTTCATAGATACCATGAATCCTAAAACCTTGAGGAATTCTCTTGCTGAAGTCCTTGACTGAGTGGAAAATATCAGGGGCAAATCTAGATATAGATCTACTTTTTCCTCGGGAAAAAATCTCTTTAAACTGATGTCTTCAGGAATCACCTCAGGAATATTATTATGTGGGATGGAATTAGTCAAGATTTTTAAAATGTTCTCTTGAAAACAGTCTGTGAATAAGATATCTTATTCAAGTGAGAGATTCCCGACACTGAAAAAAAAACTCTGCAAAAACAAGCAAGTCATCTGAATAAGAAAAATGTGTATACCTTGCAATCTGCAATAGGCTGTCAATGGAGTTAGACACTGTAAACACCACTGCGGCAGTGGAAAACCCAAAGTGCAATACAAAAAAATGAACGTGTAATTCCAACACAAAAAATTTTAAGAAACATTTGAAATCTGTAGCTATTGGAATATGATCATAAGCATCCTTTAAATCTAGAATTATGAAAAAAAATGAAAGAGGGGATAACAGGTAACTGGCTGTGAATTGTTAGTGTGGACTAGCTGCAAACATTGCTGGTCTTTAGTTCTTAATTTTTTGACATACCTAAAGAAAGAAAGATTGCTGTTAAGGTAAGTAGAATGCTGTTAAGGTAAGTAGAATGCTGTTACTGTAAGTAGAATGCTGTTACTGTAAGTAGAATGAGATTTCTTATAATCATTAAATAACTTCATTCTCTTCTTTTCATTTATTTATGTGGGCATTCCAGCTTAAGTGTCTATCTTTAAATTTCTCAGTATATTTGGTGTGGATAGGGCCTGCCTTATCAATACTATAATTTAAGTTGGAGAAGATGTTAGAGGCATAGACAATGGCTTTAGCAAAGGGATTAATTGGAGAAGGATTATAGTGGAATTTATTCAAGTCATCAAGTAACTGAAGCTGGTTTGCTTTGTCGAAGTCCTTAACAGAGAAGTGTTTGCCGATCAAGTACCTCCAGTTTTAAAGGAAAATATCACTGATGTAAAGTCTGATTTAACAAAGGTAGATGAAACATATGGAGGTGTGCAAGAAGTGACCATATTTGTGAGGATTAGATCAAGGGTATGGAGCCCTAGTAGGACGGTTAACTAATTGTTCAAGGGACTTAGCATTTATAATGACATACTGTCTGCCACATAACTGGTACTGCAACATCCGTGTAACCCTTTTCATTGTGGGTAAGGAGCCGACATGGTGGTTCTAGGCAACTTTTTCAGAATAAGACTGGACATGCTATGTAGCTTATCATGAACTCACCGGAGGTGACTTTCAGTATCAATGTTCTAGGAAAGTTTCTCAGATTTTAAATGAACCATCATGTCGGGAGCACTGGATCACTGTTTCCCATTGCCCTACTATCAAAGTAGTTTGTCAAGGGTGACCTGCCCGAGGCACACAACTCCAAATGATATAGCTTAAAAGATCTCAGCAGTGCTGAATACCTTAAACCCTGCCACATAATAACATCATGATTACAGCAGGGATCTCTCCTGACCCTCAGTTCCCGAGTAGGCCCACCTCTGCTTCAGAAGTGAAGTTCAGGAAGCAATGAAGTATGTAAAGGTAAGACTGCCCATATCTGACTGGCACTTTTTAACATCCCCACCTCAACAGTAAACTAGGGTCATTCACAAAATCCCATTGGGTGCAGTTCTGCTGGAATTTATGACAGCAAATGAAAGTACCACCTCAAAGTAGCTGCAAGTTCCCAAAAGGAAAATTCATCTGCTGCTTGTGAAAATGCACCTATCAGCTATTCAGCTTTCTTAGACTGTGGGTGCAGCACTCGATAGTTTACCATCTACTGATTCTTTAGTTCTACAAAGAGACATCACCCCCCCCCCTCCTGTGAGGAGTGACAGAGCTAGATATATGTCTGCAGCATTTCTCCCCGGGCCTCTGCTGAAAATTGGATTTGTTCCAAGATGGACTTTCCTGCTAAACAAATGTTAAATAAAATAAATAAATAAATAAAGTAAGTGGAAGGTCAGAACAGGTTCTTTGATCCAAACCCAAGTGAAGAAATGTTCCTGTGTTTTAAACAGTTGCTTGGCTGGTAAAGTATCTGTTTGTGCTTCTTTCTAGTTAGTCTGCATGTTTTCCCTGTGCTTTTATACTTTTACCAATTTTTTACATCAAATTACAGCTCAGTTAAAAGCCGATATTCTTAGTTTCTTAGTCTCCTAATTATTTCTGTAACTAATAGTCTCCATTTTGTTACACTGAGTGTTCTTCTTTGTTAATTCATTACATAGCATCTCCGTCTAGCTAATAAAAGTGTTTTATCTGTGGCTTTCCACTCTTTTGCCTACTTTTACAACTGAATCTTAAATTATAATACAATTTTCATTCGGTTTTCCAGTCTGGTTATAAACTTGTTGAGAGCAGTAGAGGTTATTCGGTGTTAGGGAATAGTTTCTGAGCACTAGACATTATTGGCTGGAGTTCTAACTACTTCCTCTTTGCTTTTTTCTCTTCTACATTCAGCCTAAAAGAAAGCATTGCCACACAGTACTTGATGGTTGAAGTCACTTTCATTATGCCTTCTCTTCCACAGAACAATGGATGACAGATAACCACCTAGCACTCAATGCTTCAAAAACTAAACTTATGATATTTACCCCTTCTAAAACCACCACCATAGACAAAAACTCATTCTCCATCACCAGTCAGAGTAATATACCTCTCAAAATAGTATCCAGTGCTAAACATCAAGTGTCCTCATTGATAATCAGCTTAAATTTGATAACCACCTACAAACAAATATCAAAAACACCCACCAGAAACTTGGTATGCTCTATCACCACAATTGCTACCTCACTCCCTCTACCAAGTTTGTTCTCTCTACCACATACCTTATCCCTTCTCTCATATATGGTGCCCCACTTCTTACTAACCTTCAATCTTCCCTTAAGACAAAACTCTCTTTCTGTTACAACAAAATTTCCAAGTTTGTCACAGGCTACAGATCCTCCACCCACCACTGCATTGCCCTTTATAAACTAAATTGGTTAGAGTTGCCTAATTATCTTACCTACATTCAACTCACCCATGCTCACAAAATCATATTCAATCCCTCCTTCCGCCCCACCCTTGCCTCCACCTTTAAAATGTACCGACCTGAAAGGCTTCTAAGATCCAATAACCAGAATCTAATTGAACTGCACAAGCCTGCCTGCCCACCTGGCAAACATCTTCTATACTTCTCCTTAGCACGCCAGTGGAACTCCCTGTCACCTTTTATCCGGACCACTGACAGCCTCTCTATCTTTAAAACCTTGCTTCACTCACATCTAATATCCCTCTGGGAATGTTCCTGCTCCCATCCCACATAACTCCCTTAGTAACTCACCCTGTTTTATCACTCCCCCTCCCCCCCTTTCTTTTCCCACCCCACACTAAGCTATCTACTCCCCCACCTCTCTCTTTACTCTCTTCTTCTTTACTTTTCCCTTCCTGCTCACTTCTCCTCTTTCTCTCTCCCCTACTAAAATTATCATAGGTTGTATATGTATCTCTTGCCTCTACTGTTATATTTCTACAGGAGGAACAAATATACTTGTAAATACTTGTAAATATTCACAATTTTTTTTATAATTTTTATAATTTTCATAAATCTTATCATTTTTACAATTTTATCATTTCTAGTTTGCATTTTACTAAATTGTACATTTATACATCATGTTTTTTATCTGTACTTCTGTATTACTATATCACTAATAATTTGTTTACTGTGTACATTGTCTCTATGGAGCTTTTCTCCCCAGGACTCTATGGAAAAAGGGCTCTTTTTAGCCCAATGGACCAGCCTGGCAAACAAACAGCAAATAAATAATAATACATTTTCAGAATCTCTCTCTTAAGATCCTTACTCAACTCCACCCCTCCTGTTTTAGCTCTATAAACTGAAGATTTAAGCACAGTACATCATTGCATGTCTAAAGCTGATATCCTAGTTAGTCTCCTAGTTAGTTTAAACTAATTATTTCCTACCTACCCGATGCTGATGCTCAAACCAAATTTTCCCTACCAGCACTTACTAGTATACCCCTAACCAATACCTTAGTTATGAGCCAAAACACTTCCCTCAGTAGTTGCAAAAGAGGCTCTGGTTTGTACTAAGAGACATGCTGTTTTTCATGTGAAGATCTAGCTTGTTCTTTTCCACAGACAGCACTGCAGTAAATCAACTGTAACCCTCATAGGTGCTAGTTCCCCCTTTAACCCACATTAATAAAAACCTGGAACCATGGAGTTACACTTTCCCACTGTCTCTGTAATTAACTTGGTTGAAATGTGCATCCTGAGACAATGTAGCAATTTTCTCATGATTACTGACAACCACCTATTACTTAAGCAAACTGACACAGTGTTTGAGAGACAGTGTTTGATAGATATAGTTATATGAAAGTCATGTACTTAGCATAAAACTAGATCTCTGTTGTCTTCTTTTGTCCATTTCAGCCTTTGGGTTATCAGATCTGACTGGATCCAACCTTGGTACCTTTCAGAAGCTTTGGATCCCGGGCACTGACTTCTCCCCTACCCATAATGGATCTTCTTAGTTTGTTCTCTAGAACACTGGAAGTCCCCAGAATGTACACTGCAATGAAAAAGTGAAAGGAAGACCTCACCCACTGTCACACTCTCATGCCTTCCTGGAGAAGTGGATATGATGGGATTTCTCTCTGCTTGTTCATATATCGACTACAATCATGTTGTCTGAATGGATGGAGATCACACATTTGTGGAGGAAGTCCTGAAAGGCCTGCAATGCTAGGAGGACTACCCTCATCTCCAAGACACTGATGTGAAGACTGGCCTCCACAGGTGACCAAGAACCTCAAAGAACAGAGTCATCAGCGGAGGGCACATCAAAGGACCAACCCCTTTGTTGTTTTATCGGTTGAAGAATGTCACCAAGAGTGACATCTTCTGGAGGGGACTGGTGGGGGACCTCTCACCCTTATCAAAGTCTGTGTTATCAGGGACTCCAGAGAAGATTCTAAATGTCTCCTTTTACAAGCTTGTTCCTTAGGACTCAATCTCATTTGAGCTTCTGGCGAAGGGTTGGAATCAGACTGGGAACTCACATAGTGAGCACCCCCAAGAGTGAAGTCAGCTGACTGCCCCAGCCAACCAGCATGTATGAACTCAGATACAGTATCCAATAGATGTCAGGACAGAGCCAAGCATGGCAGAGACACCTCTTCTCTTGATCTGGACAAAACCCTTTCAAATACCTTGAATGCTGAGGATGCAATTGGAGCTGAATAAGCACTCCTCCAGTCCAATCCAAAAAAGTAATTGGAGGGATATCTTCCTCTTCAATCCTCTCTGGTGCCAAGGCTCACAACAGAACTGAGCTATCGAACACCAGTGCACTGAGGTACAGAGATGGATCTGAAAACCTTGGAGTGACTCTGCCTCCCAAGGCTTTGGCTCTGAGACGCATACTGATAAAACAAAACTGGAGTTGAGAGAGTAATGGATACCATTGCAATCAAAGTTGAGAGGACTGTGGCTTCAATGTAGGTGATCTGGGAAGGCACTGGATCTGAAGGTCGGATCAGAATATGAGAAAAAATGGAAGGTGCCTGAAGGGGATGGCACAAGGATGACCCCCAGTTGAATCCACATCTGAAAGAATCTTGACATCATCCTGTGAATGTCCTCTTCTGTAAGGCTCCTCCTTGAATGGACCTTGAAGACGGAGCCACTGAAGTTGGTCAGGATGAACTCCTCTCCTGCCGGAAGGGACAATGGAGTCTATGACTCTCCATCTCAAGTGAGAAATGGGGAGGAGGCATTGGAGAACAAATCTGAGTGGTTTCTGGATCTGAATGCTCTGGTGTTTTCATTGCTAGACTCCAAAGTTTTATAGGATCCAGTGACCACTTTCTGGATCTCTCCACTTTTTTTTCCTTCTTTCTCTTTTTCTCTGGGTTTGCCTTTCTCATTTTCCTTTTCCTTAGATGGCACCGGTTTTTCCATTCTCTTAGCCAGAGATGGAGTCTCTGAAGAGGAAGAAGGATCCATAGTTCCCGCTAGGGCCTTTTAGGACTGAGTTGTGCCCATGTCCTTGAAGAGCTCTTGCACTGAGACAGGCACAAGGCTCATAGTCAATATCCAGATGTACTACTCACATGCATTAGACACACAAAAAGTGAGACTGCTGCTGCAAGATTTTGTG
This sequence comes from Protopterus annectens, assembly GCF_019279795.1. Taxonomy (NCBI): domain Eukaryota; kingdom Metazoa; phylum Chordata; order Ceratodontiformes; family Protopteridae; genus Protopterus; species Protopterus annectens. The sequence continues at coordinate 993,308,918 of NC_056726.1, read as the reverse complement.
ACTGATGGCTAAACACTTCTTAAAACTGACAACCTTAGGTTCATAGGTAGGTACTAGGCTATCTGCTCAAAGGCATTTCTAAGCCTAGCCGGAATGTGTTGGCTTTCACCTCCTCCTTAAATTAGTTCCCTGTGCCTCTCTCCAGCAGAGCCACTGAAGTGATCCCTGGGGTAAACTTTCTGTTTCCCATCCACTCATCAAGGTTTCTCTTGAAGAGGGTTAGTGAGGAGCTCTGCCTAATGTAGATTGGGATCTTGTTTCAAAGCATGGGAAGTCTCTGGGACAGGAATCTATCCCTCCAGCATGTCCTATTTATTGTTGTGGTGAGGTTTAGATCTCTGGAGCGTGTGGCTCGAGGGGATACGGTTTTCTTTAGGTGGAGCATGTCTATCAATTCTGGGTTAGACATGGCCTTGTATGTCAGGCAGAGATCACCTCTGAGTAGGCGGTATGCAACCGAGTACAGCTGGAGTTTCTTCAGTCGAGCTGCATAGGACATCTGTTTGAGGCCAGTGATCCTCTTGGTGAGGTACGTCTGCAGTCTTTCCAGTTGTTGCAGGTGTCTTGTAAGGTACATCACAAATGGGGCATTGTACTCTATGATGGGTCTGATGAGGGGCCCAATGACCTCTTTCGATCTGGATGTGAACCCTTTTGTGATTAGGTGGGCCACATAGAAGGATTTTCTAACCACTTTGGCAATGTGATTATCAAAGGAGAGGCTACTATCTACTTGGGCCCCCAGATCCCTTATTACATCTTCCATATTTAGGGGGCTACCACCTATGTGGTAGATTGTGGGTACTTTGTTTTTTCCAAAGGGGATGACTATGCACTTTTTGGCATTTAGCCTGAGGCCATGGTTTTGACACGAGGTATCTGTCTCAGTGAGACCCTTTTGGAGGATGTCTGTGTCAGCTGGAGAGTCAATTAAAGCCTCTAGTTTGCAATCGTCTGTGAACTTGGTCAGCCATAGTCCTCCTGTGCTTGCCTGTACCTCTGAGAAGTATATGCCAAACAGGAGGGGTCCTAGGACTGGGGGCACTTGGCCACCGCACGTGTAACCGTGGATGTCAGACTACCTACTCTTACCACAACTCTGGTCTGTCTTCTGTTTGTGAGCCATTGGGCAACCCATCTTGTGTGGTGGGGTTTGTTGCTGTTGAGCTTGTCTTGTCTACCTGAGAGGGGGGATGTGTCAAAGGTGCCTGAGTGAGGTCTAGGTAGGCTGTGTGGACCACCTTTCCCTCGTCTATAGCCTTGGTAACTGTCTCAAAGAAGACCACCAGGTTTAGGAGGAATGATCTGCCCTTAACAAAGCTGAACTGGGTAGGGTACAGTGTTTGGAGGTTCCCAATGTCTCTGTTAATGAGATCCATGATGATGCGCTACATAGCTTTGCAGACCAAGCTAGTCAGGCTTATAGGGTGATAGTTCTCACGGTCCATTGTGGCTCCACCTTTGTGGAGTGGAAAACCCGTTGCTGTGAGCCACTCTGTGGGCACGTAGCCTGTGGAGAGGCTGAGTTTAAACAGTGTGTTTAGGTGAGGGGTTAGTTCATCTTTGAGCTTGTGTAGGATGCAGCCTGGGACACCATCCAGTCCCATTGATGCTGTTTTTTTGGCTTTGGAGAGGGCTGTTTTAACCTGAGTGCCTGTGATTTCAGGGCCACTACATTCTTCTGGTATAGTTCTGGGCCCTTTTGGGGGTGAGAGGGGAGTGAAGTTTGCACTGAACCTGTCTGCCAGGATGTTGGCTATATCAGTTGGTTCAGTGCATTTTGTGCCATTCTGCACTAACTCTGAGCGGATCTGAGAATTGCCACTTAGATTCTTGACATAGCTAAAGAATGCCTTGTGGTTATCTTTGGAGTCCATGGCAATTTTTCTTTCTAAGCTAGCCTTGGATGATTTTATGAGGGAACGTAGTTTCTTGCTGATACTGATCAGGGATGTCTTCCCTTCTTGGGATTTTACTCTTTTCTGTACTAGTTTCCTCCTTCTATTCTATAGCTTGTTTATGGCAGGGGTCCACCAGACTGGTTTCCTTTTCTTGGAGGAGTGAGTCTTGGTTTTGTTTGGGATAGCACGATCCATGCATTCTTGTAGATGCCTGTAGAGTGCATTAGTAAAGGATTTTGCAGCTTGGGCAATGTTATCCTTTAGCATGGGGGCTTTGAAACTTCCCACCTCTGTCTTAAGTAAAGTGAAGTTTGCTTTTGAAACGTTTTTTCACGGTGGTTTCTTTGACTGGGAGTGATGGCAGAATGTGAATATACAGAGTGATTAGTTTATGGTCAGATCTAACCAGTGAGGGGTTGACCTCCAGTGTGGAACACCGGTCACCCATGTTGGTGATGACCAGGTCCAATATGTTGTCGCCTCTGGTAGGGTTGTTGACCAGTTGATCCAGAGCGTTTGAGTTTAGAAATTCTAGGAAATGTTGGGTAAGAGAGTTTGTACTTGAGTAGTTCTCCCACTTAATGTTTGGGTAATTGAAATCACCCAATATCAGGGTGTTTGGTAGGACCTTTATGTTCCCCAGTGTTTCCTGGAATGTGGAGTGGGGGTCCTGGGACATGGTGGGTGATCTGTAGCAAGCTATAATTTGAATAGCAGTTTTGCCCATTGTTAGTTGCACGTGGATGATCTCTGAAGCATCGTGTTGTGCCATTAACCTGGAGGTGTGGGTATCCTTGATGAATAAGGATACTCCCCTGCCTTTTGTATTTCGGTCCAGGTTTTGGAGCCAAAATGTATGGTATGTATTGTAACCTGGTAGTGCTGGGGTGCTCTCTGGAGCCTTAAACCAGGTTTCTGTTACTGCATATATATCAATGTTCTCCATACTGAGGAGTGCCTCGAGTGCGACTTCTGGCATTGAGTAGTATTACCCACAGTTTTTTGTTACTTGTGCTATTTACGGTGGTGGGTTTGTCTTTTGAGCCCTGCATAAAAAAGGTACTATGAGGGTGGCAAGAGCCTTGGCCAGTATTCGAAAGCCTAAGGGTGACAGGTGTAAGTTGTCTCTAGCGAAGCAGCATGGCTTGTCGAGCATGTCATCCCAGGCTGACAGACACTGGATCCCCTTTGAATGACACCAGAAGCTTAGCCATTTGTTGAAATTGATATGTTTTTCTCTATACCATGGTATCATTCTTGGTGAGGGCAGGATGCTACTCAGGGTCAGGGTCATACCGGCCAGGGCTATGTGATCAGAGAGCTCCTCCATGTATCTTTTCATGTAGTCCAGGGAGGTACAACTCAGGTCATTTACACCAACATGGACAATGACAGAGTTATATTTGTACTAGTTCTGGAGTGACCTGAGTGCTTGTGTTATGTGGCGGATCCTGGCACCTGACAGGCAGCTAACAGTAACCTTCTACTTGTTCAGCCTAGTGAGTGGGACGTCAGTGTGCCTGACTATAGAGTCACCTATTACTAGTGTGTTGGGTATGTTATTTTGCCTTAAGGGCTGTGATTGCGTGGCACACTGGTTTTGTGAAGTATGTGTTTCATGGTTTGTGTTGGGGCTGGAGCTTGCTTGAATGTCTGCTTTGGAGGTCTCTGTTGCTTTTGCAGATTTTTATTTAGAGCCTCCGAGTATGTTTTCATGTATTTATGTGTGTTTTTTGCCAGTGCTGGTTTCATAGGTCTATGTGAGACTGGTGGTGTGATGCAAGTAATTCCCTTTTCCTCTTGACTGCCTGGTTCAGTCTTGGGTTGAGAGAGCTTAGCCTTCAGTTTGGCTGTATAATTGCATCTCTTGCATGTATTGGTGTTTGGTGAAAGGAGGAGAGGGTTGTCTGTGTACAAGTAAGGATGGCAGAATGGTTAAGGTGTTTACCTTGCAGACACAGGGTGCAGGGTTTGATTCTCACACTGGGTAATTGGCTAGACTTAAAATGGCCTGCAAGGGCAATTAGCCTAGTATGAACCCATGAACCTATGAGGCAATTGTAATATTGCCTCAAAATGCCCAGATTCACCATTTGGACCAGTGAGTACACCTGAAACTGCCCTTTGGACATGCCTGGATAGGTACAGTGAACTGATTGGCTGGTAAGGTCGAATAGAGAGCCTTGTCCTTCTCTACAGTATGGGGGGGGGGTCTAGTGCTAAGGTTTATTAGTGCTTGCTATGAGTTTTGAGCAAGTGCCAGGATGAGAAGTGAATGGTTTGAGTGTTTAAGTTGAAAGTTTGTCTAGTTCCAAGGGAAAAATTGAAGAGTAGACTTTGTGGAGTTGGGAATAGGTATACCCTAGCTAACCGGTGGTGCCTGACGCGCAAAACCACACAAATGCGGGTTTTATAGCATGGAAATGAAAGAGATAGAAATTAGCCCAAAATGGCCAATAAACAACTAATTTCTGGGCTGAAACCACTCCTCCAGGGACAGATAGGCTACTCAAAGCTCCCTCTCTCACAGTGAATAGAGAAACTTCCTTCTATCCAAGTAAGGTATGGACAAACACAGAAACTTGTAACACAGCCCTGAATTCAGCACTAACCTGAAAACTGGACTATACTAGTTAGAAAGACAGGAAAACAAGTATTTGTTTTTTTTTTTTTTTCAGAAAATAAAGCAGATACAATTAAAACAACACTTTAAATGCACAGAAATGGCTATCACATTTGAGTGTGTAGCCTACAACAGTTAAACAGGTAATTTAAACACAAAAACGACTTTGTTAAAGTGCAGGCAGTAAAATAAGTACAATATGTAGCTTAATCAAGCTTTTTAAATCACAGAAACTCTAGAAAAATCAGCGTTTTAGGTGGAATTAGCTAAAGGCAGCAAGAAAATGCAGAAACATGATAATTAATCACTCCAAAGTCTCATTTGTCTCTCTGCTGCTGTAGAACTCTGCAGGGCACCAGACAAGAGCTTGCTGAGCTGTATACTAGCGCAAAAAACTCGCAAATATGGGTTTTATAGCAGGGAAATGAAAGAGAGAGAAATTAGCCCAAAATGGCCAATAAACTAGTAATTTCTGGGCTGAAACCACTCCTCCATGGACAGATAGGCTGCTCCAAGCTTCCTCTCTCACAGTGAAGAGAGAAACTTCCTTCTATCCAAGTAAGGTATGGGCAAACACAGAAACTTGTAACACAGCCCTGAATTCAGCACTAACCTGAAAACTGGACTATACTAGCTTAGAAAGGCGGGAAAACAAGTATTTTTTTTTGTATTTTTTGTTTTTTTTTCAGAAAATAAAGCAGATACAATCAAAAAAACACTTTAAATGCACAGAAATGGCTATCACACTTGAGTGTGTAGCCTACAATAGTTAAACAGGTAATTTAAACACAAAAACAACTTTGTTAAAATGCAGGCAGTAAAATAAGTACAATATGTAGCTGCACCTGTCGCCTCTGAGATTCTGGATACTGGCTAAGGCTCTTGCTGCCCCATAGTGGCTTTTTTAGGCAAGGTTCAAATAACAAATTCACCACTGTAACAGGAACAGGCAAGCAAAAACTGAGGGTAATGCTACTCAATGCTAGAAGTCTAAATCTCAAAATGCACTCACTCGAGGCACTCCTTAAAATGGAGAACATCGATATCTGTGCAGTGACTGAGACCTGGTTCAAGGCTCCAGAGAGCACCCCTGCACTACCAGGCTATAACTCATACCACACTTTTCGACCATGTAACCTGGACCGAAACACCAAAGGTGGAGGTGTGTCCATATTCATTAAGGATATCCACTCCTCCAGGCTAGTTGCTCAGCATAATGCATCCGAGGTTATCCAAGTGCAACTAACTCTGGGCAAAACTGCAATCCAAATTGTAGCTTGCTACAGATCCCCCACCATGCCCCAGGATTCCCACTCCCCTTTTCTTGATGTACTGGAAAATATTAGTGTTCAACCAAACACCCTAATAATGGGCGACTTCAACTACCCCACCATTAACTGGGAAAACTACTCGTGTACCAACTCCTTAGCTCAACGCTTTCTGGAATTCATAAACTCCAATGCCCTGGATCAACTTATCCACACCTCCACAAGGGGCAACAATATCCTAGACCTAGTCATTACTAACATGAGTGACCAGTGTTCCACACCTAAAGTCAAGTCCTCATTGGTCCGATCCGACCATAAGCTAATCACCCATGATATCCACATCCCGCCCCCACCCCCCATTAAGGAAACCACGGTAAAAAATTTCTCCAAAGCCAACTTCATGCTTCTTAAGACAGAAGTGGTGAACTTCATGACACCCATGCATATAGACAATACAGTTACAACTGCTGAATCCTACACAAATGCACTCTATAAGCACTTACATGAGTGCATGAATCATGCTATCTCAAACAGAACCAAGACGCTAGCCTCCAAAAAAAGGAAGCCAATATGGTGATCCCCTGCCATAAACAAACTGTACAACAGAAGGAAGAAACTGTTGCAAAAGAGAGTAAAATCCTATGAGTGGAGGAGCTCCCTGGTCAGCCTCAGTAAGAAGCTGAGATCCCTTATAAGATCCTCCAAAGCTAGCTACAAAAACAAAATCACCACTAATTCTAAGGACAACCACAAAGCATTCTATAACTATGTCAAGAATCTCGATGGCAACACCCAGATCTGCTCTGTTACAACACAAAGGCATGAAAATTACAGAACCAACTGATATTGCCAACATCCTGGCAGATAGGTTCAGTGCTAACTTTACCCCCCCACCCCCTAAAGGGCCCATATCTATACAGGAAGAGTGCAGAGTCCCTGTAATCACAACTACACAGGTAAAAGCTGCACTCTCTAAAGCCAAAAACACAGCATTCATGGGACCGGACAATATCCCAGGTTGTGTTTTACATGAACTTCAGAATGAACTAGCTCCCCACTTAAGCACCATGTTCAATAATAGCCTCGCATCAGGCTTTGTGCCCACTGAATGGCACATAGCAACAGTTATCCCACTCCACAAAGGGGGAGCCACCACTGATCCTGGGAACTATCGACCTATTAGCCTGATGAGCCTGGTCTGCAAGGCAATGGAATGTATCATTATGGAACTCATAAACAAAGATGTTGATAACCTCCAAACTCTGGATCCCACACAGTTCGGGTTTGTGAAAGGCAGATCATGCCTCCTGAACCTAATCGACTTCTTTGAGGCAGTCACCAAAGCCATAGATGAGGGTAAGGTGGTTCACACAGCCTATCTTGACCTCGCCAAGGCTTTTGACACCATCCCCCATTCTGGAATTATAGCTAAACTCACTAAACTAGGTATAAATTCCTACATCACAAGATGGGTTGCCAACTGGCTCACTGACAGAACCCACACTGTAAAAGTTGCAAACTCCAAATCTGACCTCAAACCAGTGACAAGTGAAGTACCACAGGGTTCTGTCCTGGGACCTCTCCTGTTTGGTATCTACTTCTCTGAAGTACAGGCTAACACAGAAGGCCTCTGGCTAATGACGTTCGCAGATGATTACAAACTAGGAGCCATAGTCAAGTCCCCAAATGATGTGGACATCGTACAGAAGGGCCTCACTGAGACAGATGCCTGGTGTCAGAGCCATGGCTTCAAGCTCAATGCCAAAAAGTGCAGTGTCATCCCCTTTGGTAAAAACTCTGTACCCATGAACTACCACATATGCAGCAATCTACTTAACACCGGATGTGTGATAAGAGACATTGGGACCCAGGTGGACAGTAGTCTCTCCTTTGATAGTCACATCGCCACAGTAGTCAGGAAGTCCTTCTATGTGGCACACCTCATCATAAAAGGGTTCTCATCCAGGAAAAAAGAGGTCATTGTTCCCCTCTACTCGACACTCATTAGACCATTATAGAGTACAATGCCCCTTTTGGAATGTACCTCACAAGACATCTGCAGCAGCTGGAAAGGCCACAGAAGTACCTCACAAAGAGGATTACTGGCCTCAAACAAATGCCCTACACTGACCACCTAAAAAACTCCAGCTTTACTCCGTAGCATATCACCTACTCCAAGGTGATCTCTGCCTAACATATAAAGCTATGTCAAACCCAGAGCTGTTGGACATGCTACACCTAAAGAAATCCCAATCCCTCTGAGCTACATGCTTGAGGGACCTAAACCTTGTCACCACAATAAACAGGACATGCTGGAGGGATAGATTCCTGTCCCAGAGACTTCCCATACTCTGGAACAGGCTACCCATCTATGTCAAGCAAAGTTCTTCATTAGCACTCTTCAAGAAAAATCTTGATGAGTGGATGGGAAATAAGAAATACACCCCGGGGATCACTTCTGTGTCTCTGCTCAACAGTGGCACTGGAAAATAACTTTTTTGAGTGGCATACACCAGGGAACCTTGTTGGCTAGGCTTATGTAGGCCCTTGGGCCGATAGCCTAGTACCTACCTATGAACAAGCTTTTTAAATCACAGAAACTCTAGAAAATAGGCGTTTTAGGCAGAATTAGCTAAAGGCAGCAAGAGAATGCAGAAAAATGATAATCACTCCAAAGTCTCTCTTTTGTCTTTCTGCTGGTTTAGAACTCTGCAGGGCACCAGACAGGAGCTTGCTGAGCTATATACTAGCGCAAAAACCTCACAAATGCGGGTTTTGTAGCAGGGAAATGAAAGAGATAGAAATTAGATCAAAATGGTCAATAAACTACTAATTTCTTGTCTGACATAATGGGAAAAAAAACAAGAAACCAGCACTGTCTGAAAAATCAAAGGGTTACAAAGAATCCTTCTATGTAGACACTCAGAATTAAGAAAAGAAGCACTAGAAAAAATAGTAACAGTAACAGTAATAACAATTTTGTTAAAGAATGACAGGAAAAGTTGTTTTTTTTTTTTTTCTATGTTGGGAAGGAATTTAAGGTAAGAAATATAAAAAGGGAGCTAGCTAAAAAGATAGCTTAAAAATCTAAATTCAGAGCCCTCAACCACTTCCTTCTGAATCAAGCAGCAAGTGAAATTTGGGGTACTTGGGGGTATCAGAGGAAATTGTGGGTAGGGGAGGAGGCACCAAAGTTGGATCCATATCAGATCAAATAACACAAAGTTTGAATCAGACAAAAACAGACAACATTGGATTTAATGTTACTGGAAACAAACCTCTCACAGGAATTCACTACAGATAACTTACAGGCTATTAGTACCACACAACACCACACTAAACCAATCACACACAGCTCTGACCAGTCACATAGACCTACGTTTTCTGAGGCTCTTAAAAGTAACCTACCTAAACCACAAAGACATCCTAAATGCAACCTAAGAAATAAGTACCTACTGCAGCAAGCAAATACACAACACAGACAGCACCCACCATGAAGCATGCATCTAAAATTCACATTGACTCATTTATTATGTCCATAAGACAAACCTCCACACAGTATTAGACTCTATAGGGAGACACACTGATGTACCACTCACCAGGCTGTGCAAAGAGAGAGTCACAGCCAGTTGCCTATTAGGTGCCAGGATTCATCACATTGCATGTACACACATGTCCCTGCAATACAAGTACACATATGACACAGTCAAAGGGCACATGTGTGTAAATTACTTGAGATGTACCTCCCTGGATCATATGAAGAGAGACATGACTGAGCTCTCAGAATACATGTCCAAGGTAGGTATGGACCTAGCCTTGAGCAGCATTCTATCATTACCAAGAAAGATACTGCAATATGAACAAAAGATTATTTACTTTAGCTATTGGCTTAGCTTCTGGTGTCAATGGGTGTGCAGTATATGTCCAACTGGATGGAAATGGTAGACAGTCCTAATTGCTTTGCCTGGATGGCCTGCACCTATCCCCTCAAGAGTTTAGCTGCACAATACTGGGACCCTACAAAAAAACCCTCCACATCCTACAAACACTCCTTACCCTGGGAAACACTGATTGATGCATTTTCATGGAAACCTATGGGAGCACTCCATCAGTGCAGGGTTTCCATGCCTAACACACTTTCAGGCCCACTCCATTAGATGAAGGCACTAAAAGTAGTGGTGTCTCCATACTCTTAAAAAAAATTTCATCTCCAACCTCCAGACTGGTTAGCAGAGCAGGAGCTTGTTCATCTAGTACCCTGTGCCTTCAGTGTCCCATCCCCCTCAGTGAAGAGTAGTAAAAACAGCACTTTGGTTCACAGTGCCTATCAAATTTCCACAGCTCGTACTTCCTATGGCTGATCCACTCCCTCCCCAGCTCTTAACAAAGAGAAAAAAAAGAAAAGGACTTCAGTTTACTCTGACAACAAAGAGCAAAAAAAGGACATCTAATGTTAAACTGTAGCAAGCAAGTTGATATCGGCTTGCTACATGCAGTGCTTTTCTGTACCAGCATTTTGATACACGAAAAAAGTCAGTAACTCTCAATCAGCCCCCCACACACACTTTGCACCTGTGGCAGCTGGTCCCCTTGACCTATCCTTGTTATGCTTCGGCCTGTTAGATAATGGCCTGGAACTCCTCCACATCCAGCTTGCTATTAACAAACCCCCTTTATCATATCATAGTTAACTATAAGACCCCCCTCTATGTCCCCCTAAGCTCATACCTCCTCCCTAATGGGAGTATGGAGTCCCTATGCATTAAGCCAAATACCATTCAGAAGGGGACATCTACAACCCCTCCATTAACAGGGTGACTTATACATTCTCAGACTTGTATGTCCAGAAATGTCTGCACTTCATTACTACAAACTTTCTGGACCAGTTAGTCCACACCCCAACCAATCACATTCATTATAAGACTGAAGCCAGAAGCCTCTTCCAATATTTTGGTTTTCAAAGACTATACAAAGGCCAGTTTACTAAAACTGACTGATGACCTGATTAAATTCAAAAACCCTTTCTGTCTGGATGATCCCACTGTGTACGTAAATCTTTTACTGTCAAGTTCTCTGCACATGTAAGTAGTTGCATAGATGCATCTGTCTCCCTCAGAAATAAATACATCACAGAATTCATAAATAACCCCCTGTGGATGAACACTAATATAATCAGACTCTATAATAAAAGAAAAATGCTCATTATACACAAAAATAAATCTAGCTCTCAACAAGCCAAAAATGTTCTTGTGTAACTAAACAAGAAGCATGGAATGCTGATCAAATCAATCAAAGCCAGATATGAAGCAAAAATAGTCACCTAGGCAAAAGATAACTACAGAATCTTTTTTTTAACTAGGCTAATGGGTATGTATCACAGACAATGCCACTTCTACTGACCAGCTTCCCCTCACATATAGCTGAATACGTCTGTTACCCTATTCAAATGCATTTTGGACGAATGGATAAGTAATCGGAAATTCATCTCAGTTTAGCACCAGCGGACCTCATGGACAGGGGAAGCATGTAAGTACCCAACATAAAGTTCTGCTGCTGCTTGTCTTTGAAGATCCATATTGTAAAATATACGTACTAATAACTGCCATGGGAATTCAGGGGTATTTGTCTTAAGATCCTCACAGATCAATAGCCTAGTAAGCTCTTATGATCCTATTTAAGTTCAGCTTCCTAAATTATTGTATGGAATGCCAAAGTCTCATCCATTTTATATCCTTTCTCAAAAGCTCATCACTTCAGCAGTTAAAGCTTCTTTTAGTTTTGTCTGCAGAACACCAACCACAAATACATTGCTGACATACATTACATTGCAGTATCATACTAAGACAATGTTTCCTTAGTAGTGCGCAAAAAGCTACCTATAACAAGCACATATGCATTTAGAAGAAATTAATATTTATGCCTGCCTTTTCCGTGGCACAGAATATATAGCTGTGACTTTGGCCCAGATTACTGATTACCAACTAAGACAATGGAGGAACTAGCTGCAGAGGGAGGGAGGGAGTGGTGATGCAGACTTACTCATTTTGGTGTGGAGGGTTGGGGGAGTTGATCCACTGCACCAGTAACTTCCATCAGACATTGGGTGCCAAGCCAAAGCAAATATGAAAGGGTCAGTATGCAAGATGACAGCAAGCAGCATAAAATGTAAACAGGGATTATGTGCATGAACAGAAGTGTGTATACATCAGTGGGCCAGACATTGTGGCAGCTCAGATAACTCAGACTGCTGGGGTAAAAGGAAATGGACAAATGCACAAACCTGTTACTGCTATGTGGGTGACAATCACCGGGAAGAAGACAAGGTGGAACTGACAGACAACAGGTGCAGGGAGAAAAAGAAGAGTTAGAAGAAATACTTAGACAACATGCAGCTTTTCTATCGATCTGCTTAGCTGAGAATGAATGAATGAATGAATGAATGAATGAATGAATGAATGACTCAAAAACTCCGACTATTGTCTGTCTCATATCGCCTACTTAGAGGCGATCTCTGCTTGACTTACAGAGTCATGTCTGACCCAGCTCTGTTAGAAATGCTGCACCTAAAGAAATCCCAATCCCTCCACACCACACGATCCAGAGACCTCAGTCTCATTACCACAATCAACAGAACATGTTGGAGGGACAGGTTCATAACCCAGAGACTGCCCATGCTATGGAATAGAATTTCCATACATGTCAAACAGAGCACCTCACTGGCCCTCTACAAGAGAAATCTTGATGAGTGGATAGGAAATAGAAAATTCACCCCAGGGATCACTCCAGTGGCTCTACTCGACAGAGGCACTGGGAATTAAGCTCAGGTGGCACGATGCCAGGGTAATCCTATGGGCTAGGCTTGTAAAGGCTCCAGGGCCATTAGCCTAGTACACACCTATGAACCTATGAATGAATGAATAAATCAATAAATGCAAAGATCAGTGCACTCTGCATTGCAGCTCACAGCAATGTGGCAACACAGTGACGAGCTCCTATTTGCAATCTGGAACTCATTAAAAAAACTTACTTTCTGATTTAGATACTGGACTTCTGGATTAATTAGAAGAGTCTAATCCTGGATACAGAGAAATAACATGCAGTCACACAAGAAATGCCTTCTAGCACAGAGATCTCACATGACTTTTTGTGTTTCATAAGTAAATACTAGGCAAGTATTCATAACCATGCAGAAACCTAATCAAATAAGTCAACATACCCCACCATTGGTTATGCCATCCTTCAATTGTTCTCAATATTTTTTCAAGAAGAACTACAAAGACTATCCCAGGAGTCAATTTATGAAAAAAATAAACCAATCTAAATAAATGTCAAGACTGACCTTGAACATGGCTGGAGTACTACTTTGACATTTAGGGGAAGCTTCTTCTAAAGGTAGGGGACATATTGTGTTAGGAACCTGCAGCTCTATCCACTCTTTTTTATTTTCTCAATGATTAAGGTCCCTGGTACAGGTATTTCAGGAGCAAATTGCTTTACAAAAATGAAAAAGGTTAAATAGAGCAAAGCCTTCACAGAGTGAAAGGCTCAGCATGGTTCACCATGGAAGGGTCTGTAGTGAGTACAAGAAGAGAGCAAATAGTCTATCATGGTAGCTGCAAGACTTAGTTTCTTTGATTTTCTTGGTTTAAACTTTTTAGAATCTCTCGAGAAGGGCAAGATATTGAGAGACATACATGCCAAAGGGGCATAAAATTCAAAGATGGGCTTGATAAGGGGTGAGTAGACAAGGGCTATGATTTCATTTGGTCTAGAAGAAATGTCTTTGGAGACTAGCTGTGCTAAGTGGAATGATTTGTGAACTACAGTAGAGACAAATGTCAGTGTGTTGTCAACACTGGTGCAGTACAGGCATCTCTGATACCTGTGTCAGTTTGGAGGGGATATTTAATTGATGTGGTATGAGATTGGGAATTTTTGTTTCCCAAGCAGAATCACACTGCATTTCTTAGCATTTAGTGGGGGACCATGGTTGGTACACAAGGAACTTGCATAGTCAAGCCCCATTAGAGTACCTGAGCATTTATAGAAGAGTTGATAATTGTTCCGTTTGTAGTCATCAGCAAACTTAGTCAGCCACAGGCCTTGAACTTGGGTCTAGATATAAGAAAAGTAAAAGTCAAAACAAACAGCTTCTTTTAGTTTCCACCATTTGCTGCCATGACCACTGTCTTGTTTTATCCCCCCGAGCCTTTACTTTTACATTCCAGTCCCCTATCATTTGCTGAGGTTCCTGTTTACTATCGGCATTTAGTGCCACATTGTCTGCAAACAGCAACTTCGTTGATCTTTCTCCATTGACATGTCGCTGAGGTAGTCCATCACCAATATGAACAGCAGTGGTCTCAAAGATAAACCCTAACAAATGCCCACTCCCATTGGAAGCTCCTCTTTGAGTCCAAACACTGTTCATACTTGGGTCATTGGGCCCTTGTACACAGCTTGCATTAATTCTACCAATGTTTCGAGGACTTTGTACCCCCACAGGACTGCCCATATTCGCATTACTGAGACCTTGTCATATACCTTCTTCAAGTCTAGGAATGCCTAGCTGGACTCTTTCCTCTCCTGCAGCTTCTTTTCCACTGTCTGTCTCACTGCAAACACGGGGTCAGTTGTAGTGCATCCTGATCTATCTAGCATTATTGTTAAAGGTAATACAAATTAGCAGAAACCCTTATTTTTACCACTGGATAGCCTAACACATTCATGAACGGAGCATCTACAGTATCAGTGAGTACTTTGTTAAGAAATGCAGAGTAAGAAAATAAATATCACTTAATGTTAAGAAAGGCAATGTAAGAATATGCCACTCATTTATAACTAAATGGACACACATATTACTATAATATTATGTAGCAGAACGGATTACCAGAAATATTTATGAAACTTCGTTAGAACATAGAGGCATATTTTGCTAATGTTTATGAACAGAAAATGAAAGAGAAGGGTTGTTGTTATGGCACTGGCAGAACACATACAGCCTCTAACATTGCGAAAATGCAAATCTGGACAGGGGACACATACAGATACTGCATCCTTTTAAGCTTTGCTCAGTAACACTGCAATAACAGTATAGCCCACAACCAGGAAGATGAAATAAGAATGAATCTGTCACATCTGACATTTCTAATTCTTACTGCCAGTAGGTATTTAAGTCAACATCTCCCTGATTTCTCCCAGTTATGGATAAAAGCGAGGAAAAAAAACAACACGAAAAGCAGTAATGTTACGGATCCAAAGTTCTATCCAGGCTTATTCTCTCAAGCCAGCCATATAATTTATCAGTAAAGAAAAAAATTAGAATCACAAATGGAAAATTTCCCTGAGAAATTTCTGGCACAAAAAGCAGTTTATAATACAGTTATTCTTTACCTCTTCCAGTTGGTGGAAGTGGGGCATTATATTCTCCGTCGTAATCTTCGTACATAGCTGGGTTGTCTGTTTATTAATAGAAAAGTCTCAGAAAGGTGCAACTGTAGAAATAAAAATACTTATACATACATATAACAGAAGAACAGTGTATAAGGAAATGCCTAAGAATAAAGTAGGAGTGGACCTGGTCTCCTAGGTACCAGTGTTTATTCAGAGCTTTATAAAATGCAGAAAAGAAATACTTGTACATAGTACTAATCTCTCTCATGACCCATATAATCATTTATCTAAGTGACAAAGTACAGTTGAAGGTGTTAAGCAGCTTCATACACCTGCTCACTGGGAAACCATAAATAGACATGGAAACCAAAGTTCGCCTGCCTTAGCCCATTGCAGAGCTCCACTGTTGCTTAGACTTTCCACAGTGGAGACTGCAGCTAGAAATTATTGGGAAGCTGAATAGGAAATGAACTCTAAACAGCATGATAATGAAGGGAATTACATAGGTACCATACATTTGTTCGAGAGCACAGGTCATCAAATGCTGTTTGCCAGAATATTATCTGAGGGCAGAAAGAAACAAAATATTGTTTTTTGTGTGCCCATAGCTGAGTGTGGAATGCAAACATGTTAAGTGGTAGCGGACAGGAATAATGCCAGATATTTCAAACATGCTAAAACCTTTGGCATCAGGGCTAATTGGGTGCAAATGAGTGATGACAGGTTATGGCAGGAGTAAGGGCTAGGGAAGGGGATAGATATTTTAGTGTGTTTTGCTACTGATGTGCTTGTGGTCTGTATGTATGTCTTGTTTAGTGATACTGTTAGGGAAAGGGTATTTGGCAATCTAATATGTAGGGGTGGGGTCAGGGGCAGGTGCAGACTTTGGGTTAGCACAGAAAAAGTACTTAGTAACTTAATATGTAGGGTTGGGGCTAGGGGCAGGTGTAAGGTTAAGGTTAAAACATAGAAGTAAGATAACAGTAGTAATAGAAATGGAGCAAAAGCAGGCAATAACTTCAGATTAAAAAGTCTTCAATTTATTCACGAATATTGGACACAGATAAGTGCTTTCGTTTAAAAAGCTTCTTCAGATCTATAGTACATCCACATTAAAATTAAGCCAGTTATATAAAAATTCAAAATATTCAGACCAATCAAACATCCGTACCAATTAATGCAATTAAAGGTACACTGAATAAACTATACTACAAATACTAAACTAAATACATATCTAGCTCAATGCCAAAAAATATATATGCACATATAAACCAGACTACACCTGTACATGTCATAAATTCTTCTAATTATAATAAATATAAAATATATATGTATATATACATATAACATATATATAAAAAGTATGTATGGAAAAAATACATATATATAAAAAAAAAAAAAATATATATATATATATATATATATATATATATATATATATACACTTAAAACTAAATTCTTAAAACATCATAATGAAAAATATATACTAACTAATTCACAAGAAAACAGGGAAATTTGTAAATCAACCCAGCCCAGTTTGGCTTTGTCAAAGGCAGATCCTGCCTCTTAAACTTGGTTGACTTTTTCGAGACAGTCACCAAGGCCATTGATGAGGGAAAGGCAGTCCATACAGCCTACCTCGACCTGGCAAAGGCCTTCGACACAGTACCCCACTCAGGTATCATCGAAAAACTCATCAGCTTGAATGTAAACCCATACATCACAAGATGGGTTGCAAACTGGCTAAGTGACAGAACCCACAGGGTCAGAGTTGCTGGAGCCATGTCAGACTCGAAGCCTGTCACAAGTGGTGTCCCACAGGGCTCAGTCCTGGGTCCACTCTTGTTCAGCATCTACTTTTCTGAAGTACAAGCAAACACAGGAGGGTTATGGCTGACAAAGTTTGCAGATGACTGCAAACTGGGCCATAGTCGAAAACACATCTGACACAGATATCCTCCAGAAGGGCCTCACAGAAACGGATAACTGGTGCCAGAGCCATGGCCTGAAGTTAAACGCCAAAAATGCATAGTCATACCCTTCGGGAAAAACAAGGTTACCCCTAGCTACCATATAGGTGGCAATCCACTGAGCACAGAAAAGTCATCAGGGATCTGGGGACCCAAGTTGACAGTAGCCTTCGCTTGACACTCATGTTGCTAAAGTAGTTAGGGAAACATTCTATATCGTCCACCTGATCATGATGGGATTCACATCTAGATCAAGGGAGGTCATCGTGCCCCTGTACTCATCACTCATTAGACCTATGATTGAGTACAATGCCCATTCGGAATGTATCTGACCAGACACCTGATGCAGCTTGAAAGGCCCCAAAAGTTCCTCACCAAAAGGATAAAGGGTCTCAAAAATATGTCTTATGCTGCCCGACTGAAAGAACTCCAGCTCTATTCAGTCTCATACCGCTTGCTCAGAGGTGACCTGTGCCTGACATATAAGGCCATGTCAAACCCAGATTTGATGAATATGCTTCACCTCAAAAAATCTAGATCCCTCAGAACCACAAGGGTGGGAAACTTAAACCTTGACACGGTTATAAATAGAATGTGCTGGAGGGACAGATTCATCACCCAGAGACTCCCTATGCTGTGGAACAAAATCCCGGTACATGTGAGGCAGAGCACCTCGCTGGCCTTGTTCAAGAGGAATCTTGACCAATGGATGGGAGATCGCAGATATACCCCAGGTATTACTTCAGTGTCACTGCTTGACAGAGGCACAGAAAAATGATAGGCATAGTTTTTATTCAAACTAAAGGGGTGGCGAAAGCCACATAACTATGGGCTAGGCTTATAAATGCCCTTGGGCAGATAGCCTAGTATGAACCTATGAACCTATATGCATTGGGTATGTGCCAAGTATAGTTCTCTAACAGAATATACATGCATTGAAGAGAAAACACTATGCACATTGTAAGTGATTCTTACTTAATATTCCTGCGTTTCCTTAACAAGGGCTTAATGGATGCCCTTTCATTAAGTCCCCTGCCTCTATCTGCTCTTAATATAATGATCCAGTTATTTTCCCTGTATTCAGTGTGGTTCCTAATGTCCCCTTCACGTACACTAGGGGGAATAACGTCAAGGGCTCTAAATAGAAACCTATGTGTGTTGCCATGCTGTGTAATATGCTTCGCCAGGGCATTATGTGCTGAATTCTTCCTAATATGATATACGTGTTCTCGTATCCTATCCCTAAATGGCCTGTTCGTTTTGCCAACATAAAAGGAAAAGCAGGTTTGACATACGGCCAAATATATTAAATTAGTGGTCATACAATTAGCTCTAACTGATGTCACAAATTCTCTTTGTAGATCAGGATGAAAATTGCACTGCCCACATGATTTCGTACACTCATCTCCAGACACAACTTCCTTATTCTTGGGATAACAAAGCATCCTCTTCAGATTCTTCTTATTCCTATATAGGAAATGTGGTTGCTCACCAACTATTTTCTTTATATCCTCATCTATTAGCAAAATTGACCAATTCCTGCTAATAATATTTCTAATCTCTATATTATCTGTTGTATAAAATGCTGGAATTCTGACAAAAGTTTGTGTAGAAGGTATTTCCCTTCTATCAGTGGTCACAGCTGG
This sequence comes from Protopterus annectens, assembly GCF_019279795.1. Lineage (NCBI taxonomy): Eukaryota > Metazoa > Chordata > Ceratodontiformes > Protopteridae > Protopterus > Protopterus annectens. The sequence goes on along the minus strand of NC_056726.1, from coordinate 993,290,117 downwards.
CCCAAAATATAGTGCCGCTATGTCTTGCCGTGAAGTGAAAATAGTTTCCAAATGCTTATTTATTTCAAATTCTCTATAACCTCTATTTAGTAATTTTACCTTCAGACTAGAAGTAAGATAGTGTAAGGTGAATAAAGCAATCAACTAGTCTGGCAGTCATCATACAAAATTAAGGCTCTCAAGTAGTCATGATTTCCCCCTTGTAACAAAAGGGTACAGGGTTTGATTCCTTCTTCCTCCTTTGCTCACTTTTGAGTATGTCATTTAACTAGATAATGTTACCAGGTTGCCCTGACAAGAGATACTTGTTTCCAGTGGGCTTACTCAGTTAATAAATGTATTAAATAATAAAAATAAAACTGCAGGAGTATATTTTGAAAAAAAAATGAAGACAGAATTTCACACTTGAACTATAGCAGTTCAATAATAATAAGGAAATAGACTAACAATAAAAGTTATAGAACAAGTTACAAAAAGTAAACTATACATTTTACCTACAGAATTGTGTCTGTATAAATAACCAGGCTACACTGAGTTCCTCCTATATTACCCTCTGTGTCATACATCCTTCCTATCTGTTATATTTAATCACTTCATGCCAGTCACTGTTTGCCAAGCTCGGTTAAGTGATGTTAGCCTAATCAGACTCTGCTGTTTATTCAGTGGTCTTCATTCTCAATTCTCTGTCTGTCTACATGCGGTGCGTATCCTGCTGGTGAATGGCAACAAAGGTGGGTATGGTCAGTTGCCGCCAGCTCATTTTGATTCCTTTTTGACATTTATCCCAATAATCTTTGTACATATATCTCTGCTGAGGTACACATGATGTCATTGCAGGGATCAACCATCTCATCTTGAACACTCCTCCATTCCCTATTTGATCATTCATGTTCACACATCCCATCTTAACATTCACAGTTCTTCCTATCCTTTTGCTATCAATGTCTATCATAGGATCATAGGAAGTTACTAGGCTAATGGCCTGAGGGCCCTTACAAGCCTAGCCAAATTTACCCTTGTTACCACGATCAGCACCTATTGCCCCTGTCCAAGAGGGACACAGGTGGAACTCCCAGGGTGAATTTACGGTTATCCATCCAATTGTCCAGATTGCATTTGAAAAGGGCCAATGAGGTGCTCTGTTTGACATGGCATATTCCAAAGGTGCGGTAATCTCTGGGAGACAAATCTGTCCCTCCAGCAGGTTCTGTTGATGTCACATACCAGGTATAGGTCTTTAGAGTGAGTAACCTGTGTGCCATTTGACTTGCAGGTGTGCAGCATTTCCAATAAAGCAGGGTCAGAGATCACCTTATATGCAAGGCAGAGATCGCCTCCGAGTAGTCTATATGAAACAGAATAAAGTGACAGTGATTTCAGCTGAACCACATAGGATAGCTGCTGAAGACGTTAGATTTTCCTTGTGAGGAACCTTTGTGGTCTCTCCAATTGCTGCAGATGCTTTGAAAGGTATATACCAAAAGGGGCATTATACTCAATTATTGATCTAATGAGTGAAGAGTACAGGGAGGTGATAACCTCTCCTTTTCCTGAGGCAATGCCCTTACTTTTGAGATAAGCCATATAGAATGCAGTTCTTACCACTGTGGAGACATGGTGATCTAAGGCAAGGTTGCTGTCAACCGGGGTGCCTAGATCTCTCACCACTGAGTGCGTACTTAGGGTATTGTCATTGATGTGGTAATTTTCAGGAAGACTGCTCTTATTGAAATGGATGATAATGCATTTTTTGCACTGAGTTTGAAGCCATGACTTTGGCACCAGTCATTTGCTTGCATAAGACCTTCTTGAAGGGTGTTGACATTGTTTGAAGATTCTGTGACTGCACCCAGTTGGCAGCGAATTTCGTCAGCCATAGTCCCTTGGTTTCAGCTTGTACTTCGGAGAAATAGATTCCGAACAGTAGAGCTCCTAGGACCCATTCCTGTGGAACACCACTGATTACGGATCTGCTGTTGGAGGTGGATTGCCCTATTTTGACTGTGTGGGTTCTATCAGTGAGACAGTTTGCAACCCACCTTATGATACAAGGGTTGATACCTGGCTAGGAGAGTTTGTCAATGATGTCTGAGTGAGGGATAGTGTCAAATGCCTTGGCTAGATCTAGGTAGGCTGTATGCACAGACTTCCCCTTATCCAGGGCCCTGAAGAAGTCCATCAGGTTTAATAGGCATGATCTTCCCCTGAGAAAGCCAAACTGGGTAGGATCTAGTGTTTGGAGACTACCTATATATATTTGTTGATAAGGTCCACATGAGTCAGGCTAATAGATCTGTAGTTCCCGGGGTCAGTAGAAGCACCGCCTTTGTGCAAGGGGATAATGGTGGATGTTTTCCATTCAGCTGGGATGAAGCCGATGCTGAGACTGTGATTGAAAAGAGTATTCAATAGTGACGCTAATTTTTGTTTGAGCCCATGTAGAATGCAGCCTAGGATGTTATCAGATCCCATTGATGCTGTGCTGTTTGCCTTAGAGAGGGCATTTATAACCTGCTCTTTAGAGATACAAGGGAGGGTACAGGTGGTAGGGATGTCATGATGTACGACCTGTCAGCTAACAGGTTAGCTATGTCCACTGGCTCAGTATATGTGTTACCATTAACTACCAGTTCGGCACAAATCAGGCCTTACCTTTTAGGTTACTTATGTAAGTAAAGAAAGCCTTATAGTTGTCCTTTCTTGAGGAAGCCAACTTGGATTCAAAGTTTGCCTTGGAGGACTTCACAAGAAATCTTATTTACTTAGTTAAGTTGAGAAGGGAGTGTCTCCAGTTTAAAGCGTGTTCCTTCTTACTCTTAGACAGCAGTTTCTTCTTTTATTGTAAAGCCTGTTAATGGCAGTTGACCACTAGGCAGGTTTGCGCTTCCTTGAACAGCTTGTTTTGGTCCTAACAGGTACTGCCGGGTCAATGCAATTATACAGGTGCTTGTATAGGGCATTGGTGCAGAGCTCGGCATACTTACTGGTTCTGTCTGAGGGGGGAGGTGCAGTAAATCTATTTATACCATCCCATAAGAAGTTGTAATCTGCTTTGGAGAAGTTTTTTTAGTCTAGTTGCTGCTGGGTGGCATCAGGTGTGATAGTTACTTCAAATGAGACTGATTTGTGGTCAGATTTCACCAGGGATGAACTCACACTGGGGTACTACATTGGTGTCCCATATTTGAAAGCACCGGATCCAGGATACTGGCACCCCTAATGTGGGTGTTAACCAGCTGGTCCAGGGCACTGGAGTTGACAAAGTTGAGGAACCTTTAGGCAGGTGAGTTTGAGCATGAGTAATTCACACAGTCAATGCTAGCATAGTTAAAGTTGCCGAAAACCATGGTGTTCGGATATATCTTGATAGACTCAAGTTGATCCAAATAAGCCGAGTGGGGTGCCCTGATTCATGGAGGGGGTTCTGTAGCTAACAATGACTAGAATAGGTGTTCTACCAACAGTTAATTGCACCTGAAGTATCTCAAGGGCATCATACTGTTTAACCAATCTGGAAGTGTATTTATCTTTGATGAATATTGATACATCACCTCCTTTAGTTTTCTTGCCTTTTGTTTGTGGTCTTAATGTATGGAAGGAGGTGTAACCTGGTATGGCTGGGGTGTTTTTCACAGGCTTGAACCAGGTCTCCATGATTGCACAAATGTCTGAGTCCTCCAGGGAGAGGACTGTTTCCAGTGAGTGCAGTTTCATGTTAAGACTCCTAGTGTTTAGCAGCATGACCATGAGGCTGCTTTTGGTTGGTATTTTTACATCAGGAGTTTTGTCCTTGTGACACTGCCTAAAAAAAGGCACTATTGGGGTGGCAAAAGCCTTAGCTAGTAGCTGAAATCCCAGGGGTGACAGATGAAGACCATCTCTGGCAAAGCATGGAGGTCTGTCAATCATATCATCCCAGGCTGACACACTGGATACCGTTAGAATGACACCAAAACTAAGCCAATTATTGAAATCAATCATTTTCTGTTTGTACTGAGGCATCATTCTAGGTGAAGGTAAAATGTTGCTTAAGGCTAGGACCATACCTGCCTGAGACACATAGTCTGAGACCTCAGTCGTGTCTCTCTTCATATAGTCCAGAGAGATACATCTCAAGGCATTCACACCAACATGGAATATGACGGAGTCATAACAGTACTTGTTGAGAGACCATGACCTTCTCCTTATCCAGACTGGTTAGAGGGACATCTGTGTGTCTCACGATGGAGTCACCTATAACTAATATGTTAGGTTTAGTGTTTAGTCTTATGGGCTTGACAGGTGAGACAGTGGTGCATGAGCTATTGTGTGTATTGTGTTCTGCAGAAGTACTGTGTGTAAGATGCTTGTGTTTGTGTTTGTGAGGCATCTGGTGTTTAGACAAATTTCTGGTGAGGACCTCCGCATACGTATGTATATGTGATGTGGGTTTGGGTAGAGTAGGTGGTGAGGTGTGCATGCTGACAACCTGCTCAGTGTCAGATGTACTGACTGGTGTGGGAGAAAGCATGGATTCATGGTTTTTAATATAGTTGCATCTCTCACATGTTGAGTTTGTGTGGACTAGAAGTAGGGGGTTGTCTGTTTATATAAGGCAATTGCTACACTGCCTCAGGATGTCCATGTCAACCAAGCTGGATGGAGAAATTGTGGGAAGTTGTCCATCCATAGTGCTAGGTAAATTTATATGATCAGAAACAGGAATGTGGCAGGAAAAGGGATCACACATAGGAAAAACTAGTGGGCTAGATGTGTTAGTACCTCAGAGGCTAGGCTTAGCCTCAGGAAAAACTCTTCAGGCTGTTATCACAATGGGTGCTTACACAACTTAACTAGTAATGCCTCTTTGCCCAAAAATGTGCTAAAGATGAGGACTACACTAATGGGATACAGCTGTAGCTAATGAAAACAATTGTTGAAATGATCTGTCCTGCTATGGTGGACAATTGGGTGGCAGTGCACTGTGCAGAGTGATGCGCAGACACGCAGAAACCCACTCAAAGGTGGGTCTTAAATACCTGAAGGTTAAAACCCCCAAAAAAAAATTAAAAAAAAGTATGACAACCCTCCACTTGACCAGTAATCAAGGAGCCTCAATCCTCACCACTGGCACCTGTGGGGGGATGTTCACTGAGAGGATAACAGGTACACACAGCATTTACAGATGCAGCTCTCTGCATCAAGTGCAATTTCCCTTAACAGCACCCAGAGACCACAGTCAGTCTGGGACTGGTTTCTCCATCTTCCTCCTGATCCCCAATAAAACTCCCCACTGACACAGTTATAGAGTTGAGGTCTGAGATCTGTGACCAAGCCTAGACCTCCAGCACCCTCTCTGTCCAACCAGTGCTTTATGTCCCTGCCTAAGTAACTGACACACACACACACACACACACACACACACACACACACACACACACACACACACACACACACACACACACACACACACTTTGAGTTTGATACACACACACACACACACACACACACACACACCTGGGAAAGACTGGCACAGGTTTACTAGCTATGCCTCTTTCTGCCCAGACTATAAGGTAGTCACCACTGCCACTAGTCACTCCTTATCAGCTACTTTATGGCCCTCAACAAAGGATCTCCAATCTTACTGTGTGATATTAATACTAATACAAATGGTAGCTTGATCAAGTGCAAGGTTATTAAGAGTGGCCCATACAGTGTCACCAAATAAATATGCAAGTAAAAGAACAAGACAATACAAACTATACATTCACAGTGACATCAGCGTTTAAACCACATGAAATATTTAAAATAACACTGCAGTACAGGCTCACACAAATAAAGAAAAACAAAATCTAAACTAAGCTTCGCTATATTTCTGACTGTATCTAAGAGAATTACTATACCCTAGCAAATTACTTAGAGTAAGGCAGATGTGGTGAATGGTTATTGTTGTTGCCAGGTACAAGACAGAATATAGAAAGCTCTGTCTCACTCAGAGACTTCTCAAATTAATATCTAAAATATTAATACTGGGATAGCTTGCAGAACTACATCATTTCTTGTCATCTGACTTCTAGTTCCCAGGGGAAACCCTCATTGCAGAAGCTGGCAGTATTTAGCACCTACCTGTAAAAATACTCATACAAAGGGCTTTTGCTCAGATCTTTGGCAGGTGCTGGAAGTCATAAAACAATTGCATTCCTTCATGCTTCCAAAGTAGCAATTAGTTTACCCTAAAGACAATACAGAAAGTTTTCTAGTACAGACTTTGTGTCTCTAGCTGCACTGAAACATCTTTATGGCCTAGCCTATAAAGTAATTTAATTTCAGATACTTTTCTAAAGTTTTCTAGACTGAGGTTACTGTCCTGCATTTCAGTTCCCCCCTGTTAAAATATATACATTTAAACAGTTAGAATAGTGCGTGTACATTTCTGTTCTCTTCCAGTAAGGCACACTGTGAATACATTTAAACACAGCACTTTACAAATACATTTTCAACACAAACATCTGTATAGAGCAATTTGTTATACACATGCCATGCAGTTCTAATACATTTGTAACACAAGCATCTTGTATAAATTAGTTTGATATTCACAAATGATATATAATTATTTACAAAATTCCAGCTAGCTGTGCTGGCAGTACCTCCTTTTATCACAAAAAGCTCAAAAGAACCAATGATGTGGTTACTCCAAGCCCTAGACCAGCCAACCTTTATCAGCCAGGTACCAATCAGCACAATCCTCTCACTAGAGTGCAGTAGGACCCTTTCCAGTCCAAGATGGCCTGAAAAATGTGTTCAGAACAAATAGCCACTAAAAGCAAACAGGCCCAGATGCAGCAAACCTGTATCTGGACTATACTACAGCTACTAGCTACACTATTTTAGGCTGAAAAGACTAAAGAAATGTCTACCACAGCAGTAAAACAGCAGTGAGATACTAAATACATTTTTTAAACATCAAAAAAAAAAAAAAGGCAAGGAGACTCTAAAGAATGATTTTAACTGCAAAGAATTCAGTTATATAACACACTCTTTGAGAAAGGGAATCAGAACAAACAGATGCTTTACAAACAGAAAGGTTCCAGTAAATACTTTAGAAAGAGTGATCATCCGCGGTGGTGCAGCGGTAGCGTTGTTGCCACACAGCAAGAGGTTCTCCCGTTCAATTCTCGGCTGGAGTGCAGGGAGTGCCTTCTGTGTGGAATCTGCATGTCCTCCCCACGGTTGGGTGGGCATTCGAAAGACATGTGTAAATGGGCATGCCTTCGTTGAAGGTTGAACGTCGAGCTGGCACCTCGGCGTTTGTCAAAATCTACTGCCAATCATTAGCGCACCAGAGTTCCGCTGTGGTGACCTCTAACCAGGAAAAGCCGAAAGACAACAACAACAAATTTAGAAAGAGTGATAATAGCAAAAAGCTTTGCAAACAGTGAAAACACTAACAAAAAGCAATGTAACAGGCCCAGTAGAGCTGACAATTGCAGTAAAACAGTGCATATTTGTTTATAGTAATAAAATACAGTAAGAAAGTAGACAGCAGACAGTAAAGAGTGCAATACATAGTAAGAATAAGTAATAAGTAGTAAAAATAATCAAGAAAACAGGCAACCTATGTTTTTTAGGAAGCTCAAAAGCCTCTAGTCATCTGGTTTCTCAACACAGAGTTGTGGCTGGTATCTCTTCTCAGTTCAGCTTGGTATGAACAAGCAGAAATCCACTCAAGGGTGGGGCTTAAATACCAGGAGATTAAAACCCAAATAAACGTTAAAAAAAAGCTCAAAAGAAAAAAAATGAGGTGCTTACTACAAGCCCTAGACCAGCCAAACTTTACCAGCCAAGTACCCATCAGCACAATCCTCTCAGAGTGCAGAAGGGCCCTTTCCAGTCCAAGATGGCCTGGAAAATGTGCTCAGAACAAACAGCAACTACAAACAAACAGGCTCAGATGCAGCAAACCTGCATCTAGACTATACTACAGCTACTACGCACTATTTTAAGCTGAAAACACTAAAGAAATTTTACCACAGCAGAAAAACAGCAGTGAGACACTAAATAAATGTTTTAAACAGCAAACAAGGGCAATGGGACTCCAGAATGGTTTTAACTGCAAACGATTCCGTTATATAACACACTCCATGGGGGGGTCAGAACAAACAGATGCTTCACAGAGAAATGTTCCAGTAAACACTTTATAAACACTTTGTCACTCAGTTTTTCCTTTTCATATAACTGTCATTCTACCAAACCCAGATCCCTTTATCACTTGGTTCTCACTATTTATACCAACACTGAAGTCACTGTACCTCACATTAGGGAAATACCGCATCCCCACATACACCAATGCAGTCTTGCAAATCACTAACCCAGCTCTGTGGCAGGCAGAACTAAATCCCTGACTGTGATATAGATCACATGGGTATGAATAGCAGATCAGACACTGGAAGAGACAGTCAGTGGAGAACAGGAGTGAGTGTCCTTTGTCATCTCATCTACCAAAGGGGATAGTGGTCCAATGACTGTTCACCACATGCAGACAGAGGCTTGCAGGCAATGAAATTACATGAGCGATGTGCATTTGACTTATCAAACCTGTGATGGCAGCTCTCAATAGTGAGAGGAAGCAGTCACCGTCATGGAAGGATATAGTAGGTCTTCACAGTGACCAGGGAGCCCATGTCAAACAAGGGGTGGGGTTTCAACCTTAATTAGAAACGCTGAATCCTTCTGATTGTGCAAAGAGACAAGCTGAATGTGAGAAGGATACTACAGCTCAGCTTGTATCTTTCAGCAGTTTATATTCCAGGATTACAAATTGAAGTGGCAGTTAATGTAGGGGATTAAGGCTCTGAGTTGTAAATGAGTAACTACCTATAGTCAAAGGCTCAGGGTTAGATTCCTTCCACATTCAGTTGCCTACTATGTGACTCTGGGCAAATAGAACTGCCAGCCTGCTTCGAAAGGGGGCAGTTATCTCCAGTAGGCTTACCAGTTAACAAATCTGTAAGAAATGTTGGAAGATTCTTTTGCTTTCTTATTCTTCATGACAAATCTTGGAAGATGCTGTCTTCAAATTAACTTAATCCTTGATGAATACATTCTCTTCTCTTCCTTATATAGAGGAGGTACTACTCAAAGCAAAGCAAGTAGGCCCATGCCAGTCTCTGGCAATAGTCTGATTAGTCGTCTACATGGCAGTTATCTCTACACAAGTTAATACTGGCATAAGAAGAGAAAAACATGATATATTTCCAGATCTCAAATCCCCAACTCTAGCAGCCTGGAGAGTAGATTTTTTCTGTTTAAGTGTTACATATTTTAAAGAAACTCAGAAACCTAATGCAAGAAAAAAGTAGATTAAAAATGACAAAAGAGTTGTTTGTTGTAGTATGTCACAATTTGTGGATACTTTAACTATCCCATCCAAATGTTATTAGACAATTGAACTAATTTACTTTTATTTATTTTTATTTTATTTATTTATTTATTTAACATTTGTTTACCGGGAAAGTCCAACTGGGACACATCCTATTTTCAGTGGAGGCCCGGGGAGAAATGTTCTAGATGCATGTCTATGGAATGTGGGAGGAAACCGGAGTACCCAGAGGAAACCCACGTGAATTCAGAAGGACATGCCGACTCCACACAAAGGCATCCCAGCCAAGAATCAAATTGGAGACCCTCTTGCTGTAGGCGACAATGCTAACCGCTGCACCACTGCATCACCCAATTGATTCTAACCTGACAAACTCATCCATAAAGGTCTATGAATTACACAGAACACAATGTTCTTCTTTGCATAATTCTTTGCAGTGGCAGTGAATGACTAAACAGGTCATCAAACTCCTATCAACACTGTCAATATAACCAATACAAAGACAGGTGTCAGGGCTCCAAGTAGCTATTTCCCAAATTTGTGAAATAAACTATCATACTAAGAATCACGCCATGCAGCATGACATTTAAAGTATGAAGGAAACCTCACTGCATCAGTTATAGTATGTATTCCTACTACACACAACTCTTTGGATTCATTACTTAACAGTAAGATACCTGGAACATTTAGCTAATCCAAACATTAATTACTCTGTAGAATATCTAACTCCCCACTCCTATTTACAGCCTCCACTCTCTCTTATCTTTTTAACTATTACCATATAACACTACTGTCCTTATGCATTTATTATTCCTGTACTCTTCAATTTCTTTTGTATGTTTTCCAGTATTGTTTGTGTCTAGTTCTGCAAATATCACTTAATCTCTCATCAGCCTCAATGCACAGATAGTTTTCTTCCATTAACCCTCTGTGTATTATGTAATGAATAAACAGAGTAATCCTCATTAGTTCATTGCAAGAAACTTCCAATAGTTTATGCCAGGCTTTAAGGTATTTTGAAAATGGTATCACCTGTGCCATTACATTCACCTCTTTCAGCTATATAGCTGTTACATCACACTTGTTTTTTGTCTAACCTTGCAATGTCTTCCATAATTGTATTCAACTATGTAAAGAAAAATCTCTATTGCAATATTTTCGTAGCATTTTTTCAGTCACATTTTATGTCTAAGAGTGTATCAACTATCCCAAATTGCTTGCTTAACCTACTAGTGTTAGACTGCATTTTGTTTGAGGGGGGGAGGGTTCCCTCTTCACTCCATCTAAAAATAAGCACAGCCCACCAGGGTTAACCTAGTCAGCAATGATACATAGATGTACACTGTGGTGCTAGGACAGAAACAATGATTTACAACGTGTTGTGTTTTTTCTTTTTTATTTCAGATTATTGGCATATTTGTAAAGCCATTTTTTTAAACTCTGTGAACTCTACAATAAGTATGCCTCCCGTAGCATAAAAATGTGTATAACCCCAGTAGATGACTAAAAGAAAACAAAATATGAGAAAATTGTAAGTGAAATGTAAAGTGTAATATTCAGCAGTTTCTGAGGAAGAGCCTAATTGTTTGTGTGGCTTGAAGGGTTTATAGTCAAGAAGAATAAAGGCCATATAACATGCAATTACAAGACTCTTCTAGGAAAATGGTCATTAGTACTCACATGAGAAACTAATCTACTGCATGGAGGGGGAGACCTGAATGTGAAAAAATGGTTTGATTACACATGATTTTCTGTAAGAACAGAAATGATGAGTTAAGATGTATATATTTAGAGATAAGAGAAGTATGTAAGAGTGGTACAGGATATATGCAAGGGTAGTGTGACAGTGGTGAGGACTGCAGTGGGAGTGACAGATCCGTTTAAGGTGGAGGTGGGATTACATCAAGGATCAGCTCTGAGTCCTTTCTTATTTGCAGTGGTGATGGACAGGTTGACAGATGTGATCAGACAGGAGGCCCCGTGGACTATGATGTTTGCAGATGACATTGTGATCTGTAGTGAGAGTAGGAATCGGGTTGAGGAGGCTCTGGAGAGGTGGAGATATGCTCTAGAGAGCAGCGGAATGAAGGTCAGCAGGGCTAAGACAGAATATATGTGTGTAAATGAGAGGGAGGATAGCAGAATGGTGAGGATGCAGGGAGTAGAGTTGGTAAAGGTGGATGAGTTTAAGTACTTGGGATTAACAGTTCAGAGTAATGGTGAATGTGGAAGAGAGGTGAAGAAGAGAGTACAGACAGGGTGGAATGGGTGGAGAAGAGTGTCAGGAGTGATTTGTGACAGACGGGTACCAGTAAGAGTGAAAGGGAAGGTCTACAAGAGGGTAGTGAGACCAGCTATGTTATATGGGTTGGAGACAGTGGCATTGACAAAAAGGCAGGAGTCAGAGATGGATATGGCAGAGTTAAAGATGTTAAGATTTGCACTCGGTGTGACTAGGATGGATAGGATTAAGAATCAGTATAGTATATTAGAGGGTCAGCTCATGTTGGACAGTTTGGAGACAAAGCAAGAGAGATGAGATTGCATTGGTTTGGACATGTGCTGAGGAGGGATGATGGGTATATTGGGAAAAAGATGCTAAGGATGGAGCTGCCAGGTAAGAGGAAAAGAGGAAGGCCTAAGATAAGGTTTATGGACATGGTGAGAGAGGACATGCAGGCGGTTGCTGTGACAGAGCAAGATGCAGAGGATAGGAAGAAATGGAAAGAGATGATCTGCTGTGGAGACCTCTAATGGGAAAAGCCAAAAGATGATGATGATGATGATGAGCAAATGCAGTCTTTCTTGGGAGATTTTGACGACTTCATCTGTGAAGGTTTGTTGTTTGCAATTTTGCATTGCATGATTGTACTAACTTAGAATAGTTAGGCACAGTATTTTTTTAGTAAGAGTCAGGATATTTCCAGGTTAGTCATAAATTTGTTTAAACAATTTGCCTGTTAAAATATAACAAAAAACAAGCCAAATGGCTCAAAAACTTGTAAACAGTAATAAAAATAAAAAAAAAACAAGCCACCAAGGCAGTATTTGCATGAAACACAAGTTTATTTAACATTAAACACTGTCAAAGTAAAACTAACAGTATTTGCATGAAACACAAGTTTATTTAACATTAAACACTTATTTTGACAGTATTTAATGTTAAATAAACTTGTGTTTCATGCAAATACTGCCTTGTTGGCTCGCTTTTTTATTTTTTATTTTTCTTTATTTTTTTTTTTTTTATTACTGTTTACAATTTGTCTGTTCCTTGTAAATTATTAATCTCTGTGTATTTAATTTGTATTAGGAGAGACCATAAGAAGATAAGAGGAAACAAGGATGTTCAGGAAAGGGATGGATTTTGTTAGAGAAGGTGTGCAGAAGTCAGGCATGACTGTCAAAGAAGGTAGGAGAGGAGCACTGGAATGGGAGATGGGGGGTGACAGTTGATGTGACAACCCAACAGAATATAGAGATGGAGGAAATGGGTGGATAATAATAATTTATCAATTAATTTAATCTGTATCAACACTGTTTTCTTCATTGGTTCTGTAAAGTTTTCATTTGTTAACTTTTTAAGATTTTGTGCCGGGTTTACATTTATCTACACATTGTTATTTATAAAATGAGAAGAGGGTGTTATTTAGCACTGTAGGTTAGCAAGCCATAGTTTCCATCTGTAGCCACATTGCTTGAGCATTCTACAAGTGCGACCTTTATAGAGAAAAGAGCTCAGCTGATGAAAATGCTGACCAGGAAAGAAAGTACAGTTGCATAAGTCCTAGTTATCTGAAACAGTAGATGCTCGTAGAACATACTACCTTACTGGCATATTGATAGTAGTGCTCTGCTACCCTTTCTCTGGCAATCTGCCAAAGCTCTGAGTCCCACCCACTACCTGTCTGTGGATCTGATGCACCAATCAGACCCACAGGCAGGAGCCTTTCAGTTTTCCAGGGTCCAACGGGATGAGAAAATGAAAACACAAGCCTATTGAACACCTACTGAAGTGTGATCTACTGTTCCAAACCAAAAACAACAGACACACACACACACACACACACACACACACACACACACACACACACACACACACACACACACACACACAGAACAATAAAGGTTGCTGAGCATAACACAGTGGCAATTCCAACACCAAACTCCACTGAAAAAGGTACAAACTCAGTCGGACTTTCCTGGTCAACAAATGTCAACTAAATAAATAAATAAATAAATAAAATTTCTTGTAACTATACTTGGTAATTGACTGTTATAGTACAAGGCACAACAGTCTATATGTTTTATTGGTTTCATACTGATACAGAAATACTTCCTTCCTATAAGTATTTCACAAACAGGCTGTATTTAGTATGTAGCATATACATCTAACTGTGAGATAGTAATTCCTGCCTAGAACTGTTAGCAGTAACAAAGGTGTTAAGTGTTTTGTAGCATACAAAATTCTAGCTTAAACTATTCTACTTACAAAAATCTGGGTTAAACTGCTCTACTTTGTAAAAGGTACTTAGTTGTTTACCTACTAGCAAGGTTGCAAACTGTCCTGTACTTTCCACATGCATCCTGAAGTCCTTACAAAGGTGTTTCTTAATCATTTGTCAAAGGACCTCAGGGAATAGTGATGAAGATAGGGGTATATTTGTGTATATTTCTCTAATTTCTACACCTCTCTCCACAGTTTAAGTTTAAAATTTCTCCCTTTCTCTGCTAACTATGTCTTACTCTGTCTATTTTCTTATCTTTCAGTCGTAGACAATAAAAATAAATATTTATATAGTGCATCACCATCCATCTTCCTGAAAACATTGCCAATATACTCAGCAAGACCAGTCATCAACATCCAAGAAGCTCCCCCTAGAGGAAAAAAGCATTTAAAGTTATAGGTTCACAGGTTCATAGGTAGATACTGGGCTATCTGCCAAAAGGCATATATTAGCCCAGCCACGTTGTGCGGTATTCACTGCCCCTTTGGTTAGTTCCCTAGGCCCTTGATCTAGCAGCTAGTACCCTTGGCCCCTATCTAGTAGAGCTGTTGGTATGACCCCTGGTGTGAACTTTCTGTTACCCATCCACTCGTCAAGGTTCCTCTTGAAGAGTGATAGTGAGGGGCTCTGTCTTATGTAGATCGGGACCTTGTTCCATAGCAAGGGAAGTCTTTGCGAAGGGAATCTATCCCTCCAGCATGTTCTATTCATTGTTGTGCTGAGGTTTATATTCCTAGAGCATGTAGCTCAAGTGGATTTGGTTTTGCTAAGATGGATCATGTTCAACAGTTCTGGGTTGGACATAGCTCTGTATGTTAGACAGAGATCGCCTCTGAGAAAGCGGTATGCAACAGAGAAAAGCCTTAGTTTTTTCAATCGTGCTGCATAGGGCAACTGTTTGAGGCCAGTAATCCTCTTAGTGAGGTACCTCTGTGGTCTCTCCAGCTGCTGGAGATGCCTAGCCAGGTACATTCCAACTGGTGCATTGTACTCAATAATGGGTCTGATGAGGGAAGAGTAGAGGGCACCACTACATCCTTAGATCTTGATGCGAACCCTTTCGTGATCAGATGGGTCACACAGAAGGATTTTCTAACCACCTTGGCAACATGGTTATCAAAGGAAAGTTGACTATCTACTTGGGTCCCTAGATCCCTTATTACTACTTCAGATTTCAGGGGGTTACCTCCTATGTGGTAGTTCGCAGGTACTCTGTTTTTTCCAAAGGGGATTACTACGCATTTTTTAGCATTTAGCTTGAGACCATGGCTTTGACACCATGCATCAGTCTCGTTAAGGCCCTTCTGGAGGATATCCATGTCAGCCGGAGACTCTATTATAGCAGTCAGTTTGCAGTCATCTGCAAACTTGGTCAGCCACAGCCCTTCAGTGCTTGCCTGTACTCCTGAGAAGTATATGCCAAACAGGAGGGGCCCCAGGACAGAGCCCTAAGGCACACCGCTTGTTACTGGTCTTGATTTGGACATAGATCCCGCTACTCTTACTTTGTGGGATCTGTATGCTACTCTTACTTTGTGGGATCTGTCTGAGAGCCAGTTTGCGATCCATCTTGTGACATAAGGGTTTAGGCTGAGGTTGGTGAGTTTATCAATAATACCCGAATGGGGAATGGTGTCAAATGCTTTAGCCAGGTCAAGGTAAGCTGTGTGTACCTCCTTTCCCTTATCTATAGCCTGAGTAACTGTCTCAAAGAAGTCCACCAGGTTCAGGAGGCATGATCTGTCCTTGACGAAACCGAACTGTGTGAGGTCAAGTGTTTGGAGGTACCCAATCTCTCCATTTATGAGTTCCATAATGATTTGCTCCATTGCCTTACAGATCAGACTGGTCAGGCTTATTGGTCGGTAGTTCCCAGGGTCGGTTGTGGGCCCACCCTTGTACAGCGGAACCACCGTTGCTGTGCACCATTCTATGGGCACATATCCTGTCGAGATGCTGAGACTGAACAGGGTATTCAGATGTGGGGTTAATTCATTTTGGAGCTTGCGTATGACACAGCCCGGGACACCATCTGGTCCCATGGAGGCAGTGTTTTTAGCTTTAGATAGAGCCTTATTAATCAACGTATCAGTAATAATTGGAGTTACACAATCCCCTGGAATAGTAATAGGCCCTGTAGGTGGTGGTGGTGGGGGGATTTGCACTGAACCTGTCAGCCAAGATGTTGGCAATGTCAGTGGGGTCAGTGTATTTTGTTCCATTTTGTACAAGCTCAGAACAGACCTGAGCATTGCCATTTAGGTTTTTGATGTAACCATAGAAGGCCTTATGGTTATCCTTGGCATCCTTGGCAACTTTCTTTTCGAAATTGGCTTTAGTTGACTTGATGAGGGCCCTCAATTTCTTACTAAAGCTGATCAGGGAAGATTTTTCTACTTGAGAGCTGGCCTTTTTTTGTATAAGTCTCCTCCTTTTATTGTATAGTTTGCTTATGGCCGGGGTCCACCAGACTGGTTTCTTCTAGCTTGAGGAAGGAGTCTTGGTTTTATTTGGGATAGCACGGTCCATGCAATCCTGAAGATGCATATAGAGTGCCTTGGTGTAGGATTCTGCATCCTGGATATCATTATCCTTCTGCAAGGGAATAGTGAAGCTTTCCACTTCGGATGCAAGTAGTTTGAAGTTTGCTTTGGAAAGGTTTTTTACGATGGTTTCTTTGACTGGGGGAGGTGGAGGGGTGAGGATGTCTAGGGTTATCAGTTTGTGGTCTGATCTGACCAGAGAGGGAGTGATAATGCGTGTGGTACAATGGGCGCCCATATTTGTGATGACTAAACCCAATATGTTGTCCCCTCTAGTGGGAGAACATACCAGTTGTTCAAGGGCATTTGAATTTATAAATTCTATGAACCGCTGGGCATAGGCGTTAGAACTTTGGTAGTTCACCCAGTCTATACCAGGGTAGTTGAAATCACCCAAAATTATGGTGTTGGGTAGGACCTATATATTTTCCAATGCCTCAAGGAATGCTGAGTGAGCATCTTGGGACATGGTGGGCGATCTATAACAGGCTACAACTTGAAATGTGGTTTTGCCTGCTGATAGTTGTGCATGGATGATCTCTGGGGCATCATGCTGTGCCACTAACCTGGAGATGTGGGTATCCTTGATGAATATGGATACACCTACACCCTTTGAACTGCAATCCGGTAACTGAGGCCGGAAGGTATGATATGAATTGTAACCTGGTAGTTCTGGGGTGCTCTCTGGAGCCTTGAACCAGGTTTCCGTCACTGCACAAACATCGATTTTCTCCATACTGAGGAGTGCCTCGAGTGCGTGCATTTTGAGGTTGAGACTTCTGGCACTGAGTAGCATTACCCTTAGCTTTTGGTTACCTGTGCTGGTTATGGTGGTTGGTTTGTCCTTTGAGCCTTGCCTAAAAAAGGCACTATGGGGACGGCAATAGCCTTGGCCAGTATTCGAAAGCCTAGGGGTGACAGGTGCAAACCATCTCTGGCGAAACGGCGAGGCTTGTCTATCATGTCATTCCAGGCAGACAAACACTGGATCCCCTTAGAATGACACCAGAAGCTTAGCCAATTGTTGAAATTGATCATTTTGTCTTTGTATTGTGGTATCATTCTAGGTGAAGGTAGTATGCTACTCAAGGTCAGGGTCATACCAGCTTGGGCTACATGATCAGAGAGCTCCTCAATGTCTCTTTTCATGTAGTCCAGGGAGGTACGTCTTAGATCATTCACACCAACATGTACAATGACAGCGTCATACTTGTACTTTGTCTGGAGTGACCTAAGTGCCTTTGTTATGTGGTGGATCCTAGCACTCAACAGGCAGCTGACAGTAATCTTCTCCTTGTTCAGCCTGGTGAGTGGAACATCTGTGTGCCTTACTATAGAGTCTCCTATTACTTGCATGTTGGGTATGGTATTTTACCTTAGGGGCTGTCATGAGGCACACTGCTGAGGTGAATTATGTGTTTTCTGGCTTGTGTTTGGAGGTGCAGGTTGCTTGCTTGTC
Source organism: Protopterus annectens (assembly GCF_019279795.1). NCBI lineage: Eukaryota > Metazoa > Chordata > Ceratodontiformes > Protopteridae > Protopterus > Protopterus annectens. The sequence goes on along the minus strand of NC_056726.1, from coordinate 993,272,252 downwards.
TGCTTTGGAGGGCACTGTTTCTTTTTCAGATTGGTACCTAGTGCCTCCGAATATGTTTTTGTGTATTTGCCGGTGCTCGTTTTGTAGATCCATGTGTGACTGGTGGTGTGATGCTAGTGTGTCTCTTCTCCTCTTGACTGTCTGTTACAGTCATGGGTTGAGAGCGCTTAGCCTCCAGTTTGGCTGTGTATTTTCATCTCTCACAAGTGATTGTGTCTAGAGGTAAGAGGAGAGTGTTGTCTGTATACATGAGGCAGTTGTGGCATTGCCTCAGGATGCCCAATTCCACCAGATGAACTGGAGAGTACACCTGAAGATGACCTCTGGACATGCTTGGAAAAGTAAATTTCACTTGTCTTGTGGACAATCGAGGGTCTTATGCTGTATTATAATAATGCTGTCTAGGAGATTTGGAAAATAATAGTGCTGTCTAGGAGATTTGGACAAGTGCTGATTTGGGTTATGCAAGTGCTGCAATAAGAGCAGTTGATCTGAAGCACTTGAGTTGAGGCTTGCCTAGTTCTAAGGGAAAATTTGCAGAGCAGACTTTGTGGAGCTAGGAATAGTATACCCCAGCTAACCGGCGCTGTCCGACACTGCTCTGTGCGCAAGACCACGCAAAAAGAGAGTTGCAGGGTTTTAAGAGAGAGAGATCAAGGAGTTTGGAATTGACCCAAAATGGCCAATAAAACTACAGTTTCTAGGCAGTAACCACTCCTACAGGGACAGGCAGGCTGCTCAGTGTTAACCACTGCCACTGGTGAACACAGAGACTTCCCTTTAGCCCAAGTAAGCACTGGCCTCCAAGAAACTTACAAACAGTTCAGAACAGCAACTCTGTAACTGAACTTTTTTTAAATTATAGAAAGTGGGAAAATAGCAAGATTTTTTTGTTTTTTTTTTGTTTTTGTTTAAGGATAGCAGAGACACACAAGTAGCAAACCAGTCAGAACAGTGCAATAAATGACCCCAACACGTGTGTGCTAGGTCAGAGGCAGGTAAAATGCAATTTTAAGAAAAAACGATTTTAAATTAAGTGCAACACAAAAAATGCAATAAACAGACTCTAGTTATGTTCTAAATACTGTTTCTAACACAGATATCAACTTTTTCAAGCAAGAAAACGCCGAAAAGTAGGCAGTAATGCAGTTTTTCTAAGAAATAAATCAGAAGAAAATACTTAAAATCTCAAAAGTGGCTCCTTTCTTCTCTCAGTGTTTTCTCCTCTTGGTAGGTGCTTCAGCATCAACTATCAAGCCTGGAAATGCTTATGATTAATGTTCAACTCATAATCATAAGTTACTGATGTACTCTCTCTAATGTATCAAGCTATCTTACAGTGTGCACACTAGAGGGTTTCCAGACCCTTCCACTAAAACTAAATGAATATTTTTCTTTCACCCAATAGTTACTTAACTAACAATAGCAGTCTTGCAAATAAACATTCAGAAAATGTATTGCTCAAGCCCCTTATTTCTAACAGTAATATCTTATACTAGGTGGAAAGTCTAAAAAAATATACTTATGATATAGTCCCTTAAAAAAAAAAAAAAAAAAAAAAAACACTTGTGTAAAGGTTAGTCTCCAACTTAAATCCAGCTTAGTAAGCCAGTTTGCTTCAATATACTGGCTAACATAGTAGTTTTTGCTTTAATTTTCTTTACTACTTGTCATAGAGTAGTTTCTGTAACATTGCCCTAATAAGCTCACCTGACTTCTAAATGCAGCTCCACTGATTGTTTCTTTTGAGAATACAATACTCTGTGTGTGGGGCCCAGTCTGTCCCACCCTCGATCCACTCGGACTCCCTATGGTCTCCTACCCTACCCCCAAATCACATCCACCCCCACTACACCTAAATTTATGCTTCTCTACCCACATCCACGTCTCACAATTAAACAATAACAGCTTTGAGCAACACCTCCCTATCCTCCACTCCATCACTGTTAAGACCTCTACCCTGTCTAACATTCTTTCAACCTTCAATAATACACCCTAACCTCTCTGAACATATACTACACAATAACCTTGGCATTCTACACTACAACGAACGCTGCTCCCACTATCATGAAGTATAGGACATCTTGCATTCCTTTCAAGAGCAAAACTTTCTTTTGCAATCACCTTAACACTACTCACCCTTCTCACAAACATCACAATCTTAAAATCACACTTGTATCCACCCAGTTTCTCTCCAAATCTACAACCACAACAGTCCTCTAACATTTATCAACCATATCTCCCAAACTATATCAACACTCACTACTAAACACACTCACCTTTAAACACTAAAAGCACAGTAACTCATCATTCTCTACCTACCTACCTACATATAAAAAAGCTAGATTTTTATAAAAATATCTGCATACCATAACTAAGCTGCTCCAAAGTGGGGACATCTGCTCCAACTCTGGCCCAAGCACCAATATACAGTCAGAAGCACCGATATACAGCATACCTCTCAACTTCTTAGAGTAAGAAATCCGGACAAAGCCATGAATAAAAGTGGGACAAATGCCCCAAAATAGGATAGGAACAGTTTTTAAATATTACTCTTACAAACTTAGAAAGTTAATAGCATAACAGATTTTGCATTAGCATGAATTTTCTGAAGGGTATGAAGTCTAAAACTCAAATGTCTGTGATTATTTTCTAACTCCATTATTTATTGATTTGCACTAATTTGTCAGAAAAACACAATTTTATGAAAAATGGAACAAAAATATGAAGCAAATATCTGGACATTCTGTGAAAATCTGTATACCTGAAAGGTATGATACACAATCAGAACCAAACATACCCTTTCAGAACAACACAACACCTCTCCCAAACTACATCTCAGTTCATGACCTATTTCTGCTAAACCTACATTTTCAAAGCATATGCAACAAGACCCTTGACCTTCACACAACCCTGTCACACTATAAGCCTGACATACGTATAGCTACTGAAACATGGCTAAAGCCAGCAATAACTAGTAATGAAATACTCTCCCTTGGATAGAACATAATCAGGTTAGAGAGACTAACAAAAAGAGGAGGTAAAATAGCAATAATTTTTAAAAACACCCTAGAAGTAATCCAACATCCTCAAACTACCCCAAAATTTCAAAATATTGAAATTCTCATTACCCATCTCAAACTCAAAAACAATAAATGATTCTGCCTAGTAGGACTATACATTTCCCCTAGAAACAATCTAGCCACAATTGAAGTCCTTCAGTGGTTGTATCACAATATTAAAAAAGCGACCATAGTCTTAGGTGATGTAAACATTGACTGGAAACAAATAACAAATACCTCACCTCACGTAAACTTTTTTGGATTCTCAAAACTATTAACTGTCACTACCAGGGCCAACAAAACATCTAGCAAAGAAACCACACTAGCTTGGATTCTTTCAAATAAGCCCCACAACATCAATGCCAACAGAATCTTATCAGACAGTACTAGTGTCCACCTAACCACCTATGCTTTCAGGTACTGGCTAAGCTTTCAGAAGCTGGTAATATACAAATAAATCCATAATCTGCAGAACTTCAAATCTGAACACTTTGTAACAACCCTAAAGCAATTTAACTGGAACTGCCTAAAACATTACCACTAGATTGTGCAGTTAGTCATTTTAATCATATCTTCCTAACCATCCCAAATAAGCAAGCCCCATTTAGAAACAAAAAGAGTCAAATCCATTCTAGCACCCTGGCTAACAAAGACTACTAAGCAACTACTATTGAATAGAGACTGGGCTTGGAAAACATATACAAAAAATAAAACTCAATTAACATTTCAGGATTATAGATATCTCAGAAATCTCACAAAAAAACAAATACTTAATTGCAAAAAAGAATATTTTACAAACCTACAAAATACCCACCAAAATAGCCCTAAACTGTTCTGGCAGTCCTTAAATCTCTGCTCAACCCCCGGCAACCCTCAAGCCCCCAACCCATCACAACCTCTAAATACCCAGGTAATACAGAAATTTGGTTCCACGTCCACTTTGTAAATTATCACTAACCAAATAAATCCCCCTACCAACAACAAAGTACTCTTTAAACTTGATAGTGTACCCACCACAACAATAATGAAACCAGCCTCCTTGACAGCTGACAGATTACCTGCAGAGTACCTCAAAACAGCAGCAGAAGCTATAGCATTCCCAATCTCCATACTTATCAGTAGATCCATAAAAGGAAAACCACGTTGCCAGTGTCTGGAAAATATCATACATCATACCCCTACATGACCTAACCAACTACTGTCCAATTGCCATTCTCTCATCCCTATCCAGTATATTAGAAAAATGTATCGACACCCAGTTACTCAAATACCTCACCAACCATAACCTACTCTCCTTGACAAAACATGGCTTTTGGCCTAATCATAACACCACTACTGTCCTTTTAAACTTTACAAACACAGTTAATCAACTCTGAAACAAAGGTAACCTACCCTCAACAGTCTTCTCATACCTATCTAAGTGATAAAGTCTCACACCAGAAACTCCTTGAGGAACTAGCCTCTCTAGGTCTCAGTATCCCATCACTAGCCTAGTTCCACAGCTACTTATTCAATAGGAAACAAGCCCTGAAATAGTAACAAGACTGTTCTGATTTCCTCACAGTCACAGTCAGTGCTCCTCAAGGATCAATTCCAGGACAAATACTTTTCAATATCTTTATCAATAATTTAAATTTTACCACTAAACAAGCTACTCTGGTACAATATGCAGATGATGCCATTCTCATCTGCTCAGCCCAGACACTAGCCACCCTACAAGAAAATACACAAAAGGCCTTTCTAGCCATAGAACCCTGGCTAGATAGCACAGCGTTGTTCTTAAATGCCAAACAACAAAACAGATCCTTTCACTCCTAAAAATGACTCAAACCAAAAAACAATCTTTCATATCCTATCAGCTAACAAAACAAAAATAGAATATGTCTCACAGGCAAAATTTCTTGGAGTAATCCTTGATGTTAATCTCAGATAAGACCAACACCTATTCTGAGCCGTCAAAAAACAAACTGGAAACGAGGATCCCACTGCAGGGCTAGGAAATTCTTCACTAATAATGCCAGAATAACATAGCACAAACATACATACTTCCGTCCTTACTCTATGCTTCACCCATCTTTACAAATCTTAACTTAACCATCAAAAATAAACTAGCGACAGCCTATAACAAAATTGCAAAATTTGCTTCAAATAATTCGGAAAAAAACACTCTTGAATTACATTAAAAGGCCTTAACTGGCTACAGTTTAAAAACCTCCTCACTATCATCACCTTATTACAGCCCATAAACTAATAAACTCCTCAGAAAAATTCCCAGCTCTAAAAGGAATACTACAGCGCTATACCACTGATAGAGCCCTGTGACCCAACAACAATGCTTTTTTATCCAAAACAAAATCAAGTAACAGCACAGGAGATTGATTATTTTCTAACCACGTAGCAAACACCTCGAACCAAATCCCCCCCTGAAATAAGACAGCTAGACACACTGCATGTCTTCAAAACATCACTGAAGAAACACCTGCTAAATAACTGGTTGTACCTGTGCACCGCCTCATGGTACTCCCCTCCTCGTACTCACCTAAACTCCACCTTCAAAGTTACAGTCCCTTTACTTAACTTTCTCTACCCTAATTCTGTGCATGCAATGTTTTATCTCCATCACTAAGAATCTCATTAAATCTCACTACATATTCTCCTAGAGCTGTCACTTACACTGTTCTTCTACAGACTGCCACTCCACCCTCTACCTACCTTCTCTCCTACAAAACTTCCATTTCCCAGGTAACTACCACTACTTCTATTTTCTTTAATACAGGTCTATACAAGCTCTCTACCTCAGCCTACCTAACATTTCATAATAACTTCTTCTCCTCTTAAGTCTCCTGCTAAATCCCTTGCTGCCTATGTTACTCTTCTCTGTACTTCCAGCTGATAAGCCCATTACAGAATACATCCACTGTCTATCTGTGTAATTTCCCTATAATCAACTACCTCATGAAAAAAATGTATTTCCTTAAATTAATAGGCTACTGTATGTTATATAATGTGTTCTAGATGTATTCATATAATTGTGTTTTCATGTAAATTCAAGGTATTTTACAAATTACATTTGTCATTAACTGTACTTAACCTAATATGTGGAGAATTTCTCCCTGGGTGTCTGCTGAAAATAGAATAAACCCCTGTAGGAACTTCCTGGTAAGCAAAGATAAATAAATAAATTAATTAATTCTGAGACCACTTTTGACTTGAAAGAGGGGTTAGTGCATAGCACAACCCTACCCCTGAGGAAAATCAGGTAAGAATGTCCCACCATGATAGTTTGTAGCAGAGAGACACACCTTGCAGATGTCAGAGCAATAAGTGAAACAGTTTTCCATGTTAAGAGTGTCACATCAGCTTGAGCTGCTGGTTTGAAAGGTGGTAAGTTCAATTTTTCCAGAACATAAGTGAGATCACACAAAGGAAGAATTTGCTTATGAGGGGGATCTTATATGCAATACTCCTTTCATGAGCTGTTTTACAAAAACAAAAGAAGAAAGAGGAGGATCCATTGGCAGACAAGCAGAAATGAACACTAAATACACCTTAATGAATGCATGCAATAAGCCACCCTGAAGTAGCTCACACAGATATTTCAAGATTTGAGGGATGTTAACCTCAAAGGGTCCTCCATTCCCATTCAGGCACCATTTAGAAAATCTCATCCATTTGTAAACACAAGATTTTCTAGTAACAGGTTTTCTGGCCTCCTTGAACACCTGCTGCACATCCTCGTGAAACAAGTACCTAAACGGAGTCAAGACTGAATCATCCAGGCTGTCATGTGTAGTTGCACCAAAATGGGGTGCACCAGTCCCCCCGAGACTGTGAATGCAAATCCAGAGTGTGAGGAAGACTGTGGTAATTGCCCTTGGCCAATATCATTAGAAGGCAAATTAAGATTTCCTAGGCCAATAGGGGGTCATCACAATGACCTTTGGCATTTCTTTCTGAGCCTTCAGAAGTACCTTGTGAATCAGTGGAAAGGGTGGAAATCCATATAGAAACATTCCCGTTCAAGGGAATGAGAATATGTCTGTCCTCCAAGCATGGCTGCAAGTATCTCTGGAACAGAATTTCTCCAGCTGTCTGTTTTGAAAGAAGACAAACAAATCTATTTGAGGAAGTTCACACATCTGGACTAAATGCTGTAACACCATGGACCTGAGCTATGACTCATGCAGGTCTGCCCAGGGTCTGCTTAGTTCATTTGTCACAATATTTTTCTCTGATGGGATGTTATAATGTCTGAAGAGTCAAATAATGCTTTAAAGCCAACTACCAGGCCATCACTGCCAACCAGCACATAGCGTATGACCTTGTATCACCTTTTTTGTTGAGGTACCATATCACTGTAGTGACATCTGTGCTGTCCATTTTCATTCTTTCTCAACCTGTGAGTTTGGACTTGGACTTTTTTATAGCTTAGGATCTGACTCCATATCTCCACCCTTACTCATAATGTCCCTGACCTCTTAATTCCCTCAGATTGAGCTTGCTGTGACATATGTAATTACAATGAATATATATATATATATATATATATATATATATATATATATATATATATATATATATATATATATATATACATAAGAATAATCATGGGACAGAAAAGAAGGACTGGGAGCTCAAAGAGGGAACAATGGTTCCTGAAACACCTCTAAAGATCTTTCCAGAAAGGACAGGGGGATGGAGAGGGTTGGGAAAGAATGAAAATGGACAACACAGATGGAACATAGGTTCATAGGTTCACAGGTAGGTACTAGGCTATCTGCCCAAAGGCATTTATAAGCCTAGCCAGAATGTGTTGGCTTTCGCCGCCCCCTTAGATTAGTTCCCTGTGCCTCTGTCCAGCAGAGCCATTGAAGTGATCCCTGGGGTAAACTTTCTGTTTCCCATCCACTCGTCAAGGTTTCTCTTGAAGAGGGTTAGCAAGGAGCTCTGCCTAATGTAGATAGGAATCTTGCTCCAGAGCATGGGAAGTCTCTGGGACAGGAATGTATCCCTCCAGAACATCCTATTTATTGTTGTAGTGAGGTTTACATCCCTGGAGCGTGTGGCTGAAGGGGATATGGTTTTCTTTAGGTGAAGCATGTCCATCAATTCTGGGTTGGACATGGCCTTGTATGTCAGGCAGAGATCACCTCTGAGTAGGCGGTATGCAATTGAGTACAGCTGGAGTTTCTTCAGTCAAGCTGCATAGGGCATCTGCTTGAGACCAGTGATCCTCTTGGTGAGGAACTTCTGTGGTCTTTCCAGTTGTTGCAGGTGTCTTGCAAGGTACATCCCAAATGGGGCATTGTACTCTATGATGGGTCTGATGAGTGATGCGTAGAGGGGCCCAATGACCTCTTTCAATCTTAATACAAACCCTTTTGTGATTAGGTGGGCCACATAGAAGGATTTTCTAATCACTTTGGCAATGTGATTATCAAAGGAGAGGTTACTATCTGCTTGGGTCCCCAGATCCCTTATTACGTCTTCCATATTTAGGGGGCTACCACCTATGTGGTAGTTTGTGGGTACTTTGTTTTTTCCAAAGGGGATGACTATGCACTTTTTGGCATTTAGCTTGAGACCATGGTTTTGACACCAGGTATCTGTCTCAGTGAGACCCTTTTGGAGGATGTCTGTGCCAGCCAGAGAGTCAATTATAGCTCCTAGTTTGCAGTCGTCTGCGAACTTGGTGAGCCATAGTCCTCCTGTGCTTGCCTGTACCTCTGAGAAGTATATGCTGAACAGGAGGGGTCCTAGGACTGAGCCCTGGGGAACACCACTTGTAACAGGTTTAGAGTCAGACCTATCTCCTGCAACTCTTACCATGTGGGTTCTCTCCATGAGCCAGTTGGCAACCCATCTTGTGATGTAGGGGTTTATGTTCAGGCTGGTGAGCTTGTCTATATTACCTGAGTGGGGAATAGTGCCAAAGGCCTTTGCAAGTCTAGGTAGGCTGTGTGGACCACCTTTCTCTCATCTATAGCCTTGGTAACTGTCTCAAAGACATCCACCAGGTATAGGAAGCATGATCTGCCCTTAACAAAGCCGAAATGGGTTGGGTCCAGTGTTTGGAGGTTTCCAATGTCTCTGTTAATGAGATCCATGATGATGCGCTCCATAGCTTTGCAGACCAAGCTAGTCAGGCTTATAGGGCGATAGTTCCCGGGGTTCATTGTGGCTCCACCTTTGTGGAGCAGAATAACCGTTGCTGTGCGCCACTCTGTAGGCACATAGCCTGTGGAGAGGCTGAGTTTAAATAGTGTGTTTAGGTGAGGGGTTAGTTCATCTTTGAGCTCGTGTAGGATGCAGCCTGGGACACCATCTGGTCCCATTGATGCTGCATTTTTGGCTTTGTAAAGGGCTGTTTTAACTGTGTGTCTGTGATTTCTGGGGCACTGCATTCTTCTGGTATAGTTATGGGCCCTTTTGGGGGTGAGAGGGGGGTGAAATTTGCACTGAACCTGTCTGCCAGGATGTTGGCTATATCGGTCGGTTCAGTGTATTTTGTGCCATTCTGCACTAACTCCAAGCAGATCTGAGAATTGCCACTTAGATTCTTGACATAGATAAAGAATGCCTTGTGGTTATCTTTGGAGTCCATGGCAATTTTTCTTTCAAAGCTAGCCTTGGATGATTTTATGAGGGAATGTAGTTTCTTGCTGATACTGATCAGGGATGTCTTCCCTTCTTGGGATTTTACTCTTTTCTGTACTAGTTTCCTCCTTCTATTCTATAGCTTGTTTATGGCAGGGGTCCACCAGACTGGTTTCCTTTTCTTGGGGGAGTGAGTCTTGGTTTTGTTTGGGATAGCATGATCCATGCATTCTTGTAGGTGCCCATATAGTGCATTAGTAAAGGATTTTGCAGCTTGGACAGCGTTATCCTTTAGCATGGGGGCTTTGAAACTTCCCTCCTCGGTCTTAAATAACGTGAAGTTTGCTTTTGAAAAGTTTTTCACGGTGGTTTCTTTGACCGCAGCTTGTGGTGGAATGTGGATATCCAGAGTGATTAGTTTATGGTCAAATCTAACCAGCGAGGGGTTGACCTCCATTGTTGAACACCGGTCACCCATGTTGGTGATGACCAGGTCCAATATGTTGTCACCTCTGGTGGGGGTGTTAACCAGTTGATCCAGGGCATTTGAGTTTATAAATTCTAGGAAATGTTGGACCAGGTAGTTCGTACTTGAGTAGTTCTCCCAGTTAATGTTTAGATAATTGAAATCATCCAATATCAGGGTGTTTGGTAGGACCTTTATGTTTCCCGGAATGTGGAGTGGGGGTCCTGGGACATGGTGGGTGATCTGTAGCAAGCTATAATTTGAATATCAATTTTGCCCATTGTTAGTTGCAAGTGGATGATCTCTGAAGCATCGTGCTGTGCCACTAACCTGGAGGCGTGGGTATCCTTGATGAATATGGATACTCCCCCGCCTTTTGTATTTCGGTCTGGGTTTTGTGGCCGAAATGTATGGTATGAGTTGTAGCTTGATAGTGCTGGGGTGCTCTCTGGAGCCTTAAACCAGGTTTCTGTTACTGCACATATATCGATTTTCTCCATACTGAGTGCATGCATTTTGAGGTTTAGACTTCTGGCATTGAGCAGCATTACCCTCAGTTTTTTGTTACTTGTGCTATTTACGGCGGTGGGTTTGTCTTTTGAGCCTTGCCTAAAAAAGGCACTGTGGGGGTAGCAAGAGCCTTGGCTAGTATTCCAAAGCCTAAGGGTGACAGGTGCAAGCCATTTCTAGCAAAGCAGTGTGGCTTGTCGAGCATGTCATCCCAGGCTGACAGCCACTGGATTCCCCTTTGATTATGCTGAGTACATAAATTCTTTATTTGCTGTTGTCATTTTCATTCATTTCTCAACCTGTGGGACAGAGTCCTGAGCTACAGAACCCCTGGCTGGCCCACACAGATGGATATTCCAGAGCACTGCATACTCAAAGGATGCCCTGTTCCTAGAAACAATATCTAATTTGGAATGTGACACGAAGGTATAAGAATTTGACCAGGAGATGGCTACATAATCATCATTGATAAGAAACTTTAGACCAGTAAGCTTCTGAGGTGGACACTGACCTAGTAGAGTGAGCTTTCACATGACCAGGAGGTGAGACACCTTTAGCACAGTAAACATAAGAAATGCAATCTGTAATCCAATTGGAAACAGGCTTGCCCAAGAGCAATTTGGAAAAGGAAACAAATAATTGATCAGATTTTCTGAAGGCCTTAGTTCTATCTAGGTAGAAACATAACGGTCTATGTACATAAAAAGTAGAAGGGTATATTCACGTTTGTTCTTGAAATTAGGGAAGAAAACAAGAAGATTGATGACTTGATTAACATTGTTTCCAGAAGCAACCTTAGGCAAAAAAGGTGGATTTGTATGAAGGGTGACTCTTTCCTTATGAAAAATCTGGTAAGGTGGTGATAGTAGGGGAAAGAGTTACTAAAGCTAACAGATAAAAGATGACAGAGAAACCCCAAAAGAATAAAAAAGTATGATAGGTAAAGGAAGGATAGCAATATAAGAAAATTTTTAACTTTTTTTATGAGAACGGCTGCTCTAAATCACTAAAAAATCCCATGAGAAGCTACAGAGAAGAACGACCTAGCTTGCTTGAAGCACAGAAAATGAGAACTGAGGGAAATAGGAGGTAATTGGAATTATGGGTAAGGGAGGAGCTACAGAGTCGGATCCAGAGCTATAAAAAATGGATGAGTCAGATCAGATGATCAGATCTATACCCACAGGTTGAGAAGCAAATGAAAATGACATCATATCAAACCATATTAACATGCTCCTAGTTACTACTCTTATGTATCACACATTTTTATATAACTATCATCAATCCAACATTATATAAATTGCTCAACTCCTGCCTTCCCTTAAATCTCACTCTTTCTCCTCCAAAACATTATTTTGCATCTATTGTTCTCACAATTTCCATTTTTCCCTATGTAATTTGCTCCTATAATTTTTTAAAGATCCAACTTCTAGTTCTTTTATCTCAATTACACTATTCAGTATTTCAAATACAGTTGGTATAGACTTTGATTTCCTTTTTCTAGTAATTGTTTTTTTTTGGCAGACACAAGAATTAAACTTAGCAAGGCCTTACTCTTCCTAGGTAATTCAGATCATGTATCCCACTTCAAAAAAAAAAATCATATCCTTAGTTACATCCATTTGTTCACCCAATACTTCTGACAAGAGTACTCTGTAGTGAATTGTTGAAGCCTGCCAACTCATTATACTCCCAAAACATATGTTCCTAGCTACCACTTTCTTCCCCATCATGCCTCCAACGTTTGCCATCTACATAAGGAAAATTTCTTTGGAGTCTGCTTGGGGTATATAATACCTTTGCAAACATTAGCAAGGAACTCGAAAAAGCGACTACCTTCTGGATTTAAGTATCTTTGCTTTTTTTTCACTGAAAATAGCTTCTGTAGCTTACTTTGAACTAGCCTGAACTGTTTTTTAACTGATTGCTGCATTTATTTTAAAATCTGCACTTAAAGTTACATTTAGTTGAATTGGATCGAAAGTTTGCTTGTTTGTTTGTTTGTTTGTTTAATTTAACTGTGGAGGCTTCCCACTAAAGTGTGCTAGCCTGTGTAACTAATTTATCACTGTCTCTGCATTTTCTGTGTGTTTCTACCAAAAAAACAAAAAAACAAAAAAATAATCCTTGTTTTCCCGCCTTCTTCGACTAGTTTAGACCAGTTTACAGGCATTGCTATATTCTGGGCTGTGGTGTAGTTCCTGTGTTGTCCATTACCTTACCTTGGATAGAAGGAAGTTTCTTTGCTCACCAGTGGGAGTGGGGAGCCTTGAGCAGCCTACCTGTCCTTGGGGGAAGTGACCTCAGCACAAGAAGCTGTAGTAATTGGTTGTTTGGGACCATTCCTAGCTCTTTTGTAGTTCACTGTTTAAAATCCGCGTTTGCATGGCTTAGCTGTCATGCGATAGCACAGCGGTTAAACAAGGTTAAACTTGGTTAAACTTTTTCTGGCTCCGCCAAGTCTGCTCTTCAATTTTTCCCTTAGAACTGTTCTACTTGCAATCTAAACAGCCTATACTCTATCTGTAAAGCTCAGCACTTGCTCCTAAAGCATTTTTATACAGGTAAAGCACTCTTAAACAAAAATAAAGTACTTCATTCACCTAAATTCCCCTGAGTACCCATTTCCCTATAGATCCTTTCTGACTCAGTTACACAGCAATCTTTTTCACTATTTCTAGCATGTCGAAGGGTCAGTTGCTGTCATCCTCTCCTGTCCAGCTGGTGAATCTAGAATCTTGAGGCAATGTTACAATTGCCTCATGTACACAGACAACCCTCTCCTCCTCCCAACAAATACAAATATATGCGAGAGATGCAACTATATAGCCAAACTGGAGGCTGAGCTCTCTCAATTCAGTACTGGCAAGACCAGTCAGGAGGAGAAGGTAACCACGCACACCACAAACCCAGTCTCACATAGAACTATCACAACTGCAAACCAAACACATAAACACACACAAACATACTCAGAGGCGCTGATTAAAAATCTACCAAAACAACAGAGGCCTCCAAAGCAGACAACCAAGCAACCACCACCTCAAGACATAGCACATGCAACACATAGTTCACAAAGTCAGTGTGCTAAACAGTCACAGCCCTTAAGGCCAAACAACATGCCAGACAAACTTGTAATAGGTGACTCCATAGTCAGACACACTGACGTCCCGCTCACCAGACTGAACAAGGAAAAGGTCACAGTAAGCTGCCTGTCGGGAGCTAGAATCCGCCACATAACACAAGCACTCAGGTCACTCCACAGCAAGTACAAATATGACTCAGTCATTGTACATGCCGGTGTGAATGACCTGAGACGTACCTCCCTGGACTACATGAAAAGAGACATAGAGGAGCTCTCTGATTATGTAGCCCAGGCCAGTATGACCCTGACCCTGAGCAGCATCTTACCCTCACCAAGAATGATGCCACAGTACAAAGACAAAATGATCAGTTTTAACAATTGGCTTAATTACTGGTGTCATTCTAAGGGGATCCAATGTCTGTCTGCTTGGGATGACATGCTTGACAAGCCACGCTGCTTCGCAAGGGATGGCTTGCACCTGTCACCCCTGGGCTTCCGGATATTGGCCAAGGCTCTTGCCACCCCATAGTGCCTTTTTTAGGCAAGGCTCAAATGACAAACCTACCTCCCTAGAAAACACAAGTGGAAAAAAACTAAGGGTAATGCTCAATGCCAGAAGTCTAAACCTCAAGATGCATGCCCTCAAAGCCCTCCTCAGTATGGAGAACATCGATGTCTGTGCAGTGACTGAAACCTGGTTCAAAGCTCCTGAGAGCACCCCAGCACTATCAGGTTTTACCTCATATCATGCTTTCCGGCCCCAAAACTTGGACCGAACCACAAAAGGAGGGGGAGTATCCATATTCATCAAAGATACCCACACTTCCAGGTTAGTGGCAATGCACGAACCATCGAAGACCATCCAAGTGCAACTAACCATAGGCAAAACTGCCTTAAAGTTTGTAGCATGCTACAGACCACCCTCTCAAACTCAGGAACCCCACACAGCCCTCCTGAAGACACTGGAGAGTATGAATGTCTCTCCAAATACCATCATTTTGGGAGACTTCAACTACCCAAACATAGACTGGGAACATTACTCAAGCCCCAACACCCTAGCCCAAAGGTTCCTAAAATTCATAAACTCAAATGCGATGGAACAACTAGTCACCATTCCCACAAGAGGAGACAATATACTAGACCTGATCATCACAAACATGGGGACAAAATGCTCCACACTGGAAGTATATCCCTCTTTGGTAAGATCAGACCATAAATTAATCTCACTGGAAATCCACATCCCGCACCCACCCCTGCACAAAAGACCACAGTGAAGAACTTCTCAAAAGCCAACTTCACACTTCTTAAGACTGAAGTGGTATCCTTCAAGGCCCCTGGGCCAGTGGAAACCACAACCCACACTGCTGAATCCTTTGCAAATGCCTTCTATGGGCACCTTCAAGAATGCATGGATCATGCAATCCCAAATAAAACCAAGACCCATTCCCCAAAGGCAGGCGCCCGGTCTGGTGGACCCCAGTCATAAACAAACTTTACAACAGGAGGAGGAAGCTACTACATGACAGAGCAAAATCCCTAAAAGGGAAGGCATCTCTGATCAGTACTAGCAAAAAACTATGATCACTCATAAAATCATCCAAGGCCAACTTTGAAAGAAAAATCACAAAAGACAATCACAAGGCCTTCTTTAGCTATGTTAGAAACCTGGGTGGAAACTCCCAGATATGCTCATAGTTAGTCCAAAATGACACAAAATACACTGAACCCACTGACATTGCCAACATTCTGGCAGACAGGTTCAGTGCAAATATCTCCTCCCTCCCCAAAAGGAGAAATAACTATCCCAGCAGAGCGTAGCCTCCCTAACATCTCAGATGCCCAGGTGAGAGCCACCCTCTCTAAAGCTAAAAACACAGCATCAATGGGACCGGATGGTGTCCCGGGCTGTGTGCTACATGAACTCCAACAGGAACTAAACCCACACATAAGGCTGCTGTTTAATCTTAGCCTTACTACAGGATACATACCCAAAGAGTGGCGTACGGCAACAGTGGTCCCACTTCACAAAGGCAGTGCTTCTACGGACCCTGGAATTACCGCCCATAAGGTTGACGAGCCTGGTCTGCAAAGCTATGGAGAGGATCATTATGGAACTCATAAACAAAGACATTGGGGACCTACAGACATTGGATCCTACCCAATTTGGCTTTGTCAAGGGCAGATCCTGCCTTTTGAACTTGGTCGACTTTTTTGAAACAGTCACTAAGGCCATTGATGAGGGTAAGGCGGTTCACACAGCCTACCTTGATCTTGCAAAAGCCTTTGACACAATACCCCACTCGGGCATCATAGACAAACTCACCAGCTTAAATGTAAACCCATATGTCACAAGATGGGTTGCAAACTGACTCAAGGACAGAACCCACAGGGTCAGAGTTGCTGGAGCTATGTCAGACTCTAAGCCAGTCACAAGTGGTGTCCCACAGGGCTCAGTCCTGGGACCCCTCTTGTTCGGCATTTATTTTTCCGAGGTACAGGCAAACACAGGAGGATTATGGCTGACAAAGTTCGCAGATGACTGCACACTGAGGGCCATAATTGATACTCCAGCGGACACAAACATCCTTCAGAGAGGCCTCATAGAAACAGATAATTGGTGCCAGAGCCATGGCCTTAAGCTGAATTCCAAAAAATGTATAGTCATACCCTTTGGGAAAAACAAGGTACCGACAAATTACCATATAGGTGGTAATCCATTAAGTACGGAAGAGGTAATCAGGGACCTAGGGACCCAGGTTGACAGTAACCTCTCATTTGACACTCACATTGCCAAAGTGGTTAGGAAAACCTTCTATATTGCCCACCTTATCATGAAGGGTTTCACATCTAGATCAAGAGAGGTCATTGTGCCCCTGTACTCTTCTCTTATCAGGCCAATGATTGAGTACAATGCCCCATTTGGGATGTATCTCACCCGACACCTGCAGCAGTTGGAAAGACCCCAAAAGTTCCTCACCAAGAGGATAAAGGGTCTTAAACATATGTCATATGCTGCCCGACTGAAAAAAAACTCCAGCTCTATTCAGTCGCATACCACCTACTCAGAGGTGATCTGTGCCTGACGTACAAGGCCATGTCCAATGCAGAATTAATGGACATGCTCCACCTCAGAAAATCCAAATCCATCAGAGCCACGAGAGCAAGAGACTTAAACCTCAACACAGAAATAAATAGGACATGCTGGAGGGACAGATTCATAACCCAGAGGCTCCCTACACTCTGGAACAGAATCCCAGTCCATGTTAGGCAGAGCCCCTCACTGACTCTATTCAAGAGAAATCTTGACGAGTGGATGGGAGATCGTAGGTTTACCCCGGGGGTCATCTCTGTGTCACTACTAGACAGAGGCACAGTAAACTAAACCCTAAAAGGGTGTAGTATTCTCATCCTAAGGGGTGGTGAAAGCCACACACACTCTGGCTAGGCTTATAAATGCCCTTGGGCAGATAGCCTAGTACGAGCCTATGAACCTATGAACCTATTAGCAAAAATCCTAAATATTCTAGATTTTGTTGCATACTTGGTAGCTATACATATGTCTTCTCATTGTTTGTTTGTGAATTGTGTATCCAATATATTTCTCAATCTTTTCTAACCTCCTCTGATTGAGTCCTAAAGTTATTGCACAATATTTTATACTCCCTACTAATTATCCCTTTTTAACAACAGACTCTGTTCTAGATTCAACTAAAAACTCTACCAGAGCAGGTCTTTCACTTAGGATTCCCCTGTCCCTTTCTCTTCGCCTGTACTTTGATATTAATCCCCGAGAGGGAAGGCAGTCCTTGGCCTACAGTCCAAATGTCTTATTAGCTTTTCCTATTATTTTACGTTTCCCTGTCTAGTCATCCACTCCCAATACCATGGTTCCTTTGCCAGCTTTCTCCAGTAAATTCCATCCCACTCTTGCCTATTCTTCGTATCCCTAATTGCAATCATCCCTATTGGCAAAATCTCCTTTCTCTATTCTTGTGTTGGCTTAGCTCTTAGAATAATTTCTGCTACTTTATAAATATAATATTCTGTTTGGCTAAGATCTGCATCCAGAATCACACACTCACCTTATTTCTTGAATTTCCCCATTTCATCATCATCCCTTTCCACTTTGAATTATCGCTTTCTGCTTGTGCTATGTATAGGAGCCTTAACTGTGTAGCTCTGAAATACTCTTTCAAATCAATTAATTCTAAACCACCTTGTTCTTTTGGAATGACTAAATTATCCAACTTGACCCTTGCACTCTTTCCCCTCCCAGATAAATTCCTTAAAAATAATTTGCTAATTATTGTCCACAATGTTTTCTCTCGTAGATAAAAATATGACTAACCTGTATGTAAAACTAAAGGGACTAAAAACATTTCACTGCTTGTACCTTGCTATCCATATCCATAAATAACTTCCAGTTTCTCCGTTTTTGTATTATCTTTTGTTTGGTCTCTTCACACATTCCCTTAGCTACCATAACATAATCTTTTATAATCCATACTCCTAAATACTTCATTTTATTATGTCTATAAATATGGGCATTGCTGGATCAATTCATGTGTGGGTACATAGTTTACAGCTATAGCCTTTCTTTTACCTTCATTAATTGTATATCCTGAAAAGGCTTGAAACTGTCTCAAGATGTTACACAACACTGAGGTTGGGTGGGTTTGGTATAATGGTTAAGGTATTCACCTCATAGATGCCCTTTTCTGTTTTTACCATGCCAATGATATCCTTGAATTTCTGAGGGCATTTTCTTTGCCAATAGCTCTAAATATAAAGCAAATAAGAAAGGGAAAAGAGGACACAACTGGCCAGAGAGGAACCCTCCCACTTTAATTTTTAACTCCCAGCCCTCATATATCCTCCTAATTAAACTTATTATTATATCAGGGAATGCAAATGCTTCCATTGCCCTAATCATAAAATCCCAGTTTACTCTGTCAAATGCTTTCTCTGCATCAGTACCCAACAATAACAGCAGTATTTTCTTATACTGTGCTTCCCTCTGGATCATCACTTTTCTGTTAATATTGTCAAATGTTTGCCTCCCCTCCACAAAATCACACTGATCCATATCTATCAATTTTTGCAACACATTGTCATTCTTTTATCTGTTATAGACAAACACTTTATTGTCATGGTTTAACATTGAAATGTGCCTATAAGAAGATGGATCTGATGGGTCTTTACCATTTTTAGGTATTTTAGCCATCATTGCTTTCTTCCATGATGTTGGTACTTCTCCTCCTTTTAAAATACTATTAAACAAACTCTTCCTGATCTTTATTACTTTCTACTCTCCTAGCTTCCAAACTTCGACAGTAATACCATCTATCTGTGGAGACTTTCCTGCAGATTAAATGTACATCACCATTTTTATCTCGTATCCTCCAGTCTTAACTGTTAGTTGCTGAGTCTCATCTTTCTCTAAACTTGGTATACTTGTTTTCTATAAATACTTTCATTTGTATTCTTTCTTGATTTCCACAGGACTCTGTTTTATACAAAGTATCATAAAATTACCAAAATATCACTAATACCTCTACGGGATCTCTGGTAATTACCAAAATATCACTAATACCTCTACGGGATCTCTGGTTATTTTTCTTGTTATAGACTCTTTACGTTTGGCAAGAGCCCTTTCTAATTTCTGTTGCCTAAGTCATTGTGCTAAATGTTTATGTGCTTTGTAGTTATTGTTAAAAGAGTGGCTTAACAGCAATCTTTCTTAACTCATGGATATTATTCAGATATCCCCTTATTTTTCTTTTCTTTACCACTTTAGCACTCTGCATTTGCACCTATTTTTGTTCTGTAAGATTCCTCTTATTCCACACTACTTTCCCTGTCATCTCCTCTAAATAATTATTACTTCTTAATCATATTTTTTCTATTTTATTTCTATTCTATTTTTAAACTCCACTTTCATTTTATCCTACTCACTAGCTATACCTCCTGAATACATTTCTGTCTTCCCTAATATCTATCGAATAATTTCCATTACCCATTCCTTAAATTCCTCTTTTTAGCAGGTAAAACAAACAAAAAACACTAACCACTGAACACTGCAGTGTTAAAACAATGACTGAAGATTAAATACAAGCAGTACAATATCAGCACGAAGAGAGAGCAGAATGTGTGTTCAGCAGATAAAATCAAAATAAAACCAGCACAATGTAATAAAAAAATACAAATAAAATCCTTCATACAACAGGATGTAAATCCTCACAAACAAACAGGATGAGCGCTTTCGGCTATGCCTTCATCAGATCCTGTTCACACTAAAACACCTCCCATTTTTTATATTTTTGCTAATCCATTTAAGTCAAGTCATCTCCTGAGCTTCCTGCTTTTCAGTGTAGGTTTTAAAGGCACCACTCCATTAAGACCAGGGCTCCTGTCTACCTGTAAATCAGCTATCTAGCATGTTTCCAAGACTTCAGTTTTATTTGATAGATCTCCGCCTCTTATATTATCTAGCACTCTTTCCAAGGCTAGGAAGGAGAATTTATGTCCAGGATACTTTTGAATATGCTATGACAAAGCATTAGTCTGTACATTAAATCTAATATCACTAAGATGGCAAATAATCCTCTCCTTAAAAAGTCTATTGGTTTTCCCAACATAAAATCCTGGGCAGTTATCAGAAGTAGCTGCATATACTATGTTCTTAGTACTACAATCCACATACATCTTTAATTTGTATGTCTGACCAGTTACAGGATGTTTGAAACAATTGCTTGTATCTATATAAATATATGCTTTGCAACTTCTACATGGAAAAGTGCCCATCTCAAGGCTATGTGGAACAGTATTTTGTTTGTGACATAACAATCTCTTTAGATTCAACTTATTCTTAAAAGTGAATCTGGGGACATCACCAACAATATGTATTAGGCTGTCATCTGAAGTTAAAATCTTCCAATTCTTCCTAATAATTTCACAAATGGTTGATATGTCACTACTGTGTGTTAGTAAACATCTCATGCCAATCAGTTCTCTATTTTGTTTTTCCATGTCATCCTTTTTTCTGACTGAGAAATAAGTCTCCCTCTGTTATTTCTCTGTGACTTTGTCTTCAAGGTTCCCCATCGAATTTCAAAATCTTTATAGCATTGGATCAATAAATCATTCTGTAATCATTCTAATTCATGTTGGTGGACTTCATCATCAGTACAAAGCTTAGATATATGTAGCATCTGGCCATTTATTATTTGTGGATACACATATTTAGGATGCATACTTGTTCTATGCAAAGTATGATTTTGCAAATGATAGAGATGTGTATTAAATTGACTGTCTTCATTCAATAAGACAGTCACATCCAAAAAGTCTATTTCTTCCTTGGAACTCCTGACATCAAACTCCAAGAATGAAGTAGTACTCCACAAAACTGGATATTTCATTCTCATTACCTCTTCATAAAACAAATATGTCATCAACACATCTACCATAGAAGACAACATGTCTCAGCCAATGATTCTGTTTGCTTAATACAAACTCATTTTCCAAACCAAATTGGTGTAGCTATTGGCACATGAAGCACCCATAGCTATCCCCCACTTTTGCCAATAATGGTCAGTTCCATAGACAAAGATGTTATTCTCCAGTATAATGTTTTTAATAGGTAGATGTGAAACACAAGTGTTTCATTTTGAGTTCATCACCCAGCATTTTTATCTTAGTTGTTACCAGCACATGATCTGAAATAGTTATTGGATGTGTGTCAAAGTTGTCTATTAAATGCATATGTTCCTGTGAAATGTGATTTCTGTCTAGTCTAGCCCAATAATTGTACCTTGGAGAATAATATGTAAAGTCTCTCTCAGTTCATGCTACTGGATTCACATCTTCCATAGCAAATGTTTTCATATATTTCTTCAGAGATCTACCCTTGTTTGTTATAATCTCCCTTCTAGACCTCCCAGATACATCCTCAGTGGTGCAAATGAGTTCCAGTACCCACCTATAAGTAATATTCCCTGCTGAAAGTTGATTATTTCTCCAAGCTCCATAATAGCAGTTTTAGGTGAAATATGCCAGCATAATCTTCCCCCATAACCAGTAGTCTGTTACTACTACAAATCTATCATTATTACCTTTTTCCCCTTTTCTATCACTATTGGAGCTCTCCTAGCAATTCATATAAGTACTTACCTTTTCCTTTGTCCTGGGTAGTCTGCTGAATATCCATCTTGAAATCCTTTATTTATCAAATTCACATGCTCACTTCTTTCCAAACATGTCTCCTGTAGCACTGCTATTTGCACTCTGCTTTTCTTACTAGAATTCAATAGTCTTACATTGTTGTTTATACTTGTGAGGACATTCACATTCCAAAATAATATGGATAGTGCAGCCAATATGATGAGGTTATTATTCCCACATATTTTGTATGAGAGCTTTGTTTAACGTGTATTTCTAGCCTTTATGTTATATACAATTACTAATGCCTGGCATGTTGATATTTTTTTCTTGTCATCTCTATTTGAACCCTACATCACATTTTACAAGACATTTTGTTTTAATGAAAACCCTCAAAGAACACCCCCCCAGAATCTATCAACTTAAAACAAACCAACAAAACTATGTACATCTTCAAATAAACTTTAATCCTCCTGATAGGAATAATTGTCCCAAATCAACAGCTGCACCCACAGGCATTACCAAACCTAAAATTAAGGTTATCCATGCTAAGATGCATGTTACAGTCTCTGCTCTTCCTTACACTAATTGCTGTCTGTTCTTGCCTGGTCTTATCTCTCTTCTCCTCACAAATGTGAAAAACAGCTTGTTTACTTTCAGAAAACATTAACTTTTAGACTTAAAAAGTGCCCTGGATATTATTGCTTGCCCTTGTACTGAGCTTGTCTCCATGGAAACATAAGAACAAAATGTACAGCTGTCCTCACCTGCAGACTTCTCAACCCACATTGAGCATTTATTTGCCAAAGGAAAATATGCCACTATATTCAGTGTTATTTTATTTACTTGCTTACACAAAAACATTTATTAGACTATAACAAGGATCTTAATCCAGACATTCGCTATGTAAAAGTAAGATAAAACATGTCAACTCTACATATATTATAATCTGTGCACTTTTACACCCAATCCCCTCTTTAACAATGCAAGATTACAGCATATTAACTTAAACATGCTTTTGACTAGCCTTTCCTCTCTTTTTCATTGTAATGCCTATGTATCTTAAAACTAAAAAAGAACAAAAAAGGTACTTGTTTACTTTAGTAACTGAAAAAAAATTGTTACTATATAACATGCAATTTATATCATAAAATGTTTTATACAAGTATTTTAACTCATTACAACCAAGTGATGCCTCCAGGCATTTCTGCAGTTAACTCCTACTGCACCTCTAGGTGTCAAATATTTCTTGTTCATATTTGCATTAATAATTCCAAGACCATGCTACATACAATGTACCAGAATATTTTATCTTGAAGTATACATGATAGCAAAAACAATTGTATTGATATTTGACCTCTGTCAATGAGTATTTGCTAGTACTGTAAGGTGAAACCTTATTTTTTTTTAAAGGCTGAAGCCACACCTACTGGGAGTTAAAGGTACACACTCAAAAAAGCTGTACTGGAGGGAATGCGTTAAGAGCAGAAATTGCATTTCTTGCAGTTACTTTTTTCTTTCCTTCCAAACATTAATGATATGAAGTGGGGTATATGCTTTTCAGTCCCCCACAAGTTTAACACAGTCAACAAAGTCCTGTCTTTCCAGTTTTTCTTTTAAAGCCATATTTCACAAATGATTGATGTTTTATAATCTTACATTTACTTGTTAAATTCAGTGTTGCTGGTCTTCTTCCTGTTCATCTCCATCTCCCAAATCCAGACTCTGGTTCAAGTCCAATGTACTCTCATAGGTTCATAGGTAGGTACTAGGCTATTGGCCCTAGGGCCTATATAAGCCTAGCCAAAAAGCTAAATCTTCTAGTCAGCTCCTGCACTTTTTCCTGTCTCTCAAGCATTTTCCTTTGGAACACTGGAAAATGTTTCACTGACTCTTTATCTGAAGAATGAAAAGCAGAGTCTCCTTCTGTTTGATGGCTCACTTTTTGTTGGACAGCCTTTTGCATTTCCTCCTTAACCTGTTTTGAATCAAAAAAAGAATTTGATCCTCCAATAAAAATATTCTGAAGGCAACTGGATATAGGAGCTTCAGTCTCTCACTTGCCTCTCAGCATTCCCTGATTGCTGGGGTAAATTTGCTTCTCTTCTGCCTGGCGTACAGTGAATAACCAGTAAATAACAATTTTCCACAAACTTTCTACAATCTCCAGTTTTTAGTAGGTGGGAAGTTTTCATAACGGTTAAATTGTTTACCTTCCAAACACAAGGTTGTGGGTTTGATTCTCACATGTGGTAATTGTCTACGCTTAAAATGGCACAGAAGGGCAGTTAGCCTACTACTAATCTATGAACCTAAGTACTTTGCCCTTCTGCCACATTTTTGTCAGGATCAACTCTTTCTGCTGATATGATTGCATCTTTACTAATGCAGGTCTTGGCTGCTTTCTTATGGCCAGGTTTGGAGCATGCACACAACACAGCATTTCAATTAACAAATCCTGCTGTAGAAAACCAGCCCAGTTCTTTATTTGTGCTTCATAAAATTAATACAGTCTATTCCTTCCAGTTTCTTTGGTACAGTAGAAAATCTTTGATTTTCCCTACATGCTCTGTCCTCTAACTCTACCATTTTTCAAAACAGCTCTTCTTCAGCAGTCTCATACTCAACCAACCATTTCTTCATTTTGACATCAAAGTTTTGCAGTTTTAGCAGTTCGTCTGAATATGTGTTTAAAGCTTCTTTCATTTTTTCCAGCCTTTTGTTATTTGAGTTGATACTCCTTCAAAGTTTTATTTTAATCAGCTCTGAGCACATTTTATTTTTTCCCTCTAGATTACTGGAAGTCATGTTGTGTACCAAAGTTGGTGTTTGGACTGATTTTTGCTGAACAGCTGCAGGATTCTTCCCAGTCACTGTTTTATCTTCACCTTTTCTAGTTGATTTTCCTTCAGGCTGTCTTAAGTTTCTTCTTTGTTGGCATCCAGGCAATGTATTACTAGCTAGTAACTGAATTTACTAAAACTGGTAGAGTTACTTATTCTTATCTTTTAGTTCCTTTTTTCACACCAGCAGAGCTGAAAATAAGCTGTTGATCAGTGTGCAGCCATCTTTGAAGTCTAGAAACAATATCTTTGACATAAACATTTTGCTTAGCATATAATGATACAACAAACTCATCTAAACTATACATACACCTCAACACAAACGTCCACATAAAGCACTGCTAGTTAAGCACTTTCAAAGTTACCATCCTACACAGACCACCTTAAGGCCCTATCTCTGTAACAAATCTCCTACAGGTTACTAAGAGACAATCTATGCTTGGCATATAAGACATCCTCTGATGGATTGCTTGCACAACCACAAAACAAATAGCATCAGAAACTCTAGACCCAAGGACCTGAACTTTGCCTGCCACATAAACAGAACATGATGGAGAGACTGATACATGGCTCAAAGGATCCTGACACTACAGAATAAGCTCCCCATCTACATGAAGCAGAGTTCATCCTTGACCCTGTTCAAATGAAACCTTAATCATTACATGGGAAATCACAAATTTACCCCTTGTCTAGTTCCCATGTTTCTGATGAACAGAGGTTGAAAGTAAGTACATTAGTACCCAACTAACATACCCCCTATAACCCTTAGCTACCTCATTACTAACATACCCAATCATATAGGCATCCAAGGAACTCTGTAACAGAACTGGTTTGGGTTGCACAGCTATGATGAAACTATGAACATAAACCACTAAGCATGCAGCTAGTATAATTTCTGAAGAGTTTCAGCATGGCCATTACACACCTGAATGCTGAAAAGTGCTTTTAAACACAAAATGATTATGTCATATAATGTTATCATGACAACCATGATAGGACAGGGTAATCTATCTTCAGATGCTAATAGATAGAAATGGCAGTCACAGAGGTAGGAATATCCAGATGCAAGTATAACTGGATGAAATGTCTATCTGTGTGCAGAAGTTTTGGTGTATGCAAAATAATGCTCATCACAGGGTAGAATGATGATCGTCAGCACGCATTTGTGCATAACAGGAATCATCTATGCACTGTCATAGCACTGTTTTGGAGGGGGTCAGGTGGATCTGACACCACTGCTCTCTCTACTGACAGCCATTGCATGGATGCCATTATGCCTGCAGCAAAGCTGTGTATACTTTGCACCTGTTAGTGGTGTGCATACAGTGTAGGACAGAGCAGCATGAGTAACAGAAGCCATGCAGGGACCACTATGTGTGTATCACATCTGGGGCAGAACTTGTTCTTTATCAAGGTATCTCACTGTATGATCAAATCATCATCAGCCCTCTTCTTCCCATTTTCTACATGGGGTCAGGGCATTGTGTTAACTGTCACCATCTATCTTGATTCAATGCCACACTACAGCCTTCTTAAACACTCATGCCTGACTGTCGCAGATCTTCTCTCAAACAATCTATCCACCTCTTTGCTGGATGCCCTCATCTCCTCTTGCCTTCTTTCTGCCTGTCCCAAATCTTCTTCACCGTATTATCTTCTGCTTTTCTGCACATGTGCCTGAACTACTGTAATCTGTTCTCTTTGATCTTTTTTGCAACTGGAGCTACGTTGGCTTCTGCTCTCGTGCTCATTACTTTGTCTGTCCCACAGTGTACATCCTACCATGCTTCTCAGGCACTTCATTTCTATTGCCTGTAGCTTCCTCATCTGCTCTGTCTTTACTGCCCAGGTTTCTATACACTACTGTCTTGTTCACCTTACTTTTCAGATTCTTTGGCATTCTTCCATCATTCACTACACCTAAGACTCTATGCCAGTTGGCTGCAGCCCCTCTGATTCTAGCTTTGACCTCTTCATTCAGACTTCCCTTCTCCTTAACCACCACTCCCAGATACTTGAAGCTGTTAACCTGTTCCACTTCTTCCTTCCCTTCTATTTCAATTCTCAGCTTCTTCTGATTTCACCAATTTGCTGCCATTACCACTGTCTTATCTATACTCAATTTTGTCCCATATGCCTTCAGTTTTGCATTCAATTTCCCTATTCTTTGCTGAAGTTCTTACTCAGAGTTTGTCTGTAGTGCCACATCATCTGCATACAGCAACTCTGTTGATCTATACCCTCTGACCTGTTTGCTAACATAGTCCATCACCAGTATGAACACTGGTGCACACCCACACCCACTGGGAACCCTTTTGTGAGACCAAACACTGTTTGTACTTGAGTCACTGGATCCTTGTACATAGCCTGCACTAATTCTACCAATGTTTCTGGGACTTCAAACCATGCTGCCCAAATCAGCTTTCTTGGGAGCTTCTCATAAGCTTTCTCCAAGTCTAGAAATACTCAGTTGGACTCTTCCCTCATCTCTAGCTTCTTCTCAACTATCTGTCTCACTGAAAACATCGGGTCAGTTGTGCTGCATCCTGATCTGAATCTGAACTGCTCATCTTCCATCTTACTTTCTTCTATTCTGCATATCCATTTATCAGTGACCATCTCCAGAACTTTCAGTGTGACAGAACTTTGATACCTCTGTACTGCCCACAGTTGTGGATGTCCCCTTTGTTCTTGTAGACTGGCATGAGGATGCTTATTCTCCAAGTCATTTGGAATATGCCTTTCTCTCCACCCTGCTATGAGTAACCTCAGCAGCTATTTCTCTCCTATCTCACCCAGTATCTTCATCATATCTGCTGTGACCTCACCTGAGCCTGCTGCTTTTTCTAAGTGCTGTTCTTACTTCTTCTAGGGTGGCTCCTCTTCTCTAATTGTAGGCTGTATCTGGGGCAGTAATGCTTCTGTACTTTTTTCATTCAGAAGCTGCTGGAGGTACTCCTTCCATCTGCCTTTGATGTCCTCTGGACTGATGAACAGGTTGTTGCTGGCATCCCTTATGAAGGGTGTCTGACTATCTTCTTTATCTTTCTGTCTTTGTCTTGCAACCTGATATAGTTTCTTTGAACTACCTACTGAATTACTTTCAAGAAGGTGGTAGAGTGTCTCTAATGCCCTATTCTTTGCTATTGCAACTCCTTTCTTAGCTTCTTTGTTAGCCAACCAGTATTCTTCCTAGCTTGGTCTGTCTTTTCTATCTCCCATTTTTTTGCACTCCTCCTTTCTTTTGATGACTTCCTGGGCTTCTGCATTCCATCACCAACTTTCCTTATGTAACTCATTTCCATACCTGGCTCGGCCACATATCTGTTGGGTAATCCTCGCACATGCTGTTTGAGATGCTGCCATTCTTCTCCAACTCCACCTATTTCTTCTTCCCCTTGGGGTGCTCGAGCCCTGTGTAATTCCTTGAATTGTTGTACTTGTTCTCCAGTCAACTTCCAGGTCTTCAGCCTGGTCTCTGCTGACTTCAGAGCCTTCTTTCACTGCTACTTGAAGCTGACTGTGGCAATCAGTGGTTCATGCTGTGGTCTGACTGTTTCACTGGGGATGACTTTGCAATCACTGATTCTGTGACACTACCCTTTCCTTACTAGAAGGAAGTCCACCAGAGTTGCATGTTGGCCACTCTTCTATGTAATCTTGTGACTCTCTCTTTCTGAACCATGTGTTGGCTACTAAAGCCATTTCC
The DNA here is from genome assembly GCF_019279795.1 of Protopterus annectens. NCBI lineage: Eukaryota > Metazoa > Chordata > Ceratodontiformes > Protopteridae > Protopterus > Protopterus annectens. The sequence continues at coordinate 993,243,826 of NC_056726.1, read as the reverse complement.
CAGACAGAAGTTTAGAATGGCCTCTTCTTCTTTATTCCTATTGCCCCACCCATTTGGACTCACCCAGTCCTCATGTCCTGTTCTGTCTGTCCTGATATATGCATTCAAGTCACCTATTATCAACACCAATACATGATGTCCTGCTTTACATAGTAGGTTTTGCAACTGTTGTCTGAATGCACTCTTTTCCTCATCATCACAACCTTGCTGTGGGATCATAGGCTGAAATTATGAATACTGCCCTATCATTACACTGGACTTTGATTGCCATGAGTCTGTCACTAATTCTGATGATATCTCTCACTGCCTTCTGAAGCCTCTTTCTCTCTCACCACAGTTCCTACACCATTTTTTAGGCTGTCCTCCTCCTGGGTAGTAGATGCTGGATCCCAAGCCAAGTGGCGTTGCTGCACTGCCCTTCCATCTTGTCTCTTGGAAGCATAGGATGTCCAGCCTCCTCCATATCATCATGTCATCCACTTCCAAGCTGCATCCTGTCAGTCTAGCAATTCTTACTTCATTGCCAGGATTGTGCATTGGAGGTGAAGACCTTAACCATTATGCCATCTAGTCTCTAATTGTATGATCAAACGTTTACATTTAATGCTTTACTGTGAGAATAATGACATGCATGTCTACAGTGACAATGGTGCTGTTGCTATTGACATAGGCAAGTGTTCTCACAGAATGTTGATCCACATTGTCATGTGCTATGCTACTGCCTTGAACCTCCCTTGGTGCTGTATGTATCTCTCTTCTCAACTCTGGTCATGACGTACTCACCCATCATGGCATACTTCCTCTAGGCAGTGATTTCAGCTCTAATTGCATGACAGCTTGGCAGACATCATTAACCCTGTTTTATTCCTTCTAGATGTTCCTCATTGAGGTGGTGATTTAAACACATTGATAGGTCAGTGCAGCCAGCAGCAGCTGATGCCAGGATTCAGTACTGCTTTGTGTTTTAGGATGTCCTTACATGAAGAGCCAGAATGAATTCCAGAACAAAGGGGGTTTTGGGATGGTATTACAGTCTTCCTGCCTCCCCTGGCCCCACTTCTCCATGGGCTCCCATGAACACAGCTGGTCATAAAAAAAACTCCATGACTGGCTCACTTTCAGTAGGCACCCAGTTCTGTAGGGCATCACATCCTGCAAAATGAGTGACAAATAACTGAGATATAACAGCAGTTTCATTTCAAGGGCTAAGGTGGGGCCTGTCCCATAATGCCTGTTCAGGTTTACATATTGGATCTGTCATCAGACAAATTTGGCATGGTGGAAATGGTGATCTACATACTATGAACATGGGAAAGTATTTTTCATACTGTATACTCTCACATACTCAGAATAATTTTGAATGAAGTCTGGCTGCACGCTTTCTCCATACTCATAGGTTCATAGGTTCAAAGGCAAGTACTAGGCTTGTTCATGGGTTGGTACTAGGCTATCAGCCCTAGGGCCTATACAAACCTAGCCATAACAATTCCCTGGCTATTTCTTCCCCCACTATTTACTTCCCTGGACCCCTGTCTAGCATAGTGAATGACGTGATCCCCGGGGTGAATTTCCTTTCTCCCATACAATTGTCAAGGTTCCTTTTGAAGAGGGCCAAAGAGGCACTCTACTTGACATGTATGGGCAGTCTGTTCCAGAGTCTGGGGAGTCTCTGGGTCAGGAACCTATCCCTCCAGCATATTTTGTTTATTGTGATGACAAGGTTTAGATCCCTGGAGCGTATGGTTCTGAGGCATTGAGATTTCTTTAATTGTAGCATGTCCAACAGCTCTGGGTTTGACATGGCCTTGTATGTTCAGCAGAGATCGCCTCTGAGTAGACGATATGTGACAGAGTATAGCTGGAGTTTTTGAAGGCGGTCAGTATAGCGCATCTGCTTTAGGCCTGTGATTCTTTTAGTGAGGTATTTCTGCTGCCTTTCCAGTTGTTGTAGATGTCTTGAGAGGTACAAACCAAATGGGGCATTGTATTCTATAATGGGTCTAATGAGGGATGAGTACAGTGGGATAATAACCTCCTTTTTTTCTGGATGAAAAGCCCTTAGTGATGAGGTGTGCCACATAGAAGGATTTCCTGACTATTGTGGCGATGTGATTATCGAAGGTGAGACTACTGTCCACCTGTGTCCCTAAGTCTCTTATCACACTTTTGGTGTTTAGTGTACTGCCACCTATGTGGTAATTCACGGGTACATGTTTTTTCCCAAAGGGGATAAATATACATTTCTTGGCATTGAGCTTGAGCCCTTTTGTAGAGTATCCACATCATTTGGGGATTCAATAATGGCTCCCAGTTTGCAGTCATCTGCGAACATTGTTAGCCAGAGTCCCTTAGTGTTGGCCTGTACTTCAGAGAAGTAGATGCCAAACAAGAGTGGTCTCAGGACTAAACCCTGAGGTACTCCACTTGTCTGGAGCTGGATTTGGAGTCGGCTACTTTTACAGTGTGGGTTCTATCAGTAAGCCAATTGGCAACCCATTGGGTGACATAGGGATTAATGCCCAGCTTAGTAAGTTTATCTATGATTCCAGAGTGGGGGATGGTGTCAAAGGCCTTAGCAAGGTCTAGATTGGCTGTGTGGACAACCTTACCCTTGTCCATGGCTCTGGAGACTGATTTGAAGAAGTCAGTCAGGTTCAGGAGACAAGATCGGCCCTTCACGAACCCAAACTGGGTGGGGTCCAGTGTTTGAAGGTTGTCAATGTCTTTGTTTACAAGTTCCATGATAATATGTTCCATGGCCTTGCAGATAAGGCTTGTCAGACTGATGGGACGGTAGTTTCTGGGATCCAAGGTGGAGCCCCCCTTGTGGAGTGGGATAACTTGTTTGATGTTTCCCAAGATGAATGCACAACTTGTTTATATTCTCTTGTTTATCCTGGATTGATGCAAGGGGAGTTAGGGAGGGTTCCGAGGAATGAAGTATCTCCAGAGAAAACATTATTAAAGTTAGATAGATTGATCCCCAACCAATCATCTAAAGACATTCTGAGTACCATTTGTCTGATGTTATGGGAGATCAATCCACCACATTCTGTACTGATGGGACAGCATCTAGAACCTGCAACTTCCGCTCCTGTCTCATTGAAAAATCTCCTGAGCATGGTGGAACAAAATAAAGTCCTCGGGGCGGACCAGATGGATAGCACCAAAAGCATAAAATGGCCTAATGAGACCTAAATGATATAATAAAATAGCCTAATGCTCCTGTTAGAATGAAATGGAGGAAAGTAGCAGCAGGGAAATCAAAAAAATAAGCTGAGGTAATACAGTCCCTAGAATAAAATAATAATGATAACCTTAGATGCATCCCATTTGGAGTTAGTGTCTTGTTGTGATAGAAACTTTGTCTCTTTTATTGTCTGCAAAGGATACAAAACAAAATAAAATCTAACTGCCTGTTTGTTTGGTTTTGAATAAATAAAACGCACAGTCCTGTGGATTTCTATTTGTGGAAAAAATAAGAATCTTGTTAGAATATTTTGGAAAAACTGGAAGTAGGAACATTTGTGTAAGCTTTGCCTGCTTATTTCTGTAGGACAAAAAAAATGAACTGATTGTTTGAGGACATTTCTTGTGAAAAAAAAAGTACTTCTTTTGCTAGACAAAGCTTGAACTGGCTTGCTCCTCTTCCGAGTTAGAAGATTACACTGGAAGCAACCTTGTCCAATAGAAAGGTTAGAAGCGATAACTAACACGTTCAAAGGGGAGGAGGTTAAGGCGAGGACATCAAATGTCTCCCAGAAAAAATTTTCATGCATTTAAACAGTCTTCTGTTGAAGCTCTGTTCCCTCTTATCTTACACAATCTGTGCAAAACAAAAGTGTTTATAGACTCATGAGCAAGACTCAATCGTAGAGACTTTGGAGGGATGGGTTAGACATGTTAGCAATTGATTGAAAAGAGAAGTGGAGATGTTAGTACTTGAAACTTGTGAATTCCAAATAGCAAATCTTTTCCATTTACAGAATAAATAGCATTTCTTTTCCATGGTGTAGAAAACAGATTCTTTGAAGGCAGACTTATGGCCAATCATGAATACTGGGTATGATCGGAAATCCAATGTATGAAGCCAGACTATAAAAATGTTAGGAGGAGCCAATAGGTAATCTTGATGTGATCCGAGGGTGAGTCCCAAATGAAGGACCAACTTCTCTTTCCAGTGATCCAGTTTTCAGGAATAGAGAGAGCATATTCCCAAAATAGGTAAACCATACTTGATTCAATGACTGTTCCCCAGAACATAGATCAAAGAGTGGGAAACAAGCCAGGGAGGATGGACCTGGGGTATAGAGGAACTGGGAAGGAGGCAAAGCCGGGGCCATTTGGGGCTATTCCTGAGCCAGGAGGGTCCCCGAGCCAATTTTAAGAGAAGGATTCCATGCTTGTGGAGCATAAGAAAGGAGTCACCACGGAGGTAACCTCACGAACCATGCATTTGCATGAGAGCCCATGTGCAACTGCCGCGTTCCAGGGCATCTTAGCTGTGACCAATTGCTGGATGGTTCTGCCTTAGGCCCTTGCCCGATCACATTGACAGGAGAAGAATTAGTGTAGTTCTTAGAAAGTGGATGGTCGAGCTCATGTCTCTGAGACTCTCATTGGATCTCTCCTGAGAGATAGGATCTGGTCCACCCAACTGTATTGTGTACTGAGTAGAACCTGTGTTGTCCTGAGGGAGGATCTGACGCCTCCCTTGGGAGTTAAAGTACCCTCATCTTGAAATGACAGAAGTACTGCCCCCATCTCTAGAATGCGCCAGAGATTGCCTTGAGGAAGCCTAGGGAGAACTGCCACCCCCCATCTCTAGGGAATGCCCCCCACAAGTGGCTACAGGAGGAGGTGCATGGGCCACAGGAGCCTGTGGAAAAAGCTGCCGCCCCTGCCCCAAATGAGTCGGCATCAGTCTGCTACCAGTGAGGTCTAGAGTGACTGTCGCGGGATTCCAAGAGGGTGGGCGAGAGGGAACCATCATCTGGAGAATTCTCATGAAAGACGCCACTAAGTAGAAGAAAGAGAGCAACTCACAAGGGAACCAAGAACCGAATGGCCACTGAAGGGGGGGCTTGTGGGACCATTCCAAGTGGGGTTTGAACTGACTCTGAGGGTTTTTCCCAACAGCTGTAGGTAGATAGACCCGCATCTGGTCTGTAGGTAGATAGACCCATCTGAATCTTGACTGAGATCTGGTATTAACAGAGTTGATAGCCAGATGGCAGTGACAATCTTTTTGGCTAGTTGAAGTCTGCCCTGTGAACTTTATTCGCTGAGATGGCTTGACAGACCCGCAGAGGCCAGTCGTGAGATCTAGAAACCCTAGGAGCCAGTCGGTAGCTGGTGAGCAGTCACCTGGAATCCTACTTGAGGTGGCAGTTAGTCACGTGGTGTCTGCACTTGGTGTGGCCTGGAATCCTAGACTGACCAGGTGAGAGGTCACGACTAGGATGAAAAATCTCTGCCTCTGGGCTGAAGCACATTACGTCTCCTGAGCGTTGAACTGGAAATGACACAAATACCTTTTCTCCAGCAGAGATGTGGAGCACATCCAAACACCGGTCCACAGCCGGGAGTATGGTTCTGACAGAGACCATTCCTGAGGTTCAAATCTGACTCAAGTCCCTAGATGCTGAGGACCAAAATGAATCACACATTTCTGGTAATCCACCAAAAGATGCTGAGGGTTTTGAGGGCTCAAAGTCCCCCTCTTTTTTGGTTGAAAACTCCTTTTGCAGAGTATCTTCCACTTCTGAGGTCCGGATTTTTGGGATTGGGTTTGGAATGAGAGAAAGGGATTGTGTAATCCCTGACCTAAATGGAAAGGGGGTCTGGGATTTTTTTTTGGACTTCCCAGGAGAATGAGCCTGGGAGTGGACTGACTCCAGGCTTCTTTCAGTGCACTGAGGCAATCCCCAGGGACTTAGAAGCTCTGAAGAGCTAATGAGCACCAGGACCGTCTCCAGTGTTGCGAGCCACTCGCTGCCTCTGGACTGTGAGTGCTCGAAGAGCCTCTACGTAGCACTCTGAAGGGCCTTTCCTCGAAGAGGCCTCCCGCCTGCTGGAAGGGGGACGGAACCATTTCCCCTCCTCTTTAGCCTTGGGCCAAGGCCAAAGGGAATGGGAAAGAAGCGGGGATGCCACAGTCAGAGTCTTACCCTCCTGTTACTTGGAATCATGTGAGTCTTACCCAGGTCCCTAGCGGGTTGAGTCTGTTCCCTACCTTGGGTAAGTGTGTCCTTGGGTCCAAACGCTGAGGGACAAAGGAAGGGGCAAAGGCCTAAGACCTTAGAGAGCAATGCCTGTATTTGACACAGTTTAGCCAGGCTGTTCTCCAAAAGACTACGATCCCCTTCGGCTCGCTTGCCTTCGCCGTGACAGAGCACCAGCTGAGAGCCAACCGCCTGGGCCAGTTGCTCCAAAGGCATGGAGCAGCCAGGGGTATCGGCTTTCACCTAATCAAGATCCTCACAAGAGAGTAACTGATAGTTCTAGTTCAGGACCCTAAAGAAATTGCAAAGTTCAGGGAAGGTCAGGCTCTTGCAGTATCCATGCTCCTAGACCTCTTATTAGGAGGATGACTCACCGTTCGCAGACTCGCGCTTAGGGGTGCGCTTCGAGCATCGATCCATGGCAGTGATGCCACCATGCCAGCATGCTGGACGCCACCTCTGGTACATCTTTCTTTTTCTTAGGTGCCACCCAGAGCTTATACTCGGCCACACTGGTACGGCACAGAGTTCAGCCCATGCCAGAGACAGGCCAAACAAGGGCTCCCCGAAGGAGAGACAGAAGGATGAGCCTGAGCCTGAGTCGAGGCCGGAAGGAACACCGACTCAGCAGGGCACCGACACCCAGGAGAGCAGGGGGCTCCCAGGAGGTTCCAAAAGGACTGCTGCAAGGAGACATCATTTAGGACGACTAGGGGATCCATCAGTGTCTCGTAGAGTGATCTCTGCAAAGAGACTCATCAGGGAGTCAACGTAGTGTCTCCTATGGGGAGATTCCAAGCTGCTTCCTCTTGGCTTCAGGGGAGGGGGGGGTTCTTGGGGGTATCTTTGGGGGGGCTCTCCTCAGGGGGGAGGCCCCAGTGGGGACAGGGGACAGCCAAGGGGGCCAGGCAACTCAGAGGCAGGGAGCTGCCAGACCACCTAAGCACAGAGCTAAAGATGAAAGGAGAGCTGGAGGTAGCTAAAGATGATTTGGCTAACCACACCCCTCTGGGAGGGTCAGGCAGACGGCACTCCATGCAGGCTCCCCCCCCAACGCATCCACCACGACAGTAGTCGGCACTCAAACACAACGCACCAAGACGGACCCCCGCGACGAAGGAGTCGAACCCAAGAACTTGGTCCCAAGAGCAAGAGGTTCAAGGGCGCTCCACCCCGGGCCAAAGTAAAAGTACTCCACGGGCACACGCTCCAATGGTCAAGCCAGCCTGGCCCAGGAGGAACCATAGGGAGGCTTGGACTCATCGGCTCCGGCCGACTAGGTGGGAGCCGAACGCTTTGGGGAACCGGAGACTGGAGCCGAAGTCTGGCACCTCTGCCCATGTCCTGACCAGAGATTAACCCTGTCGGTCCGCTGACCTTGATCAGGTCCGATCAGATGATTTCGACATCGCCGATAGGATTCTCTTCCGGCCCATCTCCCGAGACCTACTCATCGGCTCCAGAGATATCTCATGAATCCTCTCGTGCCGGGGAGAAGGACTTCGGCTCCTCATCGGGAGCCTGAGCTCTTGCCGAGAAAGGTCGGAGTTCCTCGGTGAACCTCCGTCCAACAGTGAGCCCAGAGGGCGACTCGTCCCTCATGCCCACCAGAGGGGGCAAACCAGAGGGTCGAGGGGCGAGGCATGCCGAAGCTGCCTGCTCGCCTCGGCTCGCGGAGAAGATGGGGTTTCGGTTTGGCAGTTTTGGTTAAGGAGAGTTCTTTCCGAACGCTTGGCCGGAAGGAGAGCTTTTGAAGATAAGGCCCTGATGAAGGGATGGCCTTTTTCTCTCCTGGATTGATCCTTCCTTTTTTTTGATTGGAGGACTACTGATTTGAAGGCGAGTGACACAACATGACTTTTGCGCTAGCTGACGCCCGTTATGGAACGACGCTGAGGAGTGGTCGTCTGTTATATACATCCTTAAAACCACACTTTTGCAACCTGGAGGGTTTATTTAAATATGTTGGACATGACTGAGAATACAGTTGAGAAAGTTCAAACATAAAAAGAAGCTTTGTGAAGTTCAAAGTATAAAGTTTTTTTTTTTTTTTTTTTTACAACAAGAAAAAGTACACAAGAAACATCCAGAAGGAGAAACTAAAACGGTACTTAAACAAATACTTAAACACAAACAAACGCTTAGAATAAACAAAAGAAGCAAAAGGGAAAGGCCTCTAAAACGGGAAACCTTTCCTTAAAAAAAACAACACTTCAACAACAAAATCTCCAAAACACACACACATAAATACAACAGCTTAAAAAAAACAACTTTTGGGAACAAAATCAAATTCAGGAAAAGTCTAAATAAATAGCACTTAGCTCAGCCTAAGAAGTTGAGACACGCCTTAGCCAAAGCAACAAACGATCTGGGGGATTAGTGGTGGTGCATCCTGGGATAAGATAAAGCTCCAGGCCAAGAGGCCTCTCTGCCTATAGCATGCCGGCCGAAGCCGATTTAGGATCGGCGAGAGCCATCAGCACAGAATGTGGTAGTAGATAGGATCACATAACATCTGTAGCTCTGTGCCACTCAGTGGGCACAAAACCTGAGGTGAGGTTATGAGTAAATATGACACTTAGATGAGGTGCCAGTTCATATTGTAGTTCATGTAGTACACAGCCCAAGATGTCATCTGGTCCCATGGATGCTGTATTCTTAGCTTTAGAGAGTGAGTTTTTTACCTGTGTAGCTGTTATTACTGCAATTTGGCAATCTTGCGGTATTGAGATGGGACGTTTAGCGGGTGAGGGGGGGTAAAGCTGGCACTGAATCGATCCGCCAGGATATTGGCAATATCCTTGGGATCAGTATATTTAATGCTATTCTGTTTTAGCTTAGAGCAGATCTGAGCATTGCCATTTCGATTCTTGGCATAGTTATGGAATGCCTTGTGGTTGTCTTTGGAATCTTTGGCAATTTTATTTTCGTAACTAGTTTTGGAGGATTTTATGAGAGATACTGAGGCTGGTAAGGGAGTTTTTTGCATCCTGGGATATTCCTCTTTTCTGCATCAGTTTCTTCCTTTTGTTGTAAAGTTTGTTTATGGCAGGGGACCACCAGGTTGGCTTCCTTTTTTTGGAGGACAGCATCTTGGTTCTATTTGGGATGGCATAATTCATGCATGAGTGGATGTGCTCGTACAGTGCCTTAGTGTAGGGATTCAGCAGTCGAACTTTCAGTTCCCATCTGCAAGGGTGTTACAAAGTTTGTCACTTCTGACTTGAATAGCATGAAGTTGGTTTTGGAGAAGTTTTTTATGGAGGTTTCTTTACTGGGGGTGGAGGTGGGAGGTGGGATGTGGATGTTAAGGGTGATTAGCTTATGGTCAAAACTGACTAATGAGGGGGTGACCATAGGTGTGGAGCATTGATTTCCCATGTTGGTAATGACCAGGTCTAGGATATTGGAGCCCCTGGTGGGACTATGGATTAGTTGATCCAGGGCATTGGAATTTATGAATTCCAAGAACCGTTGGGCAAAGGTGTTGGTACATGAGTAGTTTTCCCAGTTAATGGCAGGGTAGTTAAAATCACCCAGTATTAGGGTGTTTGGTTCTATCTTAATATTTTCCAGTATGTTTAGAAAGGTGTAGTGAGAATCTTGGGGCATGGTGGGGGATCTGTAGCAAGCTACAATTTGGATTGCAGTCTTACTTAGTGTTAGTTGCACCTGGAGAATTTCAGACGCATTGTGTTGGGCAACTAGCCTGGTGGTGTGAATATGGACACTCCTCCACCTTTAGTGTTTCGGTCCTGGTTTGGTGGCCGAAAAGTGTGGTAAGAGTTGTTACCTGGTATTGCAGGGGTGCTCTCTGGAGCCTTGAACCAGGTCTCAGTTACTGCACATATATCGATATTCTCCATTTTAAGGAGTGCCGCGAGAGAGTGCATTTTGAGGTTTAGACTTCTAGCATTGAGTAGCATGCTTGTACCTGTTATGGTAGTGGTTTTGTCCTTTGAACTTTGCCTAAAAAAGGCACTATAGGGGTGGCAAGAGCCTTAGCCAGTAACCTGAATCCCAGGGGTGACAGGTGCAGACCATCTCTGGCAAAGCATTGTGGTCTGTCGATCATGTCATCCCAGGCAGACAGATACTGGATCCCCTTTGAATGACACCAGAAGCTTAGCCAATTGTTGAAGTCAATCATTTTGTCCTTATACTGTGGTGGTATTCTGGGCGAAGGCAGGATGCTACTCAGGGCTAGGGTCATACCTGCCTGGGTCACATGATCCGAGAGCTCTTCCATGTCTCTTTTCATGTAGTCCAGGGAGGTACATATCAAGTCATTCACTCCAACATGGACAATAACAGAGTCATATTTGTACTTGTTGTGGAGTGGCTTGTGACTTGGAGTGGCTGTTCTTTTGGACCATTTTAAGCCTATCCAATTTTTCCTTAGTGAGAATTAAACCCTGTACCTCTTGTTTGTGAGGTAAACACCTTAACCATTATACCATACCCCAACATCTATGCATATTCATGGGTGGTCCTTTAGTGCTGTACAATGATACGTTTGATTGCGTTACTTTCGAAATATGAGGAATAGGAAACCATCTGCCAGCAAAGTGAGCTATGTCTAGTTATATTACTGCTTAAGAGAGTGTACATTTTCAGCAAAGATTACTTTTATACATGCTTCAGAGTATTGTGTATACTGTTTACTTCCATGCTGCAGAATAAATGCGTGAGAATTTGTTACATTAGGTCAAACTGAGCAGTCCACAGTTACATGAACACTATTGTGCATTTTTACAACAAACACCTGTAATTACCAAAACATTACAAGACAAATGAGGTACATATGCAATGGCCATATGACAAGGACAGGAATTAGTAAACATTTTGAAAAATGTTGGATGGATCCAACAATTCAGACATACTCTACAAACATTTTAGAAACCAAGATGCTGTCACATTAAGTGAACAGGCAGCATTTAGCTGGACCTATTTTTTCTAATCTTCCACTCAAATTTGTGAAAAACGTAAGAATATAGTGCTGACCATTTACTAGCTGTCTATTATTTCTGCAGGCCTCTGACCCTTTCTGCACACAAGTGTTATCTTTACTTTATTTTATTTATTTATTTGTTGATAGTGGTAGAGCACTGACTTTTATGGAGCTTTTTCAGACTCAGTGCTGTCTAGTTAAATGATTTGCTCAAAGTCACACAGTTAGGCAATGGTGTCTCAGGGAATCAAACCGTGGACCATAGGAAACAACTTGTTAATAAAGCCTTAATCCTCTGTGTCAGTTGCCAGACTTGATCTTAAATTATTATTAGATGGACCAGGCACAGAATACTTATCTTTAGCTGTTGAGCAGTGCATGTTTAAGATATACAATGCCTGCTGCCATTTGTAGAGCTGAGGTCTTCACTCACCATCAATTTCATGTCCTGGGGTGTGTGCATGTTGGTGGGGGGGGGGGGGGGCTTACTAGTGTACATACCATAAGATTACTACAGATCTGTTTGCTGTACTGGTGATGACAAGAGTTCTTGAAGGTAGCCATCAGGACCAATTAGAGTGAGTCCCAAAATGCAGAAACTGAACGGACAACAGTTCGGAATTACATATACTAAGTCCAAGATGCCATTTCTCTGAATATTCTCTTTTCTCCGAGGTATGGCAGTTTCAGAGTTGGTATATATAAACAGATTGTTTCAGGTAAATGGGTTTTGAAAATAATTCGTCAAGGTTACAGATTGCTGTGAGAGGAAATTTCTCCTTTCCAGGGGGTCATTCCTCATCTAGCAGATCAGACTCTTTTGTTCTCACCTGTCCTTCATCACATGCTGCCCCATGGAGTGATAGAACCAGTTCCATCTCCTCAGGTGAGAAAAAGGTTTTATTCAAGGATGATCCTAGTGCCATAGAATGAAAATGCTTGGAGACCAGATCTGGATCGTTCTTTCCTAAACCTGTTTATGATAGTGCCCAAATTCAAAATGATGTCAGTTCACAACCTGTTACATCCTTTTCCTATTACAAGTTTCTGGATATCACTTGACTTAAAATATTTATTTATTTATCGATTGATTGATTGATTGACATTTGATTTTGGAGAAAGTCCAACTGGGTAGAAGCCCATTTTCAATGAAGGCCTGGGAAGAAAAGCTCCAAATTACTGCATAACATTTTAAGAACAATAATTTAACAATCTTCAAAAATAAAAAAAAAATGCGCTTATCATCACATCCCTATTCATCCAGACTTTAAACATTTCTTAAGATTTTGTGCGTCTGGATCACAGTATCAGTTCTGTGCCTTAACCTTTGAACTATCCACTGCACCAAGCATTTTCAGAAAGTGTCTAGCTCCAATTATAGCTCATTGCAGGGTACAGGATATCCACATTTTTCCATATTTAGATGACTTGCTTTTCTGTGCAGTCTTTTTGAAGGTGTCAGGAATCTCTCTGTCTTGGTTGAGGGAACTCTTGAACAATCTGGGATTCCAAGAAAACAGTCAAAAGTCTTTCTTGACTATCTCACACAGGATTGTGTTCCTCAGATGTTAGACACCTCAGCTCAAACAGCTTTTCTTCCACGGGAAAAAACAGATCTTTATTTAGATCTATTTCTAAGGTTTTCCACACTTTGGTCACTGTGAAACATGGAATGCATTATCATGGAACTTATAAACAAAGACATTGGCAACCTTCAAACACTGGACCCCACCCAGTTTGGGTTTGTGAAGGGCTGATCTTGTCTCCTGAACCTGATTGGCTTCTTCGAATCAGTCTCCAGAGCTGGGGACAACAGTAAGGCGGTCCACACAGCCTATATGGACCTCGCCGAGGCCATCAACACCATACACCACTCTGGAATCATAGATAAACTTACTGGGCATAAATCCCTACATTACTCGATGGGTTGCCAACTGACTTACTGACAGAACCCAGACTGTAAAAGTAGCCAACTCCAAATCCAGCTCCAGACAAGTGACAAGTGGCGTACCTCAGGGTTCAGTCCTGGGACCGCTCTTGTTTAGCATCTACTTCTCTGAAGTACAGGCCAACACTAAGGGGCTCTGGCTAACAAAGTTCGCAGATGACTGCAAACTGGGAGCCATTAGTGAATCCCCAAATGATGTGGATATGCTACAAAAGGGCCTTACAGAAACAGATGCTTGGTGCCAGAGCCATGGGCTCAAGCTTAATGCCAAGAAATGTATAGTTATCCCCTTTGGAAAAAAACATGTACCCATGAATTACCACATAGGTGGCAGTACACTAAACACCAAAAGTGTGATGAGAGACTTAGGGATACAGGTGGACAGTGGTCTCACCTTCGATAACCACATCGCCACAACAGTCAGGAAATCCTTCTATGTAGCACACATCATCACTAAGGGCTTTTCATCCAGAAAAAAGGAGGCCATTGTCCCACTGTACTCATCCCTCATTAGACCCATTATAGAGTACAGCACCCCATTTGGTATGTACCTCACAAGACATCTGCAACAGCTGGAAAGGCCGCAGAAATACCTCACTAAAATAATCACAGGTCTAAAGCAGATGCCCTATACTGACCATCTAAAAAAACTCCAGCTATACTCTGTGGCATATTGTCTACTCAGAGGTGATCTCTGCTTAACATACAAGGCCATGTCAAACCCTGAGCTGTTGGACATGCTCCACTTAAAGAAATCCCAATCCCTCAGAGCCACATGCTCCAGGGATATAAACCTTGTCATCACAATGAACAAAACATGCTGGAGGGGTAGGTTCCTGACCCCAGAAACTCTCCATATTCTGGAATAGACTGCCCATGCATGTCAAGCAGAGTGCCTCTTTGGTGCTGTTCAAAAGGAACCTTGAAGATTGGATGGGAGATAGGAAATTCACCCCGGGGATCACGTCAATCGCCCTGCTAGACAGGGTTCCAGGGAAGTAAATATTGTGGGAAGAAATATCTAGGGAATTGTTATGGCTAGGCTTGTATAGGCCCTAGGGCGATAGCCTAGTACCAACCTATGAAGTAATACCTGTGTATATGTATGTGTATATCTATCTATACCAACAGGACTTGAAGAGTTAACTTGTATTCCAAAGCACAAGAAGAACTGCACTACAAATACACAATCATTTTATGGAAAAGAAACTGGCAGTTAGTACAGAGGTGGCTGTGAGCATTTAACAAGCTTCTTCCTGTAGTCCACTGTTTGATTTTTTCACGGGTTCATACGTTCTTACTAGGCTAATGATCTGGGAGGATCTTCGGAAGCCTAGCCATGTATCCCCAATAAGTTTCTAGCATTTAATTGGAAAGTACAGTTGTGTGAAGTGGCAGATTTTCAATCAGTGACCTCTCTAACACTAAATTACAATATTTGGCTTTATCCAACTTCTGTATCCTACAGCTATATCTTTCTGAGTGGTAGCTACGTTTCCTGAAAGGAATCAACAAAGGTCTTGGGCTATGGAAAGCAAGATACTGTTCTTTTGCTCTCTTTGGTTCTTTGAGCCTGTATCACACAACACTTAAAAATATAGCAGCAAATAAAATAATCCACTTTGTTCTCCTAGCAGATGCAAGAATGCATCACTGCGATTTATTATTAACTGGCTGCCCATTACACAACCGGACACACTGCTACATGAAACCTTGTTTTTTAAGATACTTAACATTGGCTGCTGTTTCCCCTCTAAGAAGAATCCTTTTTACTAAGAAACAACCAGAATTATCTCCCTACACTGGTCACCCAAAATTATAAACTACAACAGCAAAATGAAACCACCTAACGAATGAAATAAAAAACAATGGAATGATTTAAATCTGCACTGATTGAACACCTACAAAATGAAACTAAATGTACCTGCTGTCACAATACTGGATAAAGATCAGAATCCCCTGTATTCTTGTACACAGTTTGCAAATATCTGTACTACTGACTGACATGCAATAATATATTTATTCCATAAAATCTACATTGTACATACATGCTACAAGTTTTATACTTTTTATTTTCTTGTACATACATATCACATACAACTTGAATTGCATGTCATGTCCAGTAGCTGTTATATACTAAACTTCCACTGCAGATATTATTATTGTATATAGTACTGTACTGCCATACATAACCCGGTCATGAGTGAAAAGGGTCAGTTTATCAGTTCACTCACCTGGTATACAAACCGTAATTGTTTCATTCATAAATAAATAACGTCTCCCAAAAGGAGGTAAGCCCATGCAAGGATTATTCCAATGTTAACCAGCCCATGTAACATACGTTTATTTCTTACTTAATTTTGTTTGTTAGGTACAGCACTTATCCAAAAGTACCAATTTCGGACTCTGCATACAAGTAAACAAAGCTAGGTATGAGGTAAAAATTGCCACATAGGCAAAAGAAAGGCATAAGGCTTGCTTTAACTAGGTTATAAACCTCAGAAACAATGTCCAGCACAGCACAGAGCTAATAGTAAATCACATACTCAGACCCCGAGGACATAGCCAATCTGCTAACAGATAGTTTTAGCTGTAACTTTTCTGCCCTTCATTCCCACATCATATACTCACATTTACACCCCACTCAAATCTCAAAGCACTTTTTATGGTCAAGAACACTGATTCTATGGGGCTAAATAACATATTAGGCTTCCTACTGGTCAGCCTGAAACAGTATCTCTCAATTACTCTACATAGGCTGTTTAATGTCTGCCTTCAAACAGGTTTTGTGTCGGATGAATGGAGGACATCAGCAGTCACCCCTCTGCACAAAGGTGGGATGTCAATGGACCCAGGCAATTATAGAAGCCTAAGTCTGACCAGCCTCATCTGTAAGGCTGTGGAGAAGATCATTATGAAATTAATAAACAAGGATATAGATAACCTACAAACTCTTGACCAAAGCCAGTTCTATTTTGTCAAGAATAGATCCTGCTTACTTAACCTGGCTGACATCTTCAAAAAGTTTACTGAAGCAATGAACAAGGGGAAAATCAGTACAGACTGAATATTTAGACCTCATAAAGGTATTTGACACCATCCTACACTTGGGCATTGTTGATAAACTCTTCCAGATAAATATTAATCCCTAAGTTACTAACTGGATATCAAATTGGCACACAAATAGAACCTAGGAAATTAGAGTTGGCGGCTCTACCTCCACCAAAAGACCTAGCACCAAGTTTGCAGATGACTGTATATTTGGTGCCATCATAAGCCTCCAGAGGACACCAAAATCCTCTGAGACAGCCTTTCCCA
Source organism: Protopterus annectens (assembly GCF_019279795.1). Lineage (NCBI taxonomy): Eukaryota > Metazoa > Chordata > Ceratodontiformes > Protopteridae > Protopterus > Protopterus annectens. Next base: position 993,227,385 of record NC_056726.1, on the reverse strand, counting down.
AATAAGCATCACAAGCATGAGCTAAAACTAACTGCCAAAATGTAGAATAGTTTCGTTGAGCAAGCGCGACGTACAATGCAAGTGTCACATTGACAACATCATCATCAACCCTGTTTTCCCCATTTTCTAGATTAGGTCAGGGTGTTGTGTCAACTGTGACCATGTCTCTCTATTCAATGCCACTCTCCTAGCTTAACATTCATGCCTGATTCTTCCAGGTCTTCTCACACACAATCCATCCATCTCTTTGCTAGATGCTCTCGGTTCCTCTTGCTTTTTTTCTGAATGTCCCAAAGTTTTTTTTTCCAAATTGTCTTCTGCTTTTCTGCACATGTGCCTGAACCACTGTAATTTGTTCTCTCTGATTTTCCCTGCAATTGGTGCTACTTGGGCTTCTGCTCTGTTATCTTTATTGCTTCATCTGTCCCACAGTGTGCATTCTGTCACCCATCTCAGGTACTTCATCTTCAACATGTCTAGCTTCCACAACTACTCTGCCTTTACTGCCTGGGCTTCTGTTCAGTACAGTAGTACTGGTTGCACCATTGACAACACGCCCATGAAAATCTCTCTGGTAGTTAGGGACATGGGAACCTATGTGGACAACAAACTGTCCTTTGATCACCATGCATTCAGTATTGTAAGAAAGTTCTTGGCATCTAGGTTCAGGAATGTAATCATTCTACTGTATTAGGAACTTATTAGTCTAATCATTGAGTATACTGTCTTCTTTGACATGTATCTGTTCAAACACTTAACGCAACATGAATGACCATAAAGCATTTTCACCAAGAAAGTCAATGGCCAAAATCATAAATAAACTACACTAACCATCTCAAAGTCTTGCCTATCTTCTTGATATGATACAGGCTACTAATGGTCAAGCTCTGCCTCACGTACATGGCCTCAACAGGCCCTGTCCTCTCATATCTACAGCACATCCACAAATCCAATGATGGCATATCCTCCAGCTCAGGAAATCTTAATCTCTTCTACAACATAACTAGAACATGGTGGAGGGATAGACGTGTATCACAGAAAATACCACTTCCTTGGAATCATCTTCCTTTCTAAATTAAGCAAAGTACTTACTTTACTCTGTTAAAATGCAGTCTGGATGGATGGTTAGCAAACTACAAATTTACCTCTAGTTTTGCATTCTTGTCTCTTGTGGATAGGGGTAACATGTAAATTATCTGCCAGGTCTGGGTTATTCATACTTAAACTACAAGGGCTATAAATTTTATAGGAATGTAGGGCTAGGCATCTAAAGATACAACCAGGAAAAAAAAAACTTTTACAAACAAATGTGGATTAGATTGTAATAATAAAGTGTCTACCCAAACCATTATCTTCATAAAAAAAAAACAGTATGGACAAAAAAAAAGTTATTGAAAGCTGAACTGCAACCACACATTAACATAGCCTCAGTCCACTTTGGTACCAGAATGCAAGCCATGAAATATTTTGAAAGGAAGGGGAAGAAAAATAGTTTTTGAATCCCTGATGTTGGGGGTTGGTATAATGGTTAAAGTGTTTGACTCACAGACACAAGGTACAGTGTTTGATCCTTACCATTGGAAGGGAAATTGGCCAGGTTTAGAATGGCCAATCAAGGCAGCTAGGCTAATTAGCTATGAACCTAACAATTTTAAAGGTCATGGAATTAGTTTTGCAGAAACTGATAGCAAGTTTGTTTTTACCAAAGACCTGTTAAATTTGCATTATACATACCCCTTGGGTATTAGTGAAACACAATGTAGTGGTACACAAATGAGGCTGAAATTGCTCATCTTTCCTGGGGTGAGGGTTGAAAGCCTGTGTCCTGAGGTGCTTGCTACAACTGTAAATCTTCAGTAGACACTGACGTGTCCTGAGATGTTTGCTACAGTTGTAAATCATCAATAAGAGATTGACATTTGTCCTGAGATGTTTGCTACACTTGTAAATCCTCAGTGGAGACTGACATGAGTCCTGAGATGTTTGCTACACCTGTAAATCTTCAGTGGAGACTAACATGTCCTGAGATGTTTGCTACACCTGTAAATCCTCAGTGGAGACTGATGGGTTCTGAGATGTTTGCAGCACCTGTAAATCCTCAGTAGAGGCTGGTGTCTCCTGAGATGTTTGCAACACCTGTAAATCCACAGTGGAGGTAATTGAATTGCACTAGCTGTGTGTGTGGGCAGCAAAAACTGTAGCAGCTGCTTATTACAAACTCAGCAAGCAGTTTGATGCAATTCAAAAGGACAGAAGAGTTTTGTTTTTCTGCTCAACTATAGAAGAGGATAGATAGAGAAGACTAGACCTTAGATTTAGATAAGGACTACCAGACTGGGGAAGGGAACTATTTTTGCACCTCAAGAGGAGGTGCCCAATCAGGATACGGCACCAGGTGCCAGAATAGCTACCAATTCCTCTGCTTGGAAGAATGTGTGGGCTGTATGGGGCACCAGAGGGACGGGAACATTTGTGGTCTCTGAGGGAAGGAGTAAACAAAAGCAATTAAAAAAAAAAATCTGTCTTACCAAGGCCACCACCCTGCATGACTGCTTGATCTGCAAGCTCAATTGTCAATGAGAGAGATCCCATTGCTGTGAAACCTGGGATGGCTGGGAGAGTAAGTCCTTTAATAACTCCAAATAACAGAAAACTCCTACAAGCAGACATCTTGGCAATATAATACACAGGCTAGTTTCAAAAGGTTTAGAGCTCATGGTAATAGTTAAGCTTAGTCATACAACACACACACAATATTTTTTTGTAGAATTTCCAGTAATTTCACAGTCAGTTAAAAACATTATATGCTGCTTCCTTCATGAAGGAACAACATATTTAAGCAGGACTGTGCATTCAATGACTTTTTGCAAAGAAAGCCACTGACTCTCTAAGGGAATGTCCATGGTCTATTCTATTTCCAATGCTGGAAAAGATGACTTTAAAGTAACAAGCTTGTAATGCAAATAATTGCTTAATTGATGTAGCACATCAATCAAGACTGTTATTATTAGCAAACTTGTGGATAATATGCATCTTGTAAAGGTCCCTTAATAATGTGCTGTCCTCCAGTATCAAAACTGGACTTGTCAAGAACCGTATCACTCACACAGCAGAAACAGTGACTACATAAGGTACTCATTTTATAAACACTCCATAGCAGGAGGCAACACTAATGGTAGGCAGTCCCAAATTGTGTAGCCGGAGATATAAATTCAGTTATAAATAGTTAATAGGTAGGTATTAGGCTATCTGCCCGAGGGCATTTATAAGCCTAGCCAGAGTGTGTCGGCTTTCGCCGCCCCATTGATTAATGAACTGATCCTCTGTCAAGCAGAGCCAATGAAGTGATCTCAGGGGTGTATTTTCTGTTACCCATCCACTCATCAAGGTTTCTCTTGAAGAGTGTTAGTGAGGGGCTCTGCCTGATGTAATTTGGAATTTTGTTCCAAAGCATGGGGAGTCTCTGTGACAGGAATCTATCCCTCCAGCATGTTCTACTTATTGCTGTGGCAAGGTTTAGCTCACTAGAGCACGTGTCTCACAGTGACTTGGATTTCTTTAGGTGGAGCATGTCCATCAATTCTGAGTTGGACATGGCTTTGTAAGTCAGGCAGAGATCACCTATGAGTAAGCGATATGCCACTGAGTACAGACAGAGTGTTTTCAGTCGGGCTGCAAAGGACATATGTTTGAGACCAGTAATCCACTTGGTGAGGTATTTTTGTGGTCTTTTGAGCTGTTGGAAATGTCTTGTGAGGTACATCCCAAATGGGGCATTGTACTCTATGATGGGTCTAATGAGTGATGAGTAGAGGGGCACTATAACCTCTTTATTTCTAGATGCAAACCCTTTAGTAATTAGATGGGCCACATAGAAGGATTTCCCTAACTACTTTGGCAATATGATTGTCAAAGGAGAGATTACTATCTACCTGGGTCCCCAGATCTCTTATTACCTCTTCTGTATTAAGGGGGCTGCCACCTATGTGGTAATTCGTGGGGGTTTTGTTTTTCCCAAACAGTATGACTATGCATTTTTTGGCATTTAGCTTGAGACCATGACTTTGACACCAGGTGTCCGTCTCAGTAAGGCTCTTTTGGAGGATGTCCGTGTCAGCTGGAGAGTCAATTATGGCTCCCAGTTTGCAATCATCGATGAACTTGGTTAGCCATAGTCCTCCTGTGTTTGCCTGTACTTCTGAGAAGTATATGCCGAACAGTAGGGGTCCCAGGACCGAGCCTTGCGGGACACCACTTTTGACTGTTTTAGAGTCGTACCTGGAGCCCGCTATTCTTACTGTGTGAGTTCTGTCTGTAAGCCAGTTCACAACCCATCTCATGATATAGGGGTTTATGTTCAGGCTGGTGAGTTTTTCTGTAATACCCGAGTGGGGAATGGTGTGGAAAGCCTTGGTGAGGTCAAGGTAGGCTGTGTGAACCACCCTCGTCTATGGCCTTGGTGACTGTCTCGAAGAAGTCAACCAGGTTTAGTATGCATGATCTGCCCTTAACAAAGCCGAACTGGGTCGGGTCAAGTGTTTGGAGGTTTCCAATGTCTTTGTTAATGAGTTCCTTGATGATGCGCTCTATAGCCTTGCAGACCAGGCTAGTCAGACTTATGGGGCAATAGATACTAGGGTCAGTTGTGGCCCCTCCTTTGTGGAGAGGAATAACCATTGCTGTGTGCCATTCTATGAGCATGTAGCCTTTGGAGAGGCTGAGGTTGAACAGTGTGTTTAGGTGGGAGGTTAGTTCGTACTGTAGTTCATGCAAGACGCAGCCTGGGACACCACTGATGCTGTGTTTTTGGCTTTTGAAAGGGTTGTTTTCACCTGTGTGTCTTTGATTTTTGGGACACTACACTTTTCCGGTATTGTTGTGGGCCCTTTTGGAGGTGAGGGGGGGGGGTGAAATTTGCACTGAATCTATCTGCCAGGATGTTGGCAATATCAGTAGGTTCAGTATATTTTGTGCTATTTTGCAGTAGTTCAGTGCATATCTGTGAATTGCTACTTAGATTCTTAACATAGCTAAAGAAGGCTTTGTGGTTATCTTTTGAATCCTTGGCTATTTTTCTTTCAATGTTAGCCTTGGATGATTTCATGAGGGACCTCAGTTTCTTACTGATATTGATCAAGGATGTCTTTCCTTCTTGGGATTTGCTTTTTTTCTGAACTAGTTTCCTCCTTCTGTTGTATAGCCTGTTTATTGCAGGGGTCCACCAAACTGGTTTCCTTCTCTTAGAGGAGTGAGCCTTGGTTTTGCTAGGGATCCTTGTAGGTGCTCATAGAGTGCATTTGTAAAGGTTTCTGCATCTTGGGCAGCATTACCCTTTAGCATGGGGGCTGCGAAACTTACCACCTCTGTCTTAAGTAAGGTAATGTTTGTTATACTGTTCAGTACAAGGTTCAAGTTTATTATACTGCTTGCTTTCTAAGCATTTGTTGTGAACACTGACAGTACAGAGAATTAAGGTAATGAACTGTTAATGAGCTGCTACCTGTGTGCCAGGGTTTGATCCCCCAGACTTCTTTTACCTGCTGTGTGACTCTGAACAAGCCACTTAACCAGGCAGTGCTCCTGGGAAATTGGGCCAGGCTCTTCAGTGGCCTCCTGGACTACATGTCCATAACTACCTACAAATGCAGAACGTAAATTAAATCAAAACATGACATCAGCTCCCGGAGTAACAGCAAATGTATTAAAAGCAAAAAATGAATATAAATTAATATTGATAAATGAAAGGTCAGTTCATAACTGCAGGTGTTAAATTATGCAGTTCAGAGACCACATTGAATTAAGGTGTGTTAATGGCATTGTCTATAATAAATTCACCAGATTCCAACTGGCAATAGGTTCAATGAAATCCAAATGACACTGCAACAGCTCCAAAAACATGAAATCCACCAATCACACATACAGGCATTGAGTATTACATTAAAAAAAAAACAAGCAGCTGTTTATATTGACATGTAATCGCATTCTGAGCAGGTGTGGGCAGTGCCGACTTGATTGACATCCTGATGGGGCTATCAGTTACCTACGCTGGCTCTGCATTGAAAATTATCCCTTTCTGCCTGGGGGGAGGAGGTGGGCAAAGAATGATTTTTAACGATTACTCTAATTCACTCAAGAAGTTAACAGTACAGCCTTTTTTTTTTTTTTTTACATGAACTCACTACATATAAATATTATAAAACTCTAATGTCTGTCTGTACCTTACATTAATGTGCACTTTTTGAACAGTAAACAGTATGACATAACCTCTTGGTGCAAGAAAGCTTGACAAAGCCAACAAATAATCTCTTTAGTTAAATAAACAAAAATAATGATGGCATAAAGTTAGTAAATTAACAAGTTTTGCATTGGCAAGCATTTTCCTGAAGGATGTGAGTTTGAAACTGAAATGTGTCATTATTTAGTGACTTCAGTCCAAAATGATTTACCAAGAAACAACAAATTTTTATGAGGAACAAAAAGTACAGTTGTGTGAGTAAACCTACCATAACACTAGATGTTCAAATCATCACTGCCACAATTCCCTTATCCTGTCAAGGATATAACAGCTGAGCCACTTCCAAAGCTTCAGGGTACCTTCCACACACCCAAACTGTCAAGCAACTCAAGCTGAGCCGACTAAAAGACAAGTTTGAGCACCAAGCCCTTCAGAGCTTTCCTGTCAAAAGAAGAGGGAGCCAGAGCCCTGAAAGGACAATGCTAGGAAGAACAAAGCAATAAATAACCACACCCTATACAACATATATTTTCCCAAAAACAAGGGGGGTGGAGAAAGGGAGTGGCTACTGCAGCATTGATCATTCAAACATCTACTGTTATGGTAAATTTTACTTACACAACTGTACTATGTTTATCAGGTTCACAATATTAATCATTGCTGCAGTAGCCTTGTCCATGGCTCTGGAGACTGATTCAAAGAAGTCAATCAGGTTCAGGAGACAAGATTGGCACTTCACGAACCCAAACTGGGTGGGGTCCAGTGTTTGAAGGTTGCCAATGTCTTTGTTTATAAGTTCCATGATAATACGCTCTATGGCCTTGCAGATAAGGCTCGTCAGACTGATGGGACGGTAGTTTCCAGGATCCAAGGTGGATCCCCCCCTTGTGGAGTGGGATAACTGCAGCTCTGTGCCACTCAGTGGGCACGAAACCTGAGGTGAGGCTATGATTAAACATGACACTTAGGTGAGGTGCCAGTTCATATTGTAGTTCATGTAGTACACAGTCCAGGATGTCATCTGGTCCCATGGATGCTGTATTCTTAGCTTTGGAGAGTGCGTTTTTTACCTGTGTGGCCATTATTACCGGAATTTGGCAATCTTCCGGTATTGAGATGGGCCATTTAGGGGTTGAAGTTGGCACTGAATCAATCTGCCAGGATATTGGCAATATCCTTGGGATCAGTATATTTAATGCCATTCTGTTTTAGCACAGAACAGATCTGAGCATTGCCATTTAGATTATTGACATAGTTATAGAATGCCTTGCGGTTGTCTTTGGAATCTTTGGCAATTTTATTTTCGTAACTAGCTTTGGAGGATTTTATGAGGGATCTCAGTTTCTTACTGAGACTGGTAAGGGAGTTTTTTGCATCCTGGGATTTTCCTCTTTTCTGCAACAGTTTCTTCCTTTTGTTGTAAAGTTTGTTTATGGCAGGGGAACACCAGATTGGCTTCCTTTTTTTGGATTATAGGATCTTGGTTCTATTTGGGATGGCACGATTCATGCATGAGTGTATGTGCTCGTACAGTGCCTTAGTGTAGGATTCAGCAGTTGAACTTTCAGTTCCCGTCTGCATGGGTGTCATGAGGTTTGTCACTTCTGACTTGAGTAGCATGAAGTTGGCTTTGGAGAAGTTTTTTATGGAGGTTTCCTTACTGGGGGGTGGGGGTGGGATGTGGATGTTAAGGATGATTAGCTTATGGTCAGACCTGACTAACGAGGGGGTGACCATAGGTGTGGAGCATCGATTTTCCAAGTTGGTAATGACCAGGTCTAGGATATTGGAGCCCCTGGTGGGACTATGGATTAGTTGATCCAGGGCATTGGAATTTATGAATTCAAAGAACCGCTGGGCAAAGGTGTTGGTACATGAGTAGTTTTCCCAGTTAATGGCAGGGTAGTTAAAATCACTCAGTATTAAGTGTTTGGATCTATCTTAATATTTCCAGTATGTTTAGAAAGGTGCAGTGAGAATCTTGGGGTATGCTGGGGGATCTGTAGCAAGCCACAATTTTAATTGCAGTCTTACCTACTGTAAGTTGCACCTGGAGAATTTCAGACGCATTGTGTTGGGCAACTAGCCTGGTGGTGTGAATATCCCTGGTGACTATTGACACTCCTCCACCTTTAGTGTTTTGGTCCTGGTTTGGTGGCCGAAAAGTGTGGCAAGAGTTATAGCCTGGTATTGCAGGGGTGCTCTCTGGAGCCTTGAACCAGGTCTCAGTTACTGCACAGATATCAATGTTCTCCATTTTTAGGAGTGCCTCGAGAGAGTGCATTTTGAGGTTTAGACTTCTAGCATTGAGTAGCATTACCTTTAGATTTTGCATGGTTGTACCTGTTACAGTGGTGGTTTTGTCCTTTGAACTTTGCCTAAAAAAGGCACTATAGGTGTGGCAAGAGCCTTAGCCAGTAACCTGAATCCCAGGAGCAACAGGTGCAGACCATCTCTGGCAAGGCATCGTGGTCTGTTGATCATATCGTCCCAGGCAGATAGATACTGGATCCCCTTTGAATGACACCAGAAGCTTAGCCAGTTGTTGAAGTCACTCATTTTTGTCCTTATATTGTGGTATCATTCTGGGTGAAGGCAGGATGCTACTCAGGGCTAGGGTCATACCTGCCTGGGCCACATGATCCGAGAGCTCTTCCATGTCTCTTTTCATGTAGTCCAGGGAGGTACATCTCAAGTCATTCACTCCAACATGGACAATGACAGAGTCATATTTGTATTTGTTGTGGAGTGATTTGAGTGAATGCGTTATGTGGTAGATCCTGGCACCCAACAGACAGCTGACTGTAATTTTCTCCTTGTTCAACCTGGTGAGTGGGACATCAGTGTGCTGGACTATAGAGTCACCTATAACTAAAGTGTTAGGTACGTTGTCTTGCCTTAGGGGCTGTTGCTGGGTGGCACACTGGTGTTGTGAACTATGTGACACTTTGATTGTGATTGGTGTTTGTTTGCGTTTCAGCTTCAGAGGTCCTTGTTGCTTGGGCAGGTTACAGTTAAGGGCCTCTGCATATGTGGATTTAGTGTTGCTATATGTGGGTGTTGGTGGTGTGGGTTTAGAAGGGCTATGTGTTGCTTGAGGTGTAGTGTGGATGTTAACCTTCTCCTCTTGACTGTCTAGCACAATCTTGGGTGGAGAGAGCTTTGCTTCCATTTTGGCTATGTAAGTGCATCTCTCACAGGTTGTACTGTTGGGTGGTAGGAGAAGAGGGTTGTCTGTGTACATGAGGCAATTGCTGCATTGCCTCATTATGCCCAGATTCACCAGGTGGACAGGAGAAATCACCAGAAGCTGACCCTTGGACATGCCTGGTTTGGTCCTTTATTATTACTTTTTTTTTGTAAAGTACGGGAGCTGTTTTCCCTTACCTTAGGCAAGGTACTTTGCAATTATAGGCTGTTTAGTGCCTACAATTAATTTCTCCTTATTAACAAGGAGAGTTGAGTGTTTGTATCAGTTTAAGGCTTCCTAGTGCTTTCCAGCAAGTATTAGAGCAAGTGCTAGTCACAGGGATGCTTAAAGGTAAGATGAAAAAAAAGGTTTAGTGGAGAGTTACTATTTTTAAAACAGCAAGATGGATTGAAAGGGGTGGTCACTTTTGTATTCTGGTACTATGTAATACAGTAGGATGGCCAATAAATTTAAATAGTTGGGGAGGGATTTCAAAAATGATGACTTTGTGATTACTCACACAAGCCAGTGAAAGTTGAGAGGAAATGAGATATATGGTCAGATTAACATAAGAGGCAGGCAATTAGAAAGACAGTGGTATTTAATAAGACAACTGTAACTGGGTGGGAGGGCAGGAAAAAATAATCTGCCTGACTCAGAAGAGACAGAGCTGTGGTCTCTTTTGAAGTTTTAATATGCTGTTAAAGCAGAATGCAAGTAAAACACAAACCACAATATTCAAAATGTAGAAAGGCAATAAAGTAATACAAAAAAAAAAGTAAACTAACCTTTCCTTCACAGCAAAGTGTAGCAGAGTCTGGATGAGCCTTTCTGGTAAAGCTCGGAAATGTTTTATTTTACACCTTAAATAGAAGGTTTAGTTCCTAGCACCACCTCCTCAGTTCACAAATGATTAACCTTAAGTGACCTCTTCTAGCTTATGAATGAGTCCTTAATTGATCAGTTCTAATTTCTGCCTGACTCAGAAGAGACAGAGTTTACTAAGTTTGGAAGGTGGAAGGAGAAGAGTCCAGAAGTCCCTGGAGAACGGTCTTTGTAAAGCCTGAAGAATGAATCAAGCTTATACTGTTTTGGAAAAATATGTACAAAAGTCCAAGTTTATTCCAAAATACTTCTAGACTCCAACCCTTTCTAAGAAGCCATAGATGAAGTCAAGGCCCTGATAGAGTGGGCCTTGGCCCTGCCTGGAATAGATTTGTTGTGGTGAGTATAACAAAAGGTAATAGCATTAGACAACCATTTTAAAACAGTCTGTTTTGACACTGGTTGTTCCTTCTTCTTACATTCACAAGAAATGAACAACTGATCAGAAGATTTAGTTCTGTCAAGATACTACCTGTGGTCTGTGGAAATCCAAGGTACGGAATATCCTTTCTCCCTCATTTTTGGGTTCTGGAAAGAAAATGGCAAGATGGATAGTTTGGGGTAAAGTAAACTCAGATGCCACTTTAAACATAAAAGAATGATTAGTTCTCAAAGAAACCCTGTCCCCTGTGGAAAATGAGGTGGGGTTGACTCACCACAAGGGCCTGCAACTCAGATGCTCTTCTTGCAGAGGTTAGAGCAATCAGTAAAACTGTTCTTGGGATTCTTTCCATGTCAAGAACTTGAAGTCATCCAGGTTAGCTGGGTTCAAACTGAGCAAGTGTTCGGTTCTGTAACACAAAATTAAGATCCCAAAGAGGGGCCACTAGTTTTCTTGGAGGTAAAAACCCTTTAAAAAACATTTTGACATAAACTGCATTGAAAGAGAAGGATTCATGGGCAGACATGTTGAAATGGCTGATAAATGAATCTTGTTAGAGTAAGAAAGGTCACATGATAGTGGCTCACACAAATATTGTAAAGCAATTAGCCCTGAATGGGTGCTGCTTATGTTGCAGGTACCAACTAGAAAACTTATTATATTTACTAATACACAATTTTCTAGTAGCAGGTTTTCTTGCCTCTATTAGTACTTGCTGCACATCTTCAGTAAAGAGGTGCTTAAAAGGGTAATACCTTATCATCCAGGCAGTTAGGTGAAGTTGATTGGTGTTGGGGCGTATCAAACATCCCTGTTCTTGAGTGAGTAGATCAAGTCTGCGAGGAAGCTTGTTGTAACTGCCCCCTGGCCATTGCCAAAAGAAGGGAGAACCACATTTGCCTGGGCCACAAGGGAGTCACCACAATGATTTTGGGGGATCAGAATCTTTAGAAATACCATGGATATTAGTGGAAGGGGTGGAAAAGCATACAGGGACATTCCTGTCCAAGGAAAAGAAAAGGTATCTGTTTTCCAGGCCTTCTTTCTTGGAATCCTGGAGTAGAATCTGATCAGCTGATTGTTCAGAGAGAAGGCAAAAAGGTCTACTTGAGGAACTCCCCACAGATGGATCAAATCTTGGAAGGTTTCCATGATCTAATTTACATTTGTGAGAGTCTGCCCTTGTTCTGTTTAGCCTTTCTGCCACACAGATTTGCTGTGACAGAATGTAGGATGATTGTAGAGTAATGTCATGCTATGACAGTATATCCCAAGCTAACATGGCTAGTCTGCAAAGGGGATATGACCTAGTTCCCCCTTGCTTGCTAATGTACCATATGACTGTGGTATTGTCTGCACCAAATTGAAGAGGGCCTTGGGACCAAAGATGATTCAGAGTTGAATGCCTTGATCAGGGCAAGCATCTGTTTTACATTTATGTGCTTGTGTCTCTCCTTGGTGTCCTACACACCTTGCACTTTTAGCCCTTCAGAAACTGCCCCACAAGCAAAGTCTGAGGCATTTGTGGTGACTGACTGCTTTGGAACAGGGAGGGAGCAGGGGAGACCTGAATTTAGGTATATCTGTTGTCTCTACCAAGTGATTTCTCTTCTTACAATCCCCAGCAATGCAATTTGAAAAGACAAAGGGTGTATGTGCTGAGACCAATGATATTTCAGATATCAAAGTATCTTTTTCATGTGGAGTCTTGTCAGGGGTATCACGAGAATCACAGAAGCCATGAAACCCAAAATCCTGGGGCATTTCCTCTCAGTGACTTAAGACTGAGTGGAAAATCTTAAAAATAGATCTAAATAAAGATCTATTTTTTTTCAATGTGAAAGAAAAGCTCTTTCAGCTGAGGTGTCTAGTTGGCATCTCAGGAACACAATCTTGTTTGAAGGAGTCAAGCAAGACTTTTGACGTTTGTGTAGGAGATCTCTCACCCAATAAAAATTTTCTGACACTTGGAAAAAGATGCTGCAAAGATAAGAAAGTCATCTAAATATGGAAAAATGCAGACAGCCTGCACCTTGCAATGAGCTTTAAGTGGAGCTAGACACTTTGTGAACACTCAGTGCAGTGGATAATCCAAAGGAAATAGCAGAGAACTGATAATGTGCTTTAGACACAGAGAACTTTAACATCTGAAATCTGGATGAACAGGGATGTGATGATGACCATCTTTTAAACAGAGTGTTACAAGGAAACTTCAATGAGGAAGGAGATGCTAACAGGTTAAGAAGTGACATAACGGTGAATTTGGGAACTATCACAAACAGGTTTAGGAAAAAAAAGATCCAGAACTGGACTCCAAGCATTTTCTTTCTTTGGTACAAAAAACATCCTTAAATAAAACACTTTCCCCACCTGGGAAGGGGGAACTGGTTCTATCACTCCCTGGAAGAACATGTGATGAAGGAAAGGATGAAATAAGTCTGGTCTGAAAGATGAGGAGTTACCAACTGGAAAAGAGGAATTTCCTCCAATTACCATCTGCAACCTTGATGAATAATCTTCAGAACCCATTTGTCTGAAACAAACTGTTGCTAAAGAGAAAAGTAGAGATTTTAGACTTTCTGGAAGACAAAAGGGGGAGCAAAAGCTCTTAAATAGACACACTGACTTATTGGACTGTCCTTGGTTTTGTGGGTTTCCAGAATTCTTTTAGGGAACCCCCTTGCCATTTCTTCTTAAACCCATTTACCAGCATTTTCTTAAGACTGTTTATTTTGTTTCTTAACAAAAGTGCATGATAAGTTAACAAAATCCCTTGGAAATTTTGGAAAAGGAGGTCGGAAAAATCTTTGAGATTCCCTGCATCAGCTTACCCCTTTCATCATACTTTTTAATCACGTCTGCAGCAGACAGGCCAGAAACTAAATCTCTACACAAAGGAGAATTCAAATATCGGAGAGTTTCTCAACACACAGCCATGCAAACCTCCTCGAAACAGTAGCAGTGGTCATTACCCTTGACAAAGTATTGACAGAGTCATTCACACCCTTTATACAATAAGTAGTGACTTGAAAAATAGAAGAGATTAAATTATTTAAAGCTGATGTTTCCTCACGAGAAGAAAATATTCCTCATACTTTCAGAATTAATTAGGACAAACTAACATATGAGCCTGACAATTCACATTTCTGAAAATTAAAGTTGCTATACTCTGTCGCATATCGTCTACTCAGAGGCGATCTCTGCTTAACATACAAGGCCATGTCAAACCCGGAGCTGTTGGACATGCTACACTTAAAGAAATCCCAATCCCTCAGAGCCACACGCTCCAGGGATCTAAACCTTGTCATCACAATAAACAAAACATGCTGGAGGGATAGGTTCCTAACCCAGACACTCCCCAGACTCTGGAATAGACTGCCCATACATGTCAAGCAGACCGCCTCTTTGGCCCTCTTCAAAAGAAACCTTGACGATTGGATGGGAGAAAGGAAATTCACCCCAGGAATAACGTCAGTCGCCCTGTTAGACAGGGGTCCAGGGAAGTATAGTGTGGGAAGAAATAGCCAGGGAATTGTTATGGCTAGGCTTGTATAGACCCTAGGGCCAATAGCCTAGTACCAACCTATGAAGCATGTATTTTTCCTCCATTCTTATATTTATTTACTTATTTATTGACATTTGACTACTGGGTAAATCTGACTGGATATGAATCCATTTTCAGAGGTGGTCCAGGAAGAAAAGCTGCAAAGTATTATAAAACATTTTCTATAATCTTCCCATATATATCAGAAACAGAGGGATTGGAATTAACTGAGTGTTTAGCAGCAGAAGGATTAAGTAAAGCTATAGTTGCTTGATTAGGTTTTGAAAGAATGGATAAAAACTTAAAATATTGAGGGACTTTATATATCCTATTGTCCTTTTTAGGGGCAGCTGTCTGACTGTCAGGAAAATTGTAGACAGTAACACACACACACACATCCTCCAAGGAAGACAAATCTTGAAGAATGGGTGCAGGTCTGTAAATTCCTTCTGTAACCGCTCATATTTTTTTTCTGAGGGACTGAGAAACCTCAGTGGTCTCCCACTGAAAACATTGGCACATTCTAGATATAGTATCAGAGAAAGAAAGCCCCCCCCCCATAGGGAGAATCAAAAAATGAGCTCTCCTCCAAGTCTGAATCAGAAATCTGAGCAGAAGACCTTGTATATGTCCCTTCATCGTCCTGCACAGATTCAAAATCATGAATTTCTTTAGGAAAGAAGTATTTTATTTATTTTGTTCCAATAGTACATACCACTTTACAGGAAGGATCAACAGCCTGAATTAAACCTCGAGCCAAACCCAGTAGACTACTCCTAAGCAAATTTGAGGAGTAGATACTGTTTCAGTGGGCCCAACAATATGCCTGATTACCTCCTAAATTGCCTAAAGCATGACCTAGCAGGGCTATTTGTGGCACTCCAGCTACAGCCACAAAAAAGGTGTTATGCTCCAGGTGAATGGTGGGCCACAACGGTCATCCCTCTTCATAAGGACAGACCATGAACTGACCCCCAAGGAACTACAGACTCATCAGTCTGACAAGTCTAATATGCAAAGCCATGGAATGAATTTTCATGGAAATGATCAAGGACACTGGCAACCTACATCCCAGTTTGACTGTTAAGGGTAGGTCTTGCCTATTTAACCTTGTAGACTTCTTTGAGAGGGTCACCATGGGTATGGATGAGGGGAAAACAGTACATAACACCTACCTTGACCTGACCCAAGGCATTCAATACAATATCCCACTCAGGTATTGTTGACAAATTCTCAGAACTAGGCATAAATCCTGAATAATTTATTGGATTGCCAGCTGGCTCACAGATAAGACCCAAGAAGTCAGTATCGGTGAGACTATCTCCACCAAGAGACAGGTCTCTATTGAATAGAGTACCCCAGAGCTTCATGTTGGGCCTGCTCCTGCTTGGTATCTGCTTCTTGGAAGTCAAGACTAATGTCAAAGGCCTCTAGCTCGCCAAGTTCAAAGATAACTGCACATTGGGGGCTATCATAGATTCCCCCGTGACAATAACATCCTACAAGAGAGTCTAACAGAAGCAAATGACTGTCGCAAAAGCCAAGGATTAAAACTCATTGCAAGGAAATGCATTATAGTGCCCTTTGTGAAACTGTCCACCCAAGCTAATTACTTCACTGATAAAATGCCCTAAGAGTTGACCTGATAGGTAGGGGATCTGGGAACCAACACATTGTCAAGAGAGTAAGAAAATCATTCTATGTCACCCAAATTATAAGCAAGGGTATGACATCAAGGTACAAGGGATGCAGTAGTACCTCTCTACTCAGCCCTTATCAGACCCATCATTGAGTATAATGCCCCCCTTTGGGATGTACATAACCAGGTACTTACAACTGGAATGCCCTTAAAGGTTCCTCAACAGGAAAATCCAAGGTAAAAATACCCTGCCTACACAGAACACCTTAAGTTCCTATCTCTGCATTCTGTCTCCTAAAGGTTACTAGGATGTGATTTATGCCTAGCATGTAAGGCATCCACCCTCAGATCCATCTCTGGTGGAGTTCTTGCACTTCTGCAAAATAGCACCAGAAAAACTAGATACAAAGACCTGAACTTTATCTGTGCAATAAATACAACCTGTTGGAAGGACAGATATGTGTCTGAAAGGATCTCCATGCTATAGAATAAGCTCCCCATCTGCATGAAGCAGAATTAATCCTTAACCATATTCAAAAGAAACACTGATCATTGAATGGGAAATCACAAATTCACCCCTGGTCTGGACCCCTGATCAACAAAGGTCCACAGTAAGTAAATTAATCTCAACCTAACATACCCCCCCCCCCCCACACACACACAAACACACACACACGTGTAATTCTTAGCTACCTCTTTACTAACAAACCCCACCATATAGGTGTCCAAGGAACCCTGGGACAAAAATGGGTTGGCTTACATGGCTAGGCTTGTAAAGAACTCAGTGGTCATTAGCCTAGTATAAACCTATGAACCTGCTTAGTTTTTGGCTTCCTTCTAATAGGAAAAATGGAGCCATCAGTGTTATTAGTGGCAGCAGCAGCAGCTTCCATGGGTATTGGCACAATATTGACAAAACAGGGAAGCCTCTTCCCTGTTCACCTCTCCCAGGACTGACAAGGGTGGTTCTCCTTTGCCCACTAAGGAGACCTCAACAGCTGCAGAGCACAAGGTTAGTCTCTGGTTCATAATGGTGGTGCATAAGTGCTATACAAGAGAGATTTGGGGTATAATATGAGTGGTCTGAGGTACAACAAATGGTGACAGCACAGTTACCCACCTGCAGCTGAGGCAGTCTGTTAGCCTGCTGTGGTGACAAATGTTATTTACTTAACATTTACATTCTGTAGCTGGAAGAAAAACCGACCATGGGACCAACAGTTGCTGGTCAAGACAAAAAATGATACCTCTTTCCCTGGGGAAAAAAAAGTGGTAAATGCCGTTAAAAATAAAATATCTTTAAAAGTCACTTTTTTTTTTGTGAAACACATTAAAAGTACTTTAAGACACTTTGCCAGCCCCACAAAGTAAAGTAAACACAATTTCTCCATGGAAAAATGTTTTCAGTTACTTTAAATAACTTTTAAACTGAGAAGAAAAAACAACATTTCTGTTTAAAAGTACAGTACAGTCTCATGACAGTCTGTTAAAACACAAATTCCTAGCTTTAAAATAGCTTTTCTGAATGGGAAAGTATAAATAGTAAGCACAATTATTAAATAGAAGTCCCCCCCCCCCCAAAATGGAACTTTTCTGCCCAGCAAAGGAACAGCACAAGCCAACCATTGATCCTAGAAAGCCTCAGAAGAACGTACTCTTTAGCAGCGGTAAACCTCTGAAGGGCTTGGCATCCAAACTTGTCTTTTAGCTTACCCTAAGCTGCCTGACAGTTTGGATGCATAGAAGACACCCTGAAGCTTTGGAAGCTGGCCAGCTATTATATCCTTGGGTAGGATATAACCCCATGTTGCTAAGGCTACTGCCACAGTCATCAATATAATGAATACCAAAAATTATGTGGCAAAAATCTGGACATTGTGGGAAATTCTGGACACTTGACAGGTACATGTACAATAGTACTGATTGAATAACAGTCCTCCATAATTCAAGAAAATCAAAAAACAAACAAAACAATTACCAGAGACAGAACAAAGACATGAGGCAAAATCAGGAATAGTTGAAAGATATAAGCTTTACAACCAACAGTTTAGAGGTATAACTATTCCAAGAAAAAATACTCTTAATAAAGCACCACTTAAGTAGGTGGTAACCTTCATAGGTGCTTCACCACTCATGTCCCACCAGTAGTGTGCCAGGTGTGTCCAAATGCAAACAATTGCCAAAAATACATTACGACAGGTCCACCATCTAAAACTGGTCTCTATCAAAACAGCAATCAGACACAACTGAAGCCTCTGCAAGGTGTTCAGTCCTGCCATACAAGTTGACAAAAAGCAGAAAATAAAATCCAGGACTAACAAGAATCCAAAACAACTACAACAAGCAAAAAGTTTCAAGCTTCATGAGATCCACAGCAGGAACAGTTTGAACTCAGGCTCAAAAGCTGACAAGGGCTGCTGCAGTAATCAGGACCTCAATGTTCCAAAAAAGAAAACACTGAGCTACCCTGAACACTAGTTGTAACAATGTAACAAGATGTGGTTACAAAGAAACAATCAATCTCAGACTCCGCAAACTCTTTGGACAACAATATCACCACCACCAGCTAAATAGATCAAATTCACTATGACACTCCAAAACATAAACGAGTTTCGAAACTGTTTCCAAGATAAACAGTGAAAAGGGTCCATCAGTGACCATCTTGGACTCCTAGTGTCTGAGGATAGATTCCTTCTAATTGTTTGGGTTCACACAGTTCTGGTTTCTAAAGCACATAAGGATATCATTGATAAAGGAGAACACAGGACTGTGCCAGTTTTTTTGCGAAGCGCTCACAATGCTACCTGTTACAGCAGTTGCATAACATCTTGGAGTTACTGCATATGGTCTCATCTTAATTCCACTTTGTTTTTGTAAATCCATATGTCCAGCACTGCTAGTGAAAATGAGTTCAGTAGCCGGTAGCCACTATAATATATTGGCTAGCAAGCCCTACCTCTCTACATCTTTGCTCAAGAAACAGACAAAGCTAAACATAATGGGTAGAAAAAACCCAAATGAGGAATAGATTTTCTTTTTCAACTGTTACTCTTAAAGTCATGTAAAAAGTCAATGAGAACAAAAGGTTTCTAAACATGCTTTTTGCTGATAAAACTCAGTATCTGGCATGACTGGCTGACTGCAATCTTCAATGATTTATAAGGAAAAAAAGCTGAGCATTTTACGAGGGATGTGCAAGAAGAAATCAGACACACCAAGATGTCAGTCAGATTCTCAGCAACATAGTTGTCAACCTTTCTTATCTCCAGAATCAGTAACACTTTTTTAAAATATTACTACAATCAGCAAGAAAAGCTGATGCTAACTAACAGAATGGGAATTAGCAAGAATATTAAAACTCTAATTATTTTCATTATTATGAAGGTTGTGTGTCAGGGCTGGTAACCCGGTACGTAAAACTCCACTACCAATCATTAGCGGACCGGAGTTCTGCTGTGGCGACCCCTAACCGGGAAAAGCCGAAATACACAAACAAATTAAGTGTAACTCAATTTTGTCCCTAAACTGCCAGTTTTAGGCTATATTACAAGAACCAGAGCAACTTTTTGAGCCAAAATCTACAACAGCTGGTAGATATAATTGGTGATATTTTACTTGAAGGCCTCACCTTGCTTTTCCCACAGAAGTGGGCATGTCATGAATGATTGACGACCAGGTCTGCATATGTAATGAGCCATGATTGACATGGCATTCTAATCAGCTATTGAGAAGTAAAATATCCCCATTAAATTTAGTATGAATTTTTTTATTTGAGTGTGTCGGTGCACAAATTTATTTATTACATACATACACAAACACATGCCCCACCACAGAAGTATTTTCAGTTACAATCTGAGCCAAAAAGCACATACATACTCAAACATTTCAGAACATTCTGTGTATGTCTCTAGTTAAAACGTAGTATCCGACCATGACAGATTAGAAATTATGATGGCAGTTCAATCTTCCAGTCTAGAAATCTGCATGTATCTTTTCTTAATTGTTGTCCTTTTATTTATTCATTTGTTTTGTGGTTGCATAATACTTTAAATGTGCTGTTAGAATAATATTGCGACTTGTGTATTTGTTTAACATTAGTAAAGTGTTGATGTTAAAAAGTGCTACTACATGCAAACAAGCTGCTCTCTAAAATCATTTCAAAATATAGCTGTTAAAGGACCACATCTCTTCCTCCCACAACAAGAAACAGGAACAAAGCCTAAAATAATGGGGGGGGGGTGCAAAGTCCCCAAAACAGGAACACAATTTAAATATTGCTCTTAAACTTATAAAGTTAGTAGAATAACAGGTTTTGTGTTATCGTGCATTTTCTGAAGGATACGAAGTCAGAAACTCAACTGTCTGTCATTCTTTAGTTACTTCAGTCCTCAGTGATTTGCCGAAAAACACACATTTTAGGAAGAACAGATTAAAATATGAAACAAAATCTGGGCAATTGAGGGGTATGTAAAAGATCAAATTTATGGAAATTTGACATACAATTACAGCTGTAATACATTGCCGGCAAGATTTAACACAAACTGCATCTTCAAAGAGAACTTGCTTGTTAAAAGGCTGTTCAGATCAGGTTAATTCAGTCCAGATGTTGTTTGCATTTATTTTCCATCCGTCATCATTGTTAAAAACTAAATGTATCTTGCCTTAAAAACAGACAAAAATATGGCACAACCCATAAAAATACAAAAGTATTCTACATACAAAAACATATGCTAGTGTCGCTATTGAGGGAATGCATATTCATTAGTGCCCAATTATGAAATAGCATGGGGCGGGTTTTGGGCGCGGCTTGCTACTGCACATCTGGTGAGGCCCTCAAGTAAAATATCATCATATAATCAGCAATAATATTGGTATTAATAGTTTGAGGTGATAACAGACAACGCTAGATGTCACCCATTATTGTGGATCTCCACTTGGGCAAGGTCCAGTGTTTGGCAATAAAGGAGAACACTGGACAGTGATAGTGTGTTTACGTGCAGCTCAGCATGTTATGGCAGTAGGGTAGTTTGACAGCTGCATATTGCTGCCCTAATATTTTAAACCTTAACTGACCAGTAAAAAAAATCACCGTCTTACCAATCCCATCACCTGAAGTGCTAACATAATGCATTTGTACAACTGTCTGATTTAGCAGAATATTGTCTCTCATAAAAATACTTGATTTTCTGGTAAACTACTGAGGATTATGGATGGTCTATAATGTCACACTTCAGAGTATCATACTTTTTGTTCAGAAACATGCATGTTGATGCAAAAACTGTTGAAAACTTTTTAACTTCCCTGATATTTGACTCACGTTTTTGTTCATTCCCTAATACTCATACTTCATATACACTGATGCAAAAAATAGGGTCAATTTAACTTCATGACATTCCCAATTGTGCTGTATTGTACTTTTTTCCAGGAGTATTCTGGCAAATCGCTGAGGATTACAGTCAATGACAGGCTTTAGGGCTACATTCTTCTTGCAGAGTGATATAACACTTATTCTATTAATGTTTAAAGTGAATTAAAAAAAAAAAGCTTCACACATCTTATATCAGTATATATAGAGACGTAAGAGAAACTGGAACTGCATTTTTTTTTTTTTTACTGTGACTTACACACAATCCAGTGTACTCCACTATTGCCAGGATTCCAACCCTTTTCCTTTGTTTGATGTGATTCTGTTTAGTAACAGTTGTATATATTGTGCAAATACAAGGCATAACTCTCAACTGCCCCTGATTTTGCAGAACTTTCCAGGTTTTGCCTCATATTTTTTGTCCTGTCCCTTGTAAAATTCTTGACTTTATGATAAATCACTAAGATTACAGATAATAATGCCAGACATCAGAATTCTGAACTTCTTACTGTTCAGAAAATGCATGTTGATGCAAAACTGTTCCATTATTTTTTTTAAAGTGAATTAGACTGTTTAAAAATGTCCCCAATTTTGGCTGGTTGTAACCCAATTATTTTGGCTTTGTCCCTTCCCATTTCTTGAGCAAACAAGGGCTATGATACAATATATTCTCACTGCTTCTACCAAAAGACCACCCAAGCAGACATTCCTGTCTGGTGATTCAGAAGACCTGATGTTGGTTGATATTCATTAGCTACAGTCAAGTCTGAACATTTCCGACAAGAACTGAACTTTTATTACTGATTTGACAGAAAAGAGTATAAACAACAGTCTGTAATTAACAAAAATGCATTTTGTTCCTTTGATTTATGTCACACTAAGTTTATGCAGCAAGACAAAGCGAACTATAAATGTCAAAATTAACTTACATTCCTGTTGCATTCATCTTGGACACAGAAACTGATAGTGCAACAAGAGAAGCCAACATTCTCTGAAGACCACATTAACAGAGTGTTTTTTTTTTTAAATCATTACATTTCTTGATTTCAGTTCTGAAAAAGCAACAGTAGTTGCTTCATTCTATTCTAGAAGCGTGGTAAAAGTCTAGGTACCAGACTCTACAGTGAAAATCTGTGACTGAACCAACAAATAAACAAACATTAAAAAAGATGGGCTGTCTGAGTACTTCAGTAAAATAAGAATGCATCTTTGCAGTTAGGTGTCAGATACATCAAGCTATTATTATATCATGACCCCCCCCCCATTAATATTCCAAAACGTGCACGCTGATTCAGCGTGCATGTTGTAAATCGACTTATACTAATGGAAAAAGGTCCGGTCGCCCAGACTTCTTCCATTAGTATATGTCTTTTTTAAAACACTGTCTCACTATGTTAAAGGAGTTTAACATAGCGAGACAGGTTTAAAAAAAGCAACGGACATCTCTGTTGCTTTTTTTAAAGCTGTCTCGCTATGTTAAACTCCTTTAACATAGCGAGACAGTGTGTAAAAAGCAACTGAGATCTTGCTTTCTCCATTGCTTTTTTTTTTTAAACCTGTCTCGTTATGTTAAATGGGTTTAATATAGCGAGACAGCTTTAAAATAAGCAATGGAGATCTCCGTTGCTTATTTTAAAGCTGTCTCGCTATGTTAAACCCATTTAACATAGCAAAACAGTTTGTAAAAAGCAATGGAGATCTTGCTTTCTCCGTTGCTTTTTTCAAAACTGTCTCACTATGTTAAATGGGTTTAACATAGCAAGACAGCTTTAAAATAAACAACGGAGATTATCCATTGCTTTTTTTAAAGCTGTCTCACTATGTTAAACCCATTTAACATAGCGAAACAGTAAAAAGCAACGGAGATCTTGCTTTCTCCGTTGCTTTTGCCCACAGCTCTGATGTACTGCGTAGGCATACGCATGCGCAGTACATCAGAACTGCCGCAGAATACCAGACAACTGCGGAAGGGCAGCAAGGAGGCATTATACAATGCCATTATCTAAGAAAAGTAATTATTTTTTTTCTTAAATAATGTCATTGTATAATGGCAATAACCCACATCTGGGTGTAGGTAATGCTGGATTTACCCACGGTTGGCTTTGTTTGGCTTTGCTTCGCCCTCGTGACCTCATTATTGCTATACTATTCAAGAGCTCAGAATTACACTACTATATTACCTTTCAAGAACACAATACTGCACTACTGTATTACTCTTCTATGTTAAATTCTTTTAATGGCTAGAAGCTCTGTTCTGAATTATTTGCCGTCTTTCGTAATTCTGCTGAATATTTCTAACTACACCAACTTCTTGTATTCTGTTGCCCAAAGGCAATATAACTTCTCTCTGTCACTTAGCGGTTTACTGAGACATGCTGCTGCTTTACAATATTTATAACTCTTAATATGATATATTGTTGTGTCTTTCGGCTTTTCCCGGTTAGGGGTCGCCACAGCGGAACTCCGGTCCGCTAATGATTGGTAGTTGATTTTTACATGCCGAGTTACCAGCCCTGACACACAACCTTCAACGAAGGTATGCCCATTCACGCATGTCTCCATGCAGAAGACGCTCTAGCTGAGAATCAAACCGGACAGAATCTTACTGTGAGGTGACAACACTAGCGCAGCACCACCGCAATTGCGCACTGTAGTGTATTCCTTGTAGTAATTATAAGGCTTTGTGTACAACTGTAGTACTGTTAGGAAATATGTACATTAATGATGGTGACTTTGAATAGGAAAAATTGTCAGTAGAACTTTACTTGTATTAAGAATTATGTTTATTTACAACCGAGTATCACAAATGTATTATTGTATACAGGAACACAGCAGTAATACCAGGCAAGTGATCACAGGGACCATAAGCAGCCACACACACCTTTAAGTAGACACACAACAGGTTAAGGTTTTAGGCAGTGATTAGGAGGAGGATTTAGGTTTATGGGGAAGCTTTAGGTTTAGGGAATAGGAGGGAAAGTTCTGGCTAGGGAGTGACTGGGGAGTAGGAAGGGAGTTGTAGGGTTAAGGAACAGGAGAGGAGATTAAGAATAGGGAAAGGAAGTGCAGTTTTACAGATTAAATAGTGTTTGGGGACTACAGGTTTATGAAGTGGGGTGGAGAGCAGAGTTTCAGGTTTAGGGAGTGATCTGGGACTTTACTGATAGTGGAGAATGCAATGGTTAGGGTTAAGGACTGGTTGGGAGTTTTAGGGATAGAGTTAGGTATCTGGTAGGGCTATGATTTTCTGTAAGGGTCGGCTGGATGAACAGCTGGGTGGTTTACTAGGATCAGGTTACTGGGAATTAGGGCACTTTCCAATTAGAGCAAGCAGCAGCGAACACGTGTGCCACAAGCTACTAGAACATGAACACTTGTAGCAGATCTTGGTGGGAAAGCTATGAACTCTGTTTTGTACCCAGAGGAGATGGTCACCCTCACGCATTCCAACTTTAACTTCACATTCCCTAGACATTGCACGTAAATTAAAGTGACAAATGCAAAAGATTATTCCAAGCAAATGAGCTCCAACTATAACATACATGGAAACTGATGATTAATATACCAAGCTTATTGGTTCGGGCAGGGGAAGCTATGGTTTGGGTAAAGCCATATAGATTAAGTGTGAGCAAGCAGTTATTTTGTCCTGCTGCTAATGAGCCAAAGCAAAGACAAGGTTGTGTTTAAGAAACAATCAGACTTGACCAAGGACTGTTCTGAAAGTTGTCCTGGATTCCTGGCTTCATGGTTCATTTGGTATATTAATCAACAGTTTGGCTAGCTACTTTTTGTCTTTTATACATGGAAACTGAACTGGTTCAATAATGTTGCTCTATCAACCTTCTGATTTGAATGAATTACAGTTCTGCACAGAAACCAACATAAACAAAATGGAAATGGTGCATCTTCAGCATTCTCAGTCCAATGAAACCAAGACCACAAACAGTCCTGAAAATGTTTAATTTCTTTGGGCAGGTCCAAGGCATGCCCCTTAACTCCTATATCTGCTGTGGCTTAGTGAGAATTCATGCAGTCTATTGTGTCAATGGTCTGGGGTTCGAGACTGGCAGAGGTCTTTAGGGTTAGGAGGGTGGCCTAATGGTTATAATGTTTGCCTTACAAACACAAGGTGCAGGGTTTGAGTCTCACAAGGGATAATTGGCTAGGCTCATAAGGGCAGTTAGCCTAGTACTAATCTATGAATCTGTAATACTGCCCGTCTACTCAATCAAATGCAGTCATACTTGCAGATACAGGAAAGACCACCAGGCACAAATAAGACACAGTTCTTTCACAATTTACAGCTGCAGTTCACAAAAGGAAAATGTGAAAAAGCAGCAGTAAAAACTCTGGGATTCAGATACCCAAATCCTGAACTTCCAAACTGAAGAAGAAAACACTGCATTTTGATAAGACAAACAGAAAATTCAGCTGACCACATGGTAGTTCACCAGGCTTCCTGGGTCTACACAGAAGGGGAACTGGAGTAGAGGCAAGTCATCAACACAGGCGGTACAGCTATAATAATGCAATAATACTGGCCAGAGTGGCCACAGGTCATTGGAAAGTCAGGAAAAGCAAGGCAAACTAATGAAACAGATATCTCAGCAGCAAAATGACCATCCAACCAATGGACCATGGACATACTCATATTTCAAGAGCAGAATTAAAACATGACTCTGACTGGTGATGTTGCTGCTGCCATTTTAGATTAGCTGATTCAGTGGTCTTTTTTAGAACGAACCAATTAACTTTAAAAAAACTGCCCCCCCCAAAAGATGAAATATAGAAGTAGAGAGGGGTAGGAAAGGGAGAGCATATATGCAGTCAATATTGGGAGCTTCCACTAATCTTGAGGAGGGAATCTGCAACCCAATCCCCTGCCCTATTGTCTTGCTTTGGCCTCAACTGTCCTTCCAGGCTTCTTGTCTTCTTTCAAATTATCAGTTGTGCCTTGCATTGCTTTGCCCTGGCCTTCTTTCACTAAAATGACCATTGTTAACTTGTGTAATCCTGAACAACAGGAGGCTAATTAACACACTTGCTTCATGAGAACTTCTAAGCTAGGAAACCATTTGCTTCCTTTGAGCTTTTCTCCAAAATCCTCTAAGATTTATAATATCTGCTAAATGGTGAGAGTTACAAAAAAATGTAAAACATGATACCACATTGTTAGACAATAGCCTATACACTGGTGCTAGTATCAAATCAAAGGTCCATCTGTACTTGATGATTTTATTTTGCAGGTTTATGAAAGGAAAAAAAAATTGCCAAAAATAGTAGTGTTATGGTCAACAAAAAGGGTTAGATCTTTGTAAGTGTGCAAGACAGATCCAAGATATCACTGAGGGATTTTTTTCAAGTATTCTAGAGCTTTCTATTGATGCATAACATGATACAAGAGCATACGGCTGTTTTGTGATATTGTCAAAACTATGCAAAGTATGCATATAATAATATTAAAATATTTCAAAACAAAACTACTAGGAGTCACCATTGACAACGGTCTAAAATTTGACAAGCATCTGAGACAAGTTATTAAAAAACAATATATCAAACTAGGTACCCTCTATACAATCAAACCCTACCTCACCAATCCCGCCAGACAAGCAACCACCAACACCCACTTACTATCAGCTCTACTATATGGCATCCCATTATTCCCAAACCTTAGAAAAACCTGACCTAAATAAGCTAGAATCTTGCTACCACAAAATTGCCAAATTTCCTGCCAAGTTATCCAACAGAAGTCATCACTGTGAAGCCCTCCAATAACTAAAATGGCTTGAACTATCTAACCTCCTAACCTACAACCAAATTACTATATCCCACTCCATATTATACCAGCACAACAAATGTCCAGCCATATAAAACCTAATAAATGCAATGCCAAAACAATAACAGACCCTTAAGATCTTCTAACAAATTCCTCCTAAAAGTTACCAAATCAAATAACAATTCTGGCAACTCCCTTTACTCTAATCAAATCTCAGAAAAATGGAATGCCAACCCACAAAATATTCTTAATACAGACAACCCCACCACATGCAAAAATCTGCTTAAAACATACTTCAACAACTGGATCTGCTCCTGTTCATTCCCAGAATTATCGTACTTCTACCATCCCATATTCTTCATACCCCTGGGATCCCACCCGTATCCCTGCTGGACAGGGGAAACAGGTGCTGACTTTGAAGGAACATGGGCGAAATTCTTAGCTAGGCTTATAAGGGCCTTCGGGCCAATAGCCTGGTATGAACCTAAGTTACCCAGTTCTGTACTAATCCTGCTGAAATCTATGCCATGTGGCTCTAGGAAACCTTAAACTAATACCTTTTCCTCCTGAATTCTACTATTAAAAGTTTTACTCCTCAAGAAAGTTGGGTCACGTTGTACCAATGGATGTTTTTGTACAACACATGAATGTTATTTTCTAACAATTGCTACTAAGTATACTGTTAAGACTACCCTTTACCCTGAAATGACTTGATCTGTCTCCTCTGTTATTATAAATAGTATCTGTAAGTCTTCTTAGTCAAACATACAATGTAATGTAACATAATGTACAGTTTGAGTCCATCAAGAAGCAATAAGGTGAACCAAAACCAGGTTCTCTTCATAAAATCAGCAAGTTTTGTTGTGTAAAACAACCATGAGTGCTTTTGCAGTGGTAGAACTGCTTCATCAGATTAAAAACAGCTCTTGGCTTACAGTTATATAAGAAAGCTTTAGTCACATGTTTCAAAAGGTTAATTGCCTCTTAAAGAAACAGAACTCTAATACATACCTTCCTTCTTAAAACTATAAGGACAACTCATCTACAAACATACATATTAAGAATTATTCACATAATATCTTCCTACTTAAGGAGTGGACGTGCTTTTAACATGTGTTTTATTGGAACCTTATCATTGAGGCCTGACCCCATCTCAGCAATAAGCCTGATTATCCACTTACTATCTAGGCATTCAGTCATATTATGTATATCACCCCCCTCTTAAAATCTCTTCCACTTTACCTATAGCTAAAAAGTTAAATGTGTGTGTTGGGGAGGTTTCCAGGACATGTTTAGCAACAGCATTCTTCATAGGACTAATTCCTTATGCTACATAAATGTCACATATATGGTCCCTCAAAAGCCTATCTGTCTTTCCTGCATAAATTTTTTTTATATATAACACAGTATGTTAGATAAACTATACGAGTACTGTTACATGTGGCCTCAATATTAAACTTATAAACCCTATCCTGATCTGGATGTATAAACTCTCCTGAACTATCTGTATACTCACAATATTACAACTTTGACACGGTTTAGTGGAAAAACTATTAACATTCTTTTTATGCCTAATATATTTAGATCCTATAAGATGCTTTGCATGGCACAACATCTACTTCAAAGACTTGTTTTTCTTGTATACAAAACCTGGGACCTCCCCTACTATGTTCTTCAACTCTGTATTTGTAGTCAAGATATCCCAATGTTTTCTAATGAAGTTAACAATACCCTTAGAGCTTTTAGAAAATGTCACTGGTACTCTACACTTGGTATCACCAGAATATTTGTTTCTAGGGATAGGAAGGTTAAACAAAAAATATGGTCTACCCTCTTCCCTCCTACTCCTAGCCACACTAACTACTGAATTGTGTACTTTATGTTTATTCTACCCTCTTGAAACAAATCTCTCCTCTAAGTCATCAATTTCTTTGATAAAGTTATCATCACTTGCATTCACTCGCGATATCCTTAAACCTTGTTGCTTCACAACATTATTAAAAATGTGATGTGGATGTATACTACTATGACAGAAATACATATTTTTATAGCAAAGTTTCCTATATAACATATAATTGATTCTCCCATCTTGTTCCACCTTAACTAATACATCCAAATAACTGATTTTCTTATCTGAAAAATTCGCTACAAACTTCAAAAAAGTTATACTACTGTTGATGCAATCAATAAAATTTAACAGTTCATCTCTGGTCCCATGCCAGATCAGAAATAAATCCTCCACAAACCTTCTGTAGAATACATGTGCACCCAAAGAACTATTAAGGACATACAGTAATTCCCAAACCAGCATGATAAGATTGGCATAACTATTGACATATGACGTGCCCATAGCTACGCCATCTCTTTGCAAGTAATAATTCTTATTAAATAAAAACACATTATATAATGTAAGCTCAACCAATGAACAAAGTGATTTAACCTTTACCCCAGTAAAACAATTCAAATTGTCCAAAAACATTTTCATCCACTCTTCTTACCTAGCTCTAGGTTGTTGTGCGTTCCTGGCCCTGGGGTAAATAGGGTCTGTAGATAAAGTTCATGTAATCATTTTTATACCAGGGATGTACCTCTTTCTACAGCTACCCAGCCTTATTGCTCAGTAATAATTGAGGACCTGCCCTGCCTGCTGAATAGCAACATTTTCTACAGTATACTGTGGTCTTCCCAAACTAAAAGAACAGAACCCATTCTTCCCTGTGCAACAGTCCCCTCAATGGAATACATTAAATGAGAGAAAGTATGTACTTTAAAAACTACTGTCTGTAGACATAATAGTGTGCACTACTGTAAGTTGTACACTTACTCTCACTAGCCAGGACAGCCAGCAACCAAACTTTACCTGTTCCTAGACATAGTCTCCCTTCCTCTCTCTTTTAACCTCTGTTTTTAACTCCTATCCTACCATAACCAAACTCTGACTTCTGCTACCTTCCTTTCTCTCTCCCAATAGACACTATTATTGCTATTTCACCTCTGTCCACCAGGTGGCAATATTTCTCTAGACCTTACCTATTGTCTCCAAACTCACCTTATAGGCATCCCAATTTCCATATCTTGTTTCAGTGTATAGTCCCTCTTTACCCTCCTACCTTTTACATTCTTCACTGCTTAACCACTTTGCATAAACGAACTACTATCCAGGCTGTTACCTACCTCTCACCACTTCTATACTTACCTTAACGATCAGCTTCTCTGATTGTTCTCCTAGGGTTCTCTTCTTCTTTTGCTCTTCCCACTCCGTTCGCCCTGTGGGCTCTCTCCGCTCCCCTACACTGCCCCCAAATTCCACCCACCTCCAGTGGTCCTAAGTATATACACCACTTGCCACACCCACTACATTATCACCAAACACAAACTCCTCCCCCTTAAAGTACTAGTACTCATCTCCCATCAATCCTACCCCTTCTATCTTATCTGCAAATATCCCTGCATATCTACCTCATTCATAATGTTATTACAACGCCTCCACTAATGTACCAAACATGCCATAATCCCTTATTTTTACTATCACTGCTAACTATCCTAACTATTCCCTATCTACTTACTCACTATGAGCACCATACATGTCTAGGATTTCACTACCCCGTTAGGCAAACCTCTATACCTACACTTAATCTTCCCCTTAGTCTCAACAACTCTTTCTGCCCATCAAAATATTTGTCAGCCAAGTTTCATAGACTCGCTCACATTTCTTACTATAGCTCTAAAGCTAGAAAATCCCAAAACCTAATTTCTAAACTTTTACAACTCACCCTGGGAGTTCAGATCTACGTCCTCTTAGATGGCGATATACACCCAAACCCTGGTCCTACCTCAAGTACAGCTACAAAGCCTGATACAACAACTTAAGCTAACACACAACTACTTACCAGTACCCCCAACTCTCTTCTGATAGCACATCTAAATATTCAAAGTATCAATAATAAAGTTGTTCCCATGCATGCCCTTATAGATGTACATTCATTTGATATCCTCTGCCTTACTGAAACTTGACTTAACCCATCAATACAAGATACTGTAGTTATTCCCCCCAGCTATAATATCCTGAGACATGACTGTAATACTAAGAAGGGTGGAGGTGTAGCTATACTTTATAAAAATGGACTACAAGTCACCTCACTAGACCCAAACTGCCTCTTTCCAGTAATGCAGAGATTCTTATATCTAAGTTTCAGCTCAACAAATGTAAATCCATATATATAATCTGTATCTACCTTCCCCCAGGCAATAATTCTAACACACTAGAAACTATCCTTAGCTGGCTATCAACCAATTACCCACAAGAAACCATAATACTTGGTGACTTTAATATAAGCTGGATTTCCTATACAACTGAGCAGACTTCTACTCATATTAATCTATATGGCTTTACCCAAACCATAGGTTCCCCTGCCCGAACCAATAAGCTTAACAACAAAAAAGCACTCTAGACTAGATTCTCACTAATACTCACCAGCAAACTTATAAAACAGGCACCCTCCCAGAAGATATAAGTGACCACTTACTCACCTACTTAGATATAAGACTGAATCTCCAAACTCAACCAACTATAGGACTGTAAGGACCAACAAAAACTTTAACGTGGATAACTTCCAAACTGAACTTTCAGCCTGTGACTGGACACCCCCTGAAACATCTCCCATTAGATGATGCAGTCAAATACTTTAATACAAAATTCTTAGCCATTCTAGATTGCCATGCCCCTATACGCAAAATTAGAACTAGAACTAAACCAGCCCCATGGCTCACCAAAAAAAAACATCCTCCAAAGAAATAAACTATGGGCCAACTGGCGGGCAACAAAATGCCCTTCAGATCACCTACAGTTTAGGCAGCTAAGAAACGAAACAAAAAAAGCAATAGTGTCTGATAAAAGGAACTACTTCTGCCATCTTCAACAAACCCACCAAAATAATCCATAAAAATTCTGGCAAGGCATAAATAACCTCCTACACCCAGGACACTCTTGCACTCCTACTCCCTCTGGCTCTAATCACAACAATCCTACCCAAATAGCCAACTTATTTAACACTTTCTTTACAGAAACCGTTCAATCCCTGGCCAACCAGCTATCTCCTAACATCACATGCTCCACCACTGCCACCACCAATAACTCTCTTCTATTTCATTTTCAACCAGTTCCCACATCCCTTGTCTGTAAACTTATCCAGAAACTTAAACCCACCACACTCTCTGCAGATCAACTACCTGCAGAGTACCTGCAAAATTCAGCTAAAGTCATAGCTTACCCCATATCCATTCTCATTAATAGACGTATTTCTGAAAGATCCATCCCATCCATCTGGAAAGTCTCTCACATTATCCCCCTGCATAAAGGTGGTACTTTCAAGGACTTTTCCAACTACAGGCCCATAGCCATATTATCACCTGTTGCAAAGATAATGGAGAAATGTATTCACATGTAACTTTTAACCCACCTACTTGAAAACAATCTACTAGCCAACTGTCAACACGGCTTTAGACCATTTCATAGCACCACCTCTGCTCTCTTATCCTTTTCTGACCATAATAATAGAAATCATAATAATGACACTATCCTCAGCCCTCTTTATTGATCTGTCTAAAGCCTTCGACATGGTCAACCATCACCTCCTCATAAACACACTCAATAACCTGTCATTGGATGATCTTGCTATTCAGTGGTTCCAATCCTACTTAAATAATAGAAAACAGGCTGTATTGTGGGCAGACACCTTATCTTCCCACCTTCCAGTTACCCTAGGAGTCCCACAAGGATCCATATTGGGACCTTTACTCTTCTCCATCTTTACAAATGACCTCCATTCTGTAATCCCACAAGCCACCTGCATCCAATATGCAGATGACTCCACACTTATATGCTCTGCCACTTCCCCATCAGAACTTCAATCTCTAACCCAAAAGACCTTTTAACACAGTTGAAAATTGGCTCCTGCATATATGTCTTATCTTAAGCCCAAAGAAAACAAAAATGCTATTATTCACCCCCACCCATAGAACCTCCCCACTTAACTTCACTGTAACCTCTAGTAATGGAACTATTATATCTCCTGATCCTTCCACTAAACTACTCGGGGTTCTAACTGATAATAACCTCTCTTATGAGCCTCACATTAATAACACTATAAAAACAGTTCATAAGAAATTAGGTTCCCTCTACAGGATCAAACTGTTTCTAACTCCACTAGCCAGAATCACCATTGCCCGCACCCACCTTATCTCTACTCTGCTTTATGCCTCTCCTATCTATACCAAATTATGTAAAAGTGCTCTGAACAAGCTGTCTACCTCTTACAACAATATTGCTAGATTTGCTGCAGGGTCCTCCTATAGAACCCATCATTTATCAATTTGAATCAACTAGGCTGGCTAGAATTGCCAAATCTAATATTATTCAGTCAAGTAATAGTACCCTACAAGATCCTGTATCACCCAGAAAATGCACCTATACTCACTTCCCTAGTCACCCCCTATAATAATCTCAAAACCTAATAATCTAACAAACTACTAGTACAAATATCTAAATCTAATAACTCAGCAGGGGACACTGTTCTCTAATACAGTGGGCAAAACCTGGAACAGTCTCCCCAATCACCTAACTTCACTATCCTCAGCTAACCTATTTAAAAGTAAACAAACTCTACCTTAAATCACACTGGCTATGCCCCTGTGCTAACCCAGATTAATCAATTAACCCTTCCCATAATACCATGCTTCTTATCACATTATCTTATTTAGGGTATGCGCCTATGTATATATTGTTTGTCTTTATCAACTATAACCAGTCTATTCTTTAGACCTCATGTGCAATTTTATAGTATGAGTGTGTTCACGTACTGCTTCTAATGAATATTCACTATATTTCTTTGTTTTTTGACATTTTTGTGTGACTTTCTAATTAATAGTTCCAATGTCTTTGTAAATATCATTGTCTTTATGCATTTTTTGTGAAACTTGTGGAGCTTTTCTCCCTGGGCCTCCACTGAAAATGGACATACATCCAAGCTGGACTAGCCCGGTCAACAAATGTAAAATAAAATAAAAATAAATAAACCTATACTATTTGCTATGATGGTAAAAAGTGACTGTACATCTAAAGTAACAAAATATCACTCATCCATCTTAAAAATACCATGTGTAAAATCATAAAGATCATGTAGAAACTGTCTAGAGTCCTGTAAAATATGATTATTGTGTTCAATAAGGGGCCACAAATTCCTTTCAACAAAAATCAACATTGCTTCAGTGCACCACTTTTGACCTGCTACTATTGGTCTTAATGACGGACACACAGGGTCTTTATGCACCTAAGGAAGGCCCTGTATGACTGTTATAGTAGGTTTATCCACATATAAAAAATCATACAATTGTTTATCTATTAATTTAAAAAGTAAAAAAATTAGGTTACTCTTTACTGCTTCAATAATTTTACATACTTCAAAAAGTCTAACTTGTTTATAAAACTTTTCATCATGCAACCTTTCTTCCATTTTACTTGAATACCAGTCTGAATTCATAACAGCAATTAGTCCGCCTTTGTCAGCTGGACGAATTACAATGGTTTCACCCTGAATCCAATTCACAAGAGCCTCTCGCTGCTTAAAAGTCATATTACTATAACCAAATTTAAGAAAGTTCAGTTACAGATTTGCTGTTCTGAACTGTTTGTAAGTTTCTTGGAGGCCAGTGCTTGCTTGAGCTAAAGGGAAGTCTCTGTGTTCATCAGTGGCAGTGGTCAACACTGAGCAACCTGCCTGTCCCTGTAGGAGTGGTTACTGCCAAGAAGCTGTAGTTTTATTGGCCATTTTGGGTCAATTCTAAACTCCTTGATCTCTCTCTCTTAAAACCCTGCTGCCTCGTGGTTTTGGTGTCTTTCCAGGCTTGTTAGTTGTTGCTGAAGCACCTACCAAGGGGAGAAAACGCTGAGAGAAGAAAGGAGCCACTTTTGAGATTTTAAGTATTTTCTTCTGATTTTTTGTTTAGAATTACTGCTTTGCCGCCTACTTTTCGGCATTTTCTGGCTTGTTAAAGTTTATATCTGTATTAGAAACAGTATTTAGAACACATCCAGAGCCTGTTTACTGCATTTCCTGTGTTGCACTTAATTTAAAATCTTTTTTTCTCTTAAAATTGCATTTTACCTGACTTTGGCCTAGCACTCAAGTGTGGGGTCATTTATTGCACTGTTGTGAATATTTTACTACTTGTGTATCTCTGCTACCTTTAAACTAAAACAAAAAAAAAAAAAAAAAAAACAAAAAAAAATATTTTTTCCCACTTTCTGAAATTTAAGAAAGTTCAGTTACAGATTTGCTGTTCTGAACTGTTTGTAAGTTTCTTGGAGGCCAGTGTTTGCTTGGGCTAAAGGGAAGTCTCTGTGTTCACCAATGGCAGTGGTTAACACTGAGCAGCCTGCCTGTCCTTGTAGGAGTGGTTACTGCCTAGAAGCTGTAGTTTTATTGGCAATTTTGGGTCAATTCTAAACTCCTTGATCTCTCTCTCTCAAAACCCTGCAACTCTCTTTTTGCGCGGTCTTGCGCACAGAGCAGTGTCGGACAGCGCCGCTTAAACAGGTTTAAACTATTTCCGACTCCACAAAGTCTGCTCTTCACTTTTTCCCTTGGAACTGCTCTAAATCTCTAATTAAGCACTCTATTTTCATTATAAATCCCTGCACTTGCTCATGTAAGTAATCTCATAGGTAAACACAAACTAAAGTACTACATCCTCATACTCCTTCTAAGCACTTGCTCCCTATTGGCTCTTTCTGATCAGTCAGTAAGTAGTTCCCTATATTATTCAGGCATGTCCAAAGGTCAGTTTTGAGTTTACTCTCCAGTCCAGCTGGTGAATCTGGGAATCTTGAGACAATGTTACAACTGCCTTATATATACAGACCACCCTCTCCTCCTCCCAACAAGCTCAACTATATGTGAGAGATGCAATTATATAGCCAAACTGGAGGCTAAGCTCTCAACCCAGTACTGGCACAGCCTGTCAAGAGGAGAAGGTAACCACACACACCATAAATCCAGTCTCACATAGACCTATTGCATCAGCAAATCAAACACAAATACATACCCGGAGGCTCTAAATAAAAATCTGCCTAAGCAGCAGAGACCTCCAAAGCAGACATCCAAGCAACACCTACCACGAAACAATATCCACGTAGCACATAGCTCACAAAGTCAGTGTGCCACACAGTCACAGCTCTTAAGGCTAAACACACCTAGTACACTTGTAATAGGTGACTATCAGTCCCACTCACCAGGCTGAACAAGGAGAAGGTTACTGTAAGCTGCCTGTCGGGTGCCAGGATCCGCCACATAATGCAAGCATTCAGGTCACTCCAAAGCAAGTACAAATATGACTCCGTCATTGTCCATGCTGGTGTGAATGACCTGAGACGTACCTTCCTAGACTACATGAAAAAAGACGTACAGGAGCTCTTTGATCATGTAGCCCAGGCCGGTATGACCCTGACCTTGAGTAGCATCTTACCCTCACCAAGACTGATGCCACAGTATAAAGACAAAATGATCAATTTTAACAATTGGCTAAAGTATTGGTGTCATTCAAAAGGGATCCAGTCTCTGTCAGTCTGGGATGACATGCTCGACAAGCCACGTTGCTTCGCTAGGGACGGCTTGCACCCGTCACCCCTGGGTTTTCGAATACTGGCAAAGGCTCTTGCCTCTCGCATAGTGCCTTCTCTAGGCAAGGCTCAAAAGACAAACCCACCCCCATAGACAACACAAAGAAAAAAAACTAAGGGTAATGCTGCTCAATGCCAGAAGTCTAAACCTCAAGATGCACGCACTCAAGACTCTCCTCATTATGGAGAATATCGATATCTGTGCAGTAACAGAAACCTGGTTCAAGGCTCCCGAGAGCACCCCAGCACTAACAGGTTATACTTCATACCATGCTTTCTGGCCCCAAAACTCGGACCAAACCACAAAAGAAGGGGGGGGTATCCATATTTATCAAAGATACCCACACCTCCAGGTTAGTGGCACTGCACGAAGCATCGGAGACCATCCATGTGCAACTAACAGTGGGAAAAACTGCCTTTCAGTTTGTAGCCTGCTACAGACCACCCCCCCAAACACAGGAACCTCACTCGTCTTTCCTGAGAACACTGGAGAATATGAAGGTCTCTCCCAAATACTATTATATTGGGTGACTTCAACTACCCAAACATTGATTGGGAAAACTACTCAAGCCCAAACACCCTCGCCCAACGGTTCCTAGAATTCATAAACTCAGATGCTATGGAACAACTGGTCACCACTCCCACAAGAGGGGAAAACATATTGGATCTGGTCATCACCAACATGGGGTCTCTATGTTCCACACCAGAGGTATACCTCTCATTGGTAAGATCAGACCATAAACAAATCTCACTGGACATCCATATTCCGTCCCCACCCCTAGCCAAGGAAACCACGGTGAAGAACTTCTCAGAAGCAAACTTCACACTTTTCAAAACTGAGATGGAATCCTTCAAAGCCCCCAGGCCAGTGGAAAATACGGCCCAAAATGCAGAATCCTTTACAAAAGCATTCTATGGATACCTACAGGAATGCATAGAGCATGCTATCCCAAATAAAACCAAGACTCACTCCTCCAAAGGCAGGAGACCTGTCTGGTGGACCCCGGCCATAAATAAGCTATACAACAGAAG
The DNA here is from genome assembly GCF_019279795.1 of Protopterus annectens. Classification (NCBI taxonomy): domain Eukaryota; kingdom Metazoa; phylum Chordata; order Ceratodontiformes; family Protopteridae; genus Protopterus; species Protopterus annectens. The sequence goes on along the minus strand of NC_056726.1, from coordinate 993,189,661 downwards.
GAGAAAGCTACTACATGACAGAGCAAAATCCCAAAAAGGGAAGGCATCACTGATCAGTACTAGCAAGAAACTACGATCCCTCATAAAATCATCTAAGGCCAGCTTTGAACGAAAAATTGCACAAGACACTAAAGATAATCACAAGGCCTTTTTTAGTTATGTCAGGAACCTGGGAGGCAACTCCCAGATATGCTCCGAGTTCGTGCAAAATGACAAAAAATATACTGAACCCACAGACATTGCCAGCATCCTGGCAGAAAGGTTCAGTGCAAACTTCTCTCCCCTTCCCCCCCCAAAAGAGCAAATGTCTATCCCAACAGAGTGCAGCCTTCCTGAGATCACAGATGCACAGGTGAGAGCTGCCCTCTCCAAAGCAAAAAACACAGCATCAATGGGACCAGACGGTGTCCTGGGCTACGTCTTACACGAGCTCCAAGAAGAACTAAACCCTCATATAAAGTCACTGTTCAATCTCAGCCTTACTACAGGATATGTACCCAAGGAATGGAGTACAGCAACAGTGGTCCCACTCCACAAAGGTGGTGCCACAACAGACCCTGGAAACTATAGCCCTATAAGCCTGACTAGCCTGGTCTGCAACACTATGGAGCGTATCATGGAAATCATAAACAAATACATTGGGAACCTCCAGACACATTCGGCTTCGTTAAGGGCAGATCTTGCCTCTTGAACCTGGTCAACTTCTTTGAAACAGTTACCAAAGCCATAGATGAAGGGAAGGTAGTCCACACAGCCTACCTGGACCTCGCAAAAGCCTTCAACACAATACCCCACTCAGGCATTATAAATAAGCTCACCAGCTTAAAAATCAACCCCTATGTCACAAGATGGGTTGCAAAATGGCTCAAGGATAGAACCCACATGGTCAGAATAGCTGGTGCCATGTCAGACTCTAAACCAGTTGCAAGTGGTGTCCCACAAGGCTCAGTCCTGGGACCTCTCTTGTTCGGTATATATTTCTCTGAGGTACAGGCTAACACGGATGGACTATGGCTGACCAAGTTTGCAGATGACTGCAAACTGGGTGCTGTAATCGAGACTCTGGCTGACACAAGCATCCTCCAAAACGGTCTCACAGAGATGGATAACTGGTGCCAGAGCCATGGCCTAAAGCTAAATGCCAAAAAGTGCATACTCATCCCCTTTGGGAAGAACAAAGTGCCCACAAATTGCCACATAGGTGTAATCCATTAAGTACGGAAGTAATTAGGGACTTGGGGACCCAAGTAGATAGCAATCTCTCCTTTGACAATCACATTGCCAAAGTGATTAGAAAGACCTTCTATATAGCCCACCTTATCATGAAAGGGTTCACATCTAGATCAAGAGAGGTCATTGTGCCCCTCTACTCATCACTTATCAGGCCCATAATTGAGTACAATGCCCCGTTTGGGATATACCTTACCGACACCTTCAGCAACTGGAAAGACCCCAAAAGTATCTCACCAAGAGGATCAAGGGGCTCAAACAGATGCCCTATGCAGTTTGGCTAAAGAAACTCCAGCTCTACTCAGTTGCATACCGCCTACTCAGAGGCGATCTGTGTCCGACGTATAAAGCCATGTCCAACCCAGAATTAATGGACATGCTTCACCTCAGGAAAGCCAAATCCCTTAGAGCTACATGCTCCAGGGACTTAAACCTCAGCACAGAAATAAATAGGACATGCTGGAGGGACAGATTCATATCCCAGAGGCTCCCCTCACTCTGGAACAAAATCCCAATCCATGTTAGGCAGAGCCCCTCACTGACCCTCTTCAAGAGGGATCTTGACGAGTGGATGGGAGATCGTAAGTTTAGCCCTGGGATCTCTTCTGTGTCCCTGCTTGACAGAGGTACAGTAAACTAACCTTAAAAGGGCTACCTTCTGTGACCTACTATACAGAGGCACAGTCAACTAATCTAAAAGGGTGGTGAAAGCCAAACACACTCTGGCTAGGCTTATAAATGCCCTAGGGCAGATAGCCTAGTATCAACCTATAAACCTTTCTTACTTTTTTTATCACCACAATGCTTATACTCATCCATGCATAACCTTTCAAAAGCTTCCACTAGCGGATGCCTATTGGGTACAAATATATTAGGTCTTCTAAACATCAAATTATCCTTGTACTTTATTGAATCAGAGGCATCATTAAAAATATGTTTGAGCATAACATTTCTAGTAGAAGTTTTTATATTCAAAATTACCTCTGCAATATCATCCCATTTTGTTGGTACAAATGAAAGTCCTTTCTGTAACAATGTTATTTCATCTCCAGTCAACTGTCTATTAGACAAATTGCAAATCAAGTCATTCTTTAAAACTTTTTCATGCTCAGAGCATCTGTTGTATCTTGTTGGATTTTTCTCTTGTATCTGGTTCTGCTCGTAGACCTCAATTTCCTCAAATCTATTTGCTGCTTTATTGGTAGTGGAAAATTTAAAAGTTCTTTCCCTTGTAGACTATTATTGTGTTTATTAACAGAAGAATGGACCTCTGCCACCACAGTGACCGTTTTCTTCCTCGCACCCAGTTCCTTAGTATTCACAGGTACATTTGAGTCCTCTGTGATGTCAATAGATGGTGAAGGAGTTCCCTCATTGGTCGCCAACATCTCTGCAGTAACTGTTTGTTTAGCAACCACGGCCATTGTCTCTGGAGCTTCTCTCTCATTAGTGGAAGAATCACTTCTCGGCCAGGCAAACACCTGGCCATTCTTAAATTTATTGCTATCTGGAATGACTTTCTTAACTTTAAGATGAGTTAACTTCTGTTCATAGAAGTTAAGAGCATCAAAAACATTTTGAAACTGCGTATCCACCATATCCTCGGAATTCTGTTCATTTAGTGCTGCTACACTTCTTTCAATGCAGTTAGATCTTTTTCTTCCCTTAGTGCAAACTCTATTAATAACTTCATATAATTGAAACTGAGATCTAAATTCAGTCTCTACCATTGACTTAGCAAAGCTGGGCATGCAAACCCATGAGCCGGCATTTTTAAAACACGAAGTCCTCTGGGTACAATTCCTAGCTCCAAACATACTTCTAGATGATAACGCTGATTTTGTATCCTTTTCATTTTGTATAGCACACTCTCCACTTTAGACATACTGGTATGCAGTGCTCACACATCAATATCACTTTCATTTGTAGTTTGCTCTAAAGACATACCTATAAACAGATTCTTATTCATTTGTAACAATGACCGTAGCCTTTCTTCAGAGGAACAGTTGATACTTCTATCAGTCCAAGGCACATAGTCAATTTAAATTGAAGTAATACCTCCTTTAGCCATGGCTGCAGCACTAGGGTAAGAAACAACTTGCATCAAACAATGAAAAAAATATGTCCTGAATAAATGCTTCACCAAACACAGCAAAAGTTAATCAAGAAACAATAAGGTGAAGCAAAACCAGGCTGTCTTCATAAAATCAGCAAGTTTTATTGTGTAAAAAAAAAAACATAAGTACTTTCGCAGGGTAGAACTGCTTCATCAGATATATAAAAACAGCTCTTGCCTTCACAGTTATATAAGGGAGCTTTAGTCACGTTTCAAAAAATTAATTGAAACAGAACTCTACTGCACACCTTCCTTCTTAAAACTATAAAGATAACTCATCTACAAACATGCATATTAAGAATTATTCATATAAGATCTTCCTACTTAAGGAGTGGACATGCTTTTAACATGTGTTTTATTGGAACCTATCATTGAGGCCTGATCCCGTCTCAGCTCTAAGCCTGATTATTCACTTACTCTCTAGGCATTTATTCATATGACATATATCACCCCCTCTTAAATTCTCTTCCACTTTACCTATAGCTAAAAAGTTAAATCTGTGTGCTGGGGAGGTATTCCGGTGATACCAAGTGCAGAGTACCAGTGACATTTTCTAATAGCTCCAAGAGTGTTGTTAACATCATTAGAAAACAGTGCGGTATCTTGACTATGAATACAGACTTGAAGAACATAGTAGGGAGGCCACGAGTTTTGTATACAAAAAAAACAAGTCTTTGAAGCAGATGTTGTGCCATGCAAAGCATCTTATAGGATCTAAATATTAGACAAAGAATGTTAATAGTTTTGCCACTAAACTGTGTTGTAATTATTGTGAGTATATAGTTCAGGAGAGTTTATACATCCAGCTCTGGATAGAGTTGATAATTTTAATATTGAGGCCACGTGTAACAGTACTCATACTGTGTTATATGTAAAAAAAAAAAAAAAAAAAAATTTTTTTGCAGGAAAGACAGATAGGCTTTTGAGGGACCATAAACGTGAGCATTTATGTAGCATTAAGAATGGTACTATGAAGAATGCTGTTGTTATTCATGTCTTGGAAACCTCCCCAGCAACAGATTCAACTTTTTAGCTATAGGTAAAGTGGAAGATAATTAAAGAGGGGGTGATATAGCTAATATGACTGAATGCCTAGAGTAAGTGGATAATCAGGCTTAGAGCTGAGATGGGATCAGACCTCAATGATAAGGTTCCAATAAAACCTACATTACAAGCATGTTCACTCCTTAAGTAGGAAGATATGTGAATAATTCTTAATATGTGCGTTGGTAGATGACCTGTCCTTATAGTTTTAAGAAGGAAGGTGTGTATTAGAGTTGTCTCTAAGAGGCAATTAACTTTTTGAAACATGTGACTAAAGCTTCCTTGTATAACTGTGAAGGGAAGAGCTGTTTTTATATATCTAATGAAGCAATTCTACCACTGCAAATGCACTTATGGTTGCTTTACACAATAAAACTTGATAATTTTATGAAGAGAGCCTGGTTTTGCTTCGCCTTATCGCTTCTTGATGGACTTTTGCTGTGTTTGGTGAAGCATTTATTCAGCACATATTTTTTTTGTTGTTTAATATACAGTTTGGATTATACCACAACTGTTTGTGTATTTGGAATGCATTGTGTCATTAGGCTGCTTATGTTTTTTGTATGGGGAGCTTTTCTCCCCAGTCTTCTACTGAAAATTTGCTACTAAGCCCAGTTGACCCCCCACCCGGTAAACAAACAACAAATAAATAAAATATTAATCTACAAAACCATTTGTGTTAGATTGTATCAGTGGCAACATTTAATGTTTTATACAAGATGGCACCATTTGTCTACATGTAAGTCACACAGCTTTTATGAAACTAATGCAGTTATGAAAATACAAGCAACAGTCATAACTGCTTTACCAAATGAGCATTTTTATATCAGAATGTCTTTACATTACTCACTATTTAATATAATTTTTTACTAACACCCACTGCTTCAGTGGGCTATTCCCAACATGACAGAATCACACTTTGTTTTTTGCATTATTAATGAAAATGTGAAAATGTATTTTTTTCTTCATTACATTTTATAAACTCTTCTTAAAAACTCCATCTCTGCACATCACATGCTAACCATTTCATTGTCATGCTTAACAAATTGTGTCAGCTTGTAGATTTCACCTTGCTGCCTTAGTTTCATGTACCTTTCAAATTACTTCAAAAATTAGACTTTTTGCAAGAGTGATGAATATCACTTGTTTCAAGAGAACAGGGAAGGCTCCTGTAAAGATAATTAAATTCTTATAGGAATGCTGTTCTCTTGATGACGACATTCTGTGAGGAAGGAATGAGTTAAGGGACTAGTGCTAAGAGCAGGATGCAAGTAAAAGCAATTTCAGTAAATTGCATCTTCTCCTTCCAGTAGCTGGCCTTAGGTATAGGCCAACTAGGTGGCCACCTAGGGCGGCAGTCTAGCAGGGGCACTTTTCCAGTAATCTGGATGGTGTAAGTAGACCAGGAATGGGGCACCAGATAGTGTTGGGGGGGGGGCGCTGTGGAGATCTTTTGCCTAGGGCACCAGTTGACCAAAGGCTGCCCATGCCCCTTCCATTTAAAAGGTTAGTATACCTAAAAATTCAGTAAAATGCTTATGCACAAGGTGGCTCCTATGTTACACTGATATCAATCTAAGTTTCTGACATCAAGGAAAGTACAGTTTTGTACCTACCATAAATGTAGATGTCCGATAGGTATGCATCTGCAGTCATAACATATGGGTTGTCCTGCCTCAGGCAGCCCTTCGGTCGGCCGGATTCCAAAGTCTGGGTCTGGCCTCGGCTGATGTCGCACTTTCCCCGACGTCAGAGCGCCTGGGGTATAAAAGCATCAGCCGACACCATTTTCCTCAGTTTTTCTTGCCCCAGATGCCAGGTGCCCTCTAAGAAGGCTAAATTTGGATAAAATGCCAAAAAATTCCAAACATATTGTAAAAAAAAATATATATATATATATATATATATATATATATATATATATATATATATATATATATATATATACACATACATACAAACAAATACACCATAACAGATTCCCCCAGCTAGCTAATGGAGGTAAGCACCCTAGGAATACCACAGAGGGGAAGGAGGAGGTAAACCTGACTGCAGATGCATACCTATCGGACATCTACATTTATGGTAGGTACAAAACTGTACTATGTCCTTCAAGGATGCATCTGCAGTCATAACATATGGGTAGAATACCATAGCCAATCTGGGGGTGGAGGTACTAAGAAAATGATGGTGTAGTTAAGATACCCTGCAGGACTGCTGTAGCAAAACATGCTCTGGATCTGGAGTATAAAGGTAAATTGTAATGCTTGGCAAATGTATGCACGGAGCTCCATGTAGCAGCTTCTAAAATGTCCTTGGTAGCCACCCCTCTTAGGAAGGCTGTAGTGGTGGCTGTGGCTCTCGTGGAATGAGGCCTAATGTTTACAGGAACAGTCTTTCCATGAAAGGAGTAACAAAAGCGAATGCTATTTCCTATCCATTTTGAAATTGTCTGTTTGGAAATTGCTTTTCCTTGAGCCAGCTTGAAAAAATTGCAAGCTGAAATTTTAAGGTTCTTTAAATTAGTGGAATTTGGGGTTTCCCAGATAATTCCCCCTTTTTTTTGGGGAGGGGAAAAAATTACAAAAATTGGGCCGGGATCCCGGAAATTGGCAAATTTTTCCAAAAGAAATTGTCTATAAAATGCTTCCGGGTTTAAAGTTGAATGAACCCCTTTTCAAGAGCAAAGCATTTGGGACAAAAACTGGGGGCTGGTTCTGGGCCCAAAGGGGGAAAAATTTATTTAAAGCAATTTAATCCCAATAGGTAGGGGGTTTCCCGGAGGTTAAAAGTGTCCCCTAAAATGGTCAAAAGGATGGAAACAATGGTAAGCCTGCAAAATTGGCTAAAGGCAGGGACTTAATAGGAAATAAAACACCATTGGGAAAAAACGGGATACCCAATTCGGCTTTTTAACAATCTTCCTCTTTGGCCCAAATAAAAATTTTTTTTCCCAAAAGCAAGATGGGGAAGGAGTTCCAAATTTTTTACTCTCGGGTAACAATCCTAGGAGAAAAATTATTCCCGGGTTTAACCCCAAGGTTCAGTGGGTTGCAAACGGGGTTTTTTTGCCCAATGGAAAAAGGGGGCCATGGTTTCACTTAAACCTTTCAGTGGGTCCCAGGCTCCCGGGGGCCCCTTCTGGGGTATAATTTTCCTTTTGGCGGCTCCTTTTTAAAAACCTAATTTGGGATGGGGAAAGGGGTGCTTTTCACTTTCCGGCTGAAAAGATCCCCAAAGGGCTGGGGTGGATTTTTGGGCCCAAATTTCCAAGTAATGGGGGGAAGGTCCCCCTTTTGGCAAATTTTTGGAAAATTAAAATGGGGGGTAACTTTATTCTGAGAATAAGGGGATTTGGCCAAGTTTTCCCCAATTTTTTTTTTGGGCAAATTTGGGCCAAAGTGAAAAAGATTTAAGCAACCCCCCAAGGGTTCATCCAGTCAAGAGGGTTTTGGTGCCCCTTCTTTTAGGGCCCATAATTGTTTTGCCCTTTGGGAATCCTTAAGAAGAAAGGGAAAGCCCCATTCTCACCAGGGGTTTTCCTTTTTTAAGTGCATGCGTTGGGCTAAAAACCCTTATCATTTGTCCCCTTCCCCAACTGGTCTGAAGCGTCCTGGGGTTTGGCTTTTTTTGGAAACCAACCCTTTGACGGGCAGTTTGGGGGCCCCCCAAAACCTTTTGGGGCAAGAAAAAAATGGATCAGGCAGTTCATTCGAGTCCTCACCCCAAAAATCCAATCCATTTTAGGCGGGCCCCTTCCCCCCTTTAAAAAAATTTGGAGGGATATAAAGGCCCTGGGATTCTTCGTGTTGCTTGCAGATTGAAATAACCAAAGGGGTTTTTTTTCTCTTAAAGGCCATTTTGGGGTAAAAACCAAAAACTTGGTGGAAAATGTGGGAGTGCCTGTATAACCAGCCTTAAATTTTTTTTTATCCCAAATTTTTCCCATTCCTGTTCCTTTCAAAAGCTTCCACTAGCGGATGCCTATTGGGTACAAATATATTAGGTCTTCTAAACATCAAATTATCCTTATACTTTATTGAATCAGAGGCATCATTAAAAATATGTTTGAGCATAACATTTCTAGTAGAAGTTTTTATATTCAAAATTACCTCTGCAATATCATCCCATTTTGTTGGTACAAATGAAAGTCCTTTCTGTAACAACGTTATTTCATCTCCAGCCAACTGTCTATTAGACAAATTGCAAATCAAGTCATTCTTTAAAACTTTTTCATGCTCAGAGCATCTGTTGTATCTTGTTGGATTTTTCTCTTGTATCTGGTTCTGCTCGTAGACCTCAATTTCCTCAAATCTATTTGCTGCTTTATTGGTAGAGGAAAATTTACAAGTTCTTTCCCTTGTAGACTATTATTGTGTTTATTAACAGAAGAATGGACTTCTGCCACCACAGTGACCGTTTTCTTCCTCGCACCCAGTTCCTTAGTATTCACAGGTACATTTGAGTCCCCTGTGATGTCAGTAGATGGTGAAGGAGTTCCCTCATTGGTCGCTAACATCTCTGCAGTAACTGTTTGCTTAGCAACCACGGCCATTGTCTCTGGAGCTTCTCTCTCATTAGTGGAAGAATCACTTCTCGGCCAGGCAAACACCTGGCCATTTTTAAATTTATTGCCATCTGTAATGACTTTCTTAACTTTAAGATGAGTTAACTTCTGTTCATAGAAGTTAAGAGCATCAAAAACATTTTGAAACTGCGTATCCACCATATCCTCGGAATTCTGTTCATTTAGTGCTGCTACACTTCTTTCAATGTAGTTAGATCTTTTTCTTCCTTTAGTGCAAACTCTATTAATAACTTCATATAATTGAAACCAAAAGAAGTGTGGCTTCTTTATAATTCCCTTCTTCTTATAATTGCCATGATATTATGGACAAAGGGGCTAGACCTAAAATACGGCAAGACACTAAAGGTACTGTTATTTCGAACCCTAAAACCACTAATGAGTGGTTAAAGAAGGACTATCTGTTTAACATTGAAAGTGACACTGTAAATGTGATAAATAGTGATGGTACAACATATATTGAAAAGCTTGACAAATTATATGAATTAATGTTGAAATTTAGAACGTTAAGGATAGAAAATGCATACCTGAATGAATGTTTAATTAAAGAAATAGTCCCTAAGGGACTCAGGGTTTATAAATACCCAAATAATGTGCAAGTAGGGTCGGTGTTTCATGAAGATTTGGTTAAAGCTTTCAATAAATGTGGACTAGAAATTGTACAACTCATTATTGAGGAAAATGAAAAGAAATTAAATGTAATTGAACAGGAAATTAATGAGCTGGACACTAATATTAAACAAGATCTCATTTTTGGTATCAAACAAGAAAGAGAGAGATATTTTAAAATGAGAAATGAAATAGACTTGAAATGTGAAGACATCATAAAACGAAAAATGGGAAAGTTAAATAGGGACATAAAAGAATATGCAAGTAATAGTAGTTATCCAAAACCAACAATTTTTAATATGAAAGGAAATTTTAGGAATAATTATAATAATAAGGTTAATAATGATGGAAACAAATAAATAAGGAATGTTGAGTATGATTATGACATTGAATTTCCACCCTTAGAAGTAAATAATCAAGAGCATTATGGACCTTATAACAGAGAAAGAAATTTTCAGGTGAGGGGGGGGGGGAAGGGGGAGGGGGAGACATTATTAGATAGTACCCCGGTTCCCATTAATAATTTAAATACTGGAGAGACTATAAATTTTGAGAATGAATTTAAGAGTAATTTTGAAGGATTCACTATTTATAATTTCAGTAATATTATTTTAAGAAATGAACATTTTGGTCTTTTTAGCAAAGGTTTGAAATACAACCCAGTGAAAAAAGGAAATGTGACTGGTACAATATTGGACATTAAGTTATTCACTAGAAAAATAAATTTAACTGTTTTAGCTTCTAAAATGGGTATGGAAGGAAACAAAATTGTAACTGGTGAATTGACTAGGATTTCCTTATTTAATCCACCTTTAGCACCTCAAATAAAAAATTTTGAGAACGTTCTAGAAAAAGAAATTAGAAAATTAGAAATGAAGGACAAGGGTAAGAACAAATATACAACTAACATGAAGAAAGAGGAATGGGAAGTTTTGAATGAAATAATGGAAAATTCCAAAGTAAGGGTAATGAAACCGGACAAAGGGGGAGGGATTGTTATTATGGAGAACACTATGTACGAAACCAAAATGTATTCTATACTTTTAGATGAAAGAAAATATTCGATAGCCTCTAAAAAGGAGTTGGCAGTAGCATATAAGAAAATTGATATGGTACTAGAAAATTTATTAATGGATAAAGCTATTGACATTAGAACTTATAAATATTTAGAGGTAAAGAAGCCAAGGGTAGCAACAATGTTTGGCATACCCAAGATTCATAAGAATCAGATCGATCCCCCTTTAAGGCCAATAGTTTCAGCAGAAGGAGCAAAAATTACCCCATTAGCTAAATATGTGGACAATAAAGTTAAACACCTATGGATGAAAAATGAAATTATTTTAAGAGATTCATGGGATTTCTTAAGAGAACTCTCTACAAATATATACAAAGAAGAAATAATTTTTGTTACAATAGACATTATAGACCTCTTCTCTAGTATACCACATGTTGAAGGTATGGAATTATTTGAAGAAAGTGTATATGCAGATAGGAAGCTGTCTCATGAAGAAAAAGGAACTGTAGTGACCTTAATGGACTCCATTTTGAAATATAATTATTTAATGTTCAATGGAGAATATTATAAACAGATTTCAGGAGTCTCAATGGGGGCAGCTTGTGCCCCGACCTTTGCCAATATAGTGCTTGGCAAATGGGAAGAGAAATATATAATTAATTCTGCATTTAGACAATATTGGTCACTCTATCATAGATTTTTGGATGATATAGTGATATTTTGGATAGGAAGTGAAGAAAAATTCAAGGAATTTTTTACTTATATAAATCAAACTACCAATTATTTAAAGTTCACTTATGCAATGAATGCAAAAGTTATGAATTATTTGGATGTGGAAATTTACAAGAAAAATGGAAAATTTGAAACTAAAGTATTTAGAAAAGACACATTCTGTAATTCTTACTTGCATTATGATAGTTTTCATCCAAATCATTGTAAGAAAAATATTGTAAAAGGCCAATTTGTGAGAGGCTCCAGGATGACAAGTGATGAAAATGATTTTCATCAAGAATGTAATAAATTAGAAACAATGTTTTTAGAGAGGGGTTACCCGGCAGAGTTTGTGAGTATAATAAGAGAGGAGGTCGAACTAGGTAGAAAAAATAAATTTCAACCAATAAAAGGAATAAAAGATGTAAGGAATGATGTTTTAGGTAACAAGAAAGAGAATACAAATGAGAACGTAAAAAGATTAATTATGGAGTTTAATACCTTAAATAAAGATGTTAAACAGATATTTAAGAGGGAATGGGAGAGATTTTCTGCCATTACAGACCTGGAAGAGATTAAAAATATGACACCTCAAGTGACTTATAGAAACCCCCCTAACATCAAGAAGAAATTAGAAGGAAATGGAAAATACAAAAAAACTGTGGAAAATAAGAAAGTGGGAACATTTAAGTGCGGGAGATGTGCACAATGTCCATACATTATGAACAAGGAAGAAATTTTTATAGAAAGTAGAAAGAGATTAATAAAAAGTAAGGACAGATTTAATTGTAATGCCCAAGGGGTAGTATATTTGGCAGTTTGTCAAAACTGCCAATCGTTTTATATTGGAAAAACAGAAAGGGTCTTTAAGAGACGTATATATGAGCACATATATGACATTGGAAGAAGAAAAGAAACCAACGCACTATACAGGCACTTTAAGAATTGTGTGGGAGCAAAATATTTATTTTTTGTGTTGGAACAAGTGCAACAGGATGTTAGGGGAGGTTTGTGGGAAGAGATATTAGAAAGCAGGGAATTGTGGTGGCAGGTCTACTTGGATGCATGTAAAAGACCTGGACTAAATGAAAATCTATCCATAGGACCCATATTAAAAGTGAAAGCCAATAAAGTTTAAGTCACATTCACTGGGTTGTTTGTGGTTACATGATAATCTTACATGAAAACATTAATTTTAAAGATTTTAAACATTTTATAAACTTTATTTATTTATCTATTTATAAATATTTATATATTTCATATATACATATTTATTTTTAATATATAATAATTATAGTTATATTTAATAGACATATAAAATTGATGGTCAAGAATTATATAATGGTTATAAGGGACAACATATATATATAAAAAGTGAAAAGTAAACTAAAGGTTGAACTAATATGTCATATAGGTTTTGGACACTAGAGGGGGCATTGTATTAAGGTTTTTAATGCTTGCAGAATTTTGCACAGAAGTCTCTTTAGTATATACATTTTTATAGTTAAATTTTGAATGAATGAACTTTCCCAATGATGTTTAACACAATGTTTAATTATTTATAAGAATATTTAAACAGATTCATTTTAAAGTATTGTATATATACGAGTTTCCTTTTTTCAAAATTCCTTTTCAGGAATTAATATTAATGAGATAGGAAAGGAAACTGACTGGTTAATTTAAAATAATGAGATGATATTCTATAGGTTAATTGATTGTCAGTAAAGTATAAAGGCTGAGATTTTTTTAAAAGGTTTTATCTGATGAAGTCCTAGAGTAAGGGACGAAAACGCATGTGATTTTTGTTCAATAAAAGCGTTCAAGTACGTGGTTGGTGTCACTTTCGTGTGTTGAATTGGAAACAGTATCGCATTCCACTCTACGGCTTTTTTTGTTTGGATTGTTCATATAATTGAAACTGAGATCTAAATTCAGTCTCTACCATTGACTTAGCAAAGCTGGACATGCAAACCCATGAGCCGGCATTTTTAAAACACGAAGTCCTCTGGGTACAATTCCTAGCTCCAAACATACTTCTAGATGATAATGCTGATTTTGTATCCTTTTCATTTTGTATAGCACACTCTCCACTTTAGACATACTGGTATGCAGTGCTCACACATCAATATCACTTTCATTTGTACTTTGCTCTAAAGACATACCTATAAACAGATTCTTATTCATTTGTAACAATGACCGTAGCCTTTCTTCAGAGGAACAGTTGATACTTCTATCAGTCCGAGGCACATAGTCAATTTAAATTGAAGTAATACCTCCTTTAGCCATGGCTGCAGCACTAAGGTAAGAAACAACTTGTATCAAACAATGAAAAAAATATGTCCTGAATAAATGCTTCACCAAACACAGCAAAAGTCCATCAAGAAACAATAAGGTGAAGCAAAACCAGGCTGTCTTCATAAAATCAGCAAGTTTTATTGTGTAAAAAAAACATAAGTACTTTCGCAGAGTAGAACTGCTTCATCAGATATATAAAAACAGCTCTTGCCTTCACAGTTATATAAGGGAGCTTTAGTCACATTTCAAAAATTTAATTGCAACAGAACTCTACTGCACACCTTCCTTCTTAAAACTATAAAGACAACTCATCTACAAACATGCATATTAAGAATTATTCATATAAGATCTTCCTACTTAAGGAGTGGACATGCTTTTAACATGTGTTTTATTGGAACCTTATCATTGAGGCCTGATCCCGTCTCAGCTCTAAGCCTGATTATCCACTTACTCTCTAGGCATTTATTCATATGACATATATCACCCCCTCTTAAATTCTCTTCCACTTTACCTATAGCTAAAAAGTTAAATCTGTGTGCTGGGGAGGTATTCCGGTGATACCAAGTGCAGAGTACCAGTGACATTTTCTAATAGCTCAAAGGGTGTTGTTAACATCATTAGAAAACAGTGCGGTATCTTGACTATGAATACAGATTTGAACATAGTAGGGAGGCCACGAGTTTTGTATACAAGAAAAACAAGTCTTTGAAGCAGACATTGTGCTATGCAAAGCATCTTATAGGATCTAAATATTAGACAAAGAATGTTAATAGTTTTGCCACTAAACTGTGTTGTAATTATTGTGAGTACATAGATAGTTCAGGAGAGTTTATACATCCAGCTCAGGATAGAGTTGATAATTTTAATATTGAGGCCACGTGTAACAGTACTCATATAGTTTATCTAAAATACTGTGTTGTATGTAAAAAAAAAATTTTTTGCAGGAAAGACAGATAGGCTTTTGAGGGACCATAAGCATGAGCATTTATGTAGCATTAAGAATGGTACTATGAAGAATGCTGTTGTTATTCATGTCTTGGAAACCTCCCCAGCAACAGATTCAACTTTTTAGCTATAGGTAGAAGTGGAAGATAATTTGAGGGGGTGATATAGCTAATATGACTGAGTGCCTAGAGTAAGTGGATAATCAGGCTTAGAGCTGAGATGGGATCAGACCTCAATGAGAAGGTTCCAATAAAACCTACATTACAAGCATGTCCACTCCTTAAGTAAGAAGATATGTGAATAATTCTTAATATGTGTGTTGGTAGATGACCTGTCCTTATAGTTTTAAGATGGAAGGTGTGTATTAGAGTTGTCTCTTTAAGAGGCAATTAACTTTTTGAAACATGTGACTAAAGCTTCCTTGTATAACTGTGAAGGCAAGAGCTGTTTTTATATATCTAATGAAGCAGTTCTACCACTGCAAATGCACTTATGGTTGTTTTACACAATAAAACTTGATAATTTTATGAAGAGAGCCTGGTTTTGCTTCGCCTTATCGCTTCTTGATGGACTTTTGCTGTGTTTGGTGAAGCATTTATTCAGCACATATTTTGTTCGTTGTTTAATATACAGTTTGGATTATACCACGACTGTTTGTGTATTTGGAATACATTATGTCATTAGGCTTATGTTTTTTGTATGGGGAGCTTTTCTCCCCAGTCTTCTACTGAAAATTTGCTACTAAGCCCAGTTGACCCCCCCACCCGGTAAACAAACAACAAATAAATAAAATATTAATCTACAAAACCATTTGTGTTAGATTGTATCAGTGGCAACATTTAATGTTTTATACAAGATGGCACCATTTGTCTACATGTAAGTCACACAGCTTTTATGAAACTAATGCAGTTATGAAAATACAAGCAACAGTCATAACTGCTTTACCAAATGAGCATTTTTATATCAGAATGTCTTTACATTACTCACTATTTAATATATTTTTTTACTAACACCCACTGCTTCAGTGGGCTATCCCCAACATGACAGAATCACACTTTGTTTTTTGCATTATTAATGTAAATGTGAAAATGTCTTTTTTTCTTCATTACATTTTATAAACTCTTCTTAAAAACTCCATCTCTGCACATCACATGCTAACCATTTCATTGTCATGCTTAACAAATTGTGTCAGCTTGTAGATTTCACCTTGCTGCCTTAGTTTTATGTACCTTTCAAATTACTTCAAAAATTAGACTTTTTGCAAGAGTGATGAATATCACTTGCTTCAGGAGAACAGGGAAGGCTCCTGTAAAGATAATTAAATTCTTATAGGAATGCTGTTCTCTTGACGACATTCTGTGAGGAAGGAATGAGTTAAGGGACTAGTGCTAAGAGCAGGATGCAAGTAAAAGCAATTTCAGTAAATTGCATCTTCTCCTTCCAGTAGCTGGCCTTAGGTATAGGCCAACTAGGTGGCCACCTAGGGCGCCAGTCTAGCAGGGGCACTTTTCCAGTAATCTGGATGGTGTAAGTAGACCAGGAAGGGGGCACCGGATAGTGTTGGGGGGGCGCTGTGGAGATCTTTTGCCTAGGGCACCAGTTGACCAAAGGCTGCCCATGCCCCTTCCATTTAAAAAGGTTAGTATACCTAAAAATTCAGTAAAATGCTTATGCACAAGGTGGCTCCTATATTACACTGATATCAATCTAAGTTTCTGACATCAAGGAATGGTAAAATGGTCTGTTAATGCTATTAAGGATCAGAACATCTGTTGGCTATGAGGTTCAAACAGCCCTCCAGGATTGGAGGAACAAGACAACCTGGGAAAAAAACAGAAAACATTATACAGAAGTCATTGAAATTGACTTAGGACACAAGACTCCAGCAAACAATTAATGAACTTTTGAAAATAAACACATCAGTTACTATTTATGAGAAAAAAACTGACTCCAAAATGACAAAACTGCAGCAAGCTTTATTCAATAACTCAGATGACTAAACAGAAGTAGATGAGGAGAAGAGAGAAGCTAGGCACAATCTGGCAGTTATTGCCAAGTATTAAGGCTATGAGCTGTTAATGGGTTGCTTCTTGTGGTCTGGGGTTTGATTTCTTCATGCTTTATTTGCCCAGTGTGTGATCTTGAGCAAGTCACTTAAGCAAACATTGCTTTAGGGAATTGGGAAAATGGCTAGGTTCTTTAATGGCCTTTTGGCCCACAAGCCTATAACTATAAGGCTTGAGATGCTGGAGGCTGACATTACAGACATGGAGGATAGGAGATGAAAAAAAACATTTTAAATTTATCAGGATACTAGAGTTTGATAAGAACTGTTTAGTTTACATGTGCAACACAATAAGTGAATGGATTGGAATGGCCCAAAGAAGAGAATAAAACTGAGAAAGCATAAAGGGTGCTTTTATCTTAAAGTTTAAAAAATAATACTGGTAAGGTTGGAAATGCATGTATTAAGAGAAAGAACTCTTAGCATCATGTGATTTCCAGGAAAATAAAACTCTAGGGAACCGAATCTTGCGTGATATGCATTTTGTGGCTAAAACAAGGGTAGAAATGTCAGCCTTCAAGACAGTGATTAAGTTATGCAGACAGTGACAGTGGAGACTTAAACCTCTCCACTCTACTTGGTTAAAGGGCTTGCTCCTGGAGGAGGGGGCAAACATTTTTACTTCCCCTGTGGAAACTAGCCAGTTCAGAACCCAGTGTGTCAAGCAATCCTGAAGGGGAGGGGCTGCAAAATGTACCATGAAAAGAGGATAATTCCCAATTGCAAGAAAGGAGTAGTAGTCTGGAATCTTTCCCAGTATTGTAGGTGGAAAATGATGGACTGAAAGTAGATTATGGGGTCTTCAGAATAAACTGAAAGATGATGGCTTAGTTGCAAGGTCTGTGCTATGTATGAGTACTGCAGGTTCTTTGTACTCTTCTGCTGAGGGAATTTTGTTTACAATTTGTTGAAAGGGTTAGTAAGTTCAGGACTTGGAGGTATATGAAAATGTTATCTTTGGTGTATTTATATTTAAATACTTCTATTAGCACTGTGGATGTGTTTCACAAAAAAAGAAGTTATGTTTCATCTGTGTTGTATACCTTTAGTCATTCATTATCGATAGGACTTTGGTTCCATCCACGGAACCGACACAGATGTTTCCAAGCTTGTGTCAGTCAAAAACTCAGAGCTAAGACCTACCCATAATGCCCCTCTCATAGTCTCTTCAGATCGGGTTTGCCTGCCCCTATATTGTAGAGATCATAAGAGACAGTAGGAGGCTCTGTCTGAGTAAATACCTTAACCAGGAGTTCCTAAAGTCCACCAGGAGTCCAGGCAGGGGGAAGGAGGGCGGGAAGTAATGAATGAATAAGATCTACAACACAGATGGAATGTTATGGTAAGCCATAACTTCTTTATCTGATGCTATAAATCTTTATTCGTTCCTTACTGACAGGACAGAGTTCCCAGCTACTTGAGTCCTGGGTGGCCCTAAGGAAGGATAGTCCTGAGAATCATAGAACCAAAAGATGCTCGTCCCTTGGAGGCCAAATCCAATTTGTAATGAGTGATAACGGTATGAAGTCTTGCCCAAGTGGCTGCTGCGCAGATATCATCCATAGAGGATCTGGAATGAAAAGCCACAGAAGTAGCCATCGATCTAGTGGAATGAGCCTTTACTCTGGAAGGTAAGGACAGTTTATTCTGATGGTAGATGAAGGTAATGACGTTTCTAAGCCAGGAGGATAGAGTCACTTTGGAGACAGGTTTACCCAATCTGGGTCCCGCAAAGGCCACAAACAATTGATCTGTTTTTCTGAAAGATTTAGTTCTGTCCAAATAAAAATGAAGCTGCCTATGAACATCAAGGGTGTGCAAAATGTATTCCCCTCTGTTTGAATGCTGAGGGAAGAAAAACGGCGGGTCACTAGATTAGTTAACTGAAAATCCAGAAATAACCTTGGGCAAGAAGGAAGGGTCAGTACGAAGGGACACTCTATCCCTGTGGAAGTTCAAGTAAGGTCTCTTGACACTCTAGGCCTGCAACTCAGATACTCTTCTCGCTGAGGTAAGTGCTACTAGAAGTAGAGTCCTTCCATGATAAAAATTTTGTATCATATGAATCAGAAGGTTCAAAAGGAGGGCTTGTTAATAACTGAAGTACCAAAGTCAAGTCCCAGGGTTCTGTGGGGGGCTTGACAGCAGGTTTAACATGTAATACTCCTTTCAAAAAGGTTTTGCACAGACGGTGTGACATAATAGAAGAATTATCGAATCCATTATGAAAATTTGCGATAGCTGCTAAATGTACAGTAACTGTCGATGCTGAGGCTCCTGCATGTAGAAGAGTAGTCAGGTACAGTAGGATCTTAAGATTAGGCATAGAGAAAGGATCTATGTCCTGATCTTTGGCCATGTAGAGAACCTAGCCCATTTACTAGAATAAATTTTTCTGGTGGAAGGTGTGTGTGAAGCCAGAAGAATCTCATAGACAGAAGATGAAATATCAGGCAGCCTGGCAATCATCGGAAGTGGAGGAACCAAGCTGTGAGCTTGAGGCTGTAGAGATTGGGGTGAATCAGCCCCTGAGCATGAGATAGCAGACCTTGAGATTGAGCCAGGATCCATGGGCTGTGAATCAGATGAGGCCATAGGAAAGGAAACCAGACTTGAAAGAGGCAATGAGGATCACTTTGCTTCCCAACCTTTGAGTTTTCTGAAGGAATTTCAGGATGAGAGGAAATGGGGGAAAAGGCATACAGTAAACCCGGGGGCCAATCGTGTGTTAGAGCATCCCTCTGTGATTCCCCCTGAGGGGGGATCAGGGCAAAGTCGCTTCTGCATTTGTTGTTTAGAGGTGAAGCAAACAGATCGGAGCAAGGTCTACCCCAATGGTGGAAGATTCGATCCGCTATTACAGGACTGAGGGACGACTTGTGCGCCATCAGGATGTTCCTGCTCAGACTGTGAGCAATAAGGTTGGAACTCCTGGGAATGTGCATTGTTATAAGAAAGCGGTTGGAAGCTATCACCCAGTGCCAAATCCTCATGACTTCCTGACACGGGGGGGGGGTAAGACCTGGTTCTGCCTTGCTTGTTTATATACCAGATGACTGACATGTTGTCCGATTGAACTGCAATAGTCCCGGAAGGGAGGGATGTATGGAATGCTTGCAACGCTAAAAGAACTGCCCTCAATTCCAGGACATTTATGTGTAAATTGGCCTCCATGGGGGGACCAGGTGCCTTGGACCATCTTTCCCTGGAAATGCCCCCCACCCTAACAGGGAAGCGTCTGTGGTCACCGTGGCCGTGGGCTGGGGGAGACAGAACGGTCAACTGGCTTCATCCACCATAGCATTTCTTTCTTGCAAAGGTTTGTAAGGCGTATCATGTGGTCGAGTGGTGGGTTAAGATTGACCATTGTGAAGAAAGGAGCCACTGTAATAGTCTCATGTGCAACCTAGCTAGTGGTACTAGGGTAATGGCTGCTGCCATAGAGCCTAAGAGTTGCAGTACAAGGCATGCTGGTACAAAAGTCTGTGGAAGGAGGGCTTGGATCTGGTGTCTTATTTTTGAAAGCCTGTGAGGAGGGAGGGAAGCTTGACAGGATATTGTGTTAAAGAGTGCTCCAATAAATTCCAGTGTTTTTGTTGGGGGACATTTGAGATTTGTCCTTGTTGATTGTAATCCCCAAGCGGAGAGTAAGGCCTTGAGTGTTAGAGAGGCTGTGCATTACAAGATTCCTGGTCGTGGCGGTAAAGAGCCAATGGTCTAGATACGGAAACACCTGGAATCCTTGTAGTCGAAGATGAGCTACTACAACTGCCATACATAACACTCAGGGGGCTGCCAAGAGACTGAATGGCAATACCCTGAACTGGTAGTGATTGGCTCCCAGCCAGAAGCGGAAATCTCCAGGAGCGTTGATCCATCTTTATGTGGTAATACGCATCCTGGAGATCTTTAGAGCACATCCAGTTGTCCTTCCCTAGGAGAGGGGGAATGGATTGTACTGTGACCATCTGGAATTTTTGAGGTTTCATAAATTTGTTCAATAGGCTGAGATCCAGGATTGGTCTCCAGTCCCGTCTTTTTTGGTACTGAAAAGAAACTAGAGTAAAACCCGGATCCTCTCTGGTCTGGTGGGCCTGGATGGATGACTCTTTCTTAGCAGCTTTTCTATTTCTAAGGCTGCTACCTCCCTCTGATTGGGTGGCACATCGGGGATTCGTTTGACAGGTCTGGGAGTTAGATCGAATGGGATATGGTAGCCTCTAGATATTATTCTCTGCACCCAAAGATCGGTAGTAATAAGTTGCCAGACTGGTTGGTGCAGAGGAAAGCAATCAGACCGCTGCTCAGGAGCGCTGGTAGGGTCGGCCGGAGAAGGAATCTCTAGTGCCCTAATTAAGCAGACTCCCTCTGCCTCAAAAGGGGCATCTTCCAGATGAGTTTCCCCCTCTGCCCTGGGGGGATTGCTCACCATGAATGTCATGAAAAGATCCTTGGGACTTTTTGAACTACAATTTCCCTCCCCTCTGGTTCCTGGAATAGGACCTCTGGGGGTGGAAATACATATGCCCACAGCAGACAATGTCTTTCCGTCTTTCTCACTTTGTGCTAGTGTGTCTCATATTTTGGGACCAAAAAGTGCAGATTCGTCAATAGGCGCATTGATGAAGGAAGATTAAAGTGGTCTGTAAATCACACAAACGCATCCAAGCATGACGTCTCATGACAATGCCTGATGCGGCAGCTTGAGCTGCCCCCTCGGTGGTGTGAGATATCAAACGCATTGAGGAGTTCGAGATAGATTCTAGGGTAGCTAGCTGTGAGGCAACAGTGTCACAAACCTCATCAGGCAGTACCCCTGCCAAAGAGATAGACATTTCAGAAGTGAAATCTCTTTGGAGGCGAGTGAAGTTTGCCAGATAGTTTGGCGACCAAATGGCAAAGGTCACTGAAGCGTAGGTCCGTTTTCCCAGTCTGTCCATTGCCCGAGACTCCTTGTTCAAGGGATGGACAGTGGAACTATCTTCTGCCAGTTCCCTATTGGTGGCCGCAGCCATGATCATGGAATCAACCGTCAACTGTTTGGACCAATTGGGTTGGTCTTCGGGGTGGATAAAATATTGTTCGGCCTCCAGGGGACAGGTTCTACTTTGTCCGAGGCCTTCCAGGCACGCTGCATGATCAGCTTTACAAGCTCATCCGCAGGTGGGGGTTACTGAGGAAGTGGTTAGAGGACTTCCAGACTCCCCTCTGCTTGAGGATTCAGACTCCCCTCTGCTTGAGGATTTTGAGAATGTCTCCAAATGAGACGTCTTCTAGGGGAGACTGTGGGGACCCTTCTCCCTCATCGCAATTGGTGTCCTCAGTGATCGATTCTGCAGGGGAATCAAGGTGCTTTCTCTTGCACTGTTTCTTCTGGGGTGACTCCACAGTGGGATCTTCTGAGGAGGACTCCAGCGAAAGAGTTCCCTTCAAGGGAAGGTCTTGCGGCTCCCGTCCCCGAGATCCTATAGTAGGGGGTTGGGACAGATGCATGCTAGCGGGGGGTTCTGGTGTCGATGTTATCGGTGCTGACGGCAAGGACCCTCTCCATCACCTGGAAAGCAGGCCTGCCCAAGGAGGGATGGAAGCCTGGAACAAAGGACAACCTCAGAACTGGGGTCACACCCCGCCTTGAGGAGCCTGCCTCCAGGTGAGGAGCTCCGAGAGAAATGGAAGCTGTTTGAGCCATGGACATAGATGGTGCCAATGAAAAAGTAGGTGCCGGACTAGGAACCATGGTACCAACAGCCCAAACACTGCTTCGAGTGTGTACCAGTTCCAATGGAGCCGATGCACCAAGGGAGGCTGTGCCGACAGGGGAAACTCTGCAGTCAGAGCCGAGACAGTATGCACCGGAGTGGTCATCGGTACAGATATCTTCAGAGCCTGGGAAGAGGCCAGAGGATATACTGGTGAGTATACTGTGAAGGGTTCCGTGCCAAAGGGAACTGAAGGTCGAGCCGGGGTGGGCAATCCTCTAGCTGCCAGAAGCTGGTCCACAACCTGCACTACATCTTGTTCAGAAAGGCTCCTGGTGGATCTATAGGAGGCTGCTGAAGGAGAGTGAGGCCTTTCAAGAAAGGGGCTGAACTGGTACCCCGAAAAAGGGTCATAAGTTGGTGAGTATCTGGTTCTTGGGAGGTGTGCAAACTTAGGAACAGAGGTCGTCTGTGGAGCTGAATGAGCTATCGGCACCATGGCCGGGGATAGTGCCGAATCGGGTATGGTTGTCAAAACCAGTGTCAGGACCAAGGACAGCACCAAAGATGATGGTGCTGATGCTGGAACCATAATAGGAGTCAACATCAGAGATGGCACAAAGGGAGAAGACACAGAGCCTGGTGCCAAAGTAGTCTGTGCCGAGAGCGCCGGAGTAGCTCGGTCTAGACTCGGTTCCATAACAGATGGGGATGTAGGAACAGAGCGACTCCATTTCTCCTTGTGTTTCTTGGTTTTAGGAGGTGGTAAGACCTCAGTCCCAGAGAGCGCCTCCGAAAAAGGTGTTCTGATTAAACCTTTCAAAATCAGTTTGTTTTTGCGCTCGGCTAGAGTGCGATTACTGAAACTAGAGCAGATGTCACATGAAGCATTTATATGGTCCACACTCAAACAATAAATGCACCAAGCATGAACGTTTAAGTTGGGCATCTTTTACCCACACTTGTCGCACTGCTTAAACCCCAATTTAGATTTTTCTGACATAATATTGTTTGTCTTTTTGGCTTTTCCCGGTTAGGGGTCACCACAGCGGAACTCCGGTCTGCTAATGATTGGCAGTCGATTTTTTTTATGGTGCTGAGTTGCCAGCCCGACACCAATACTTCAGCGAAGGCACGCCCATTCACGCATGTCTTTCGGAGGCCACTCGACCGTGGTGAGGACATGCAGACTCCACACAGAAGGCACTCCAGCCGAGAATCGAACAGGAGAACCTCTTGCTGTGAGGCAGCAATGCTACCGCTGTATCACTGCGGCTTCCTTTTCCTGACAATGTACACTGACAAAAAACTACCAAGAAGGAAAACATGACAAAAAACTACCAAGAAGGAAAACAAGTGAAAGGAGAAAGTTTTTTTTTTTTTGTGAGCTATAAAAAGGAAAGAGAGTAACAACGATGGTATCTAGAAATACCACAAGTGGTAAAAGGAGGGCTTACCAAAGGTAGGAGGAGAGGGACAGTACCAACAATGGTACAAGGGTAACTACCAAAGGTAGAGGGAAGGAAGTAGAAGCAGTTTACAGGTGAGAGGAGAAATTAGAGAGACTGACTAAAAAAGGCAAAGTTTTGAGAGAAACTATACAAAAATACACCAAATATCCACTTAGCTTTGAGAGAGAAGGCTTGACACGTCTGACAAGGAATGCGGCAAATGAGATCTGGAGAGACAATGAGAGGGGCATTATAGGTGGGTCTTAGCTGAAGAGTTTTTGGCTGGTGCAAGCTTGGAAATGGCTGTCTCCGTTCTGAGGATGGAACCGAAGTCCTATCAGTAAGGAATGAATAAAGATTTACATCAGATACATTATTGCTGGCACTGTTTGAGCAAAACCTGCATCTTCTAGCATATCAGTGATCTTCTGTGATTCACAGACATAACGCCACCATGACTGACACTGCATTAGCAGCTTATTACCAAGCCTCTGGATCAAACACCAGAGCAGTTAGAACGGCAATCTCTGCCTAACATACAAAGCTATGTCAAACCCAGAGCTGTTGGACATGCTCCACTTAAAGAAATTCCAATCCCTCCAAGCTACACACTCTAGGGACCTAAACCTTGTCACCACAATAAGCAGAACATGCTGGAGGGATAGATTCCTGTCCCAGAGACTTCCCATACTCTGAAACAGACTACCTATGTCAAACAGAGCTCCTCATTAGCACGCTTCAAGAAAAAGTTTGATGATTGGATGGGAGATAGGGAATTCGCCCTGGGGATCACTTCTGTGGCTCTGCTTGACAGGGGCACAGGAAAATAATTTTCTTGGGTTGCAAAAGCAGGGTACAGTTTTGGCTAGGCTTATATAGGCCCTAGGGCCAATAGCCTAGTACCTACCTATGAACCATGCTAATGTTCACCCTACCATCCCAAGCAACACAGTTGTACAGGCACCCTTAAACACACACACACATCCCTAGTCACAGACAAGACTCATGCCCTAGTGTGCACAGTGACACACAAACACAGTTACTGAGACGGTTCCAATCTTGTGCATCCTGTGATGGCTTGGTAGTTAACGGCTGTGAGTATGTTATATAGGGTCCTGGGTTTGAGACTTGCATGACTGTTTATTTGTAGCATTGGTGGTATAGTGGTGAGCATAGCTGCCTTTCAAACAGTTGATCCGGGTTCGATTCCCAGCCAGTACAAGAAATCTGTACACTTAACTATAACCTATGAACAATAACCTTTTAGGTGGGAGGATGGCATAATGGTTAAGGTGTTTACCTTACAAACACAAGTTGCAGGGTTTGATTCTCACATGGGGTAATTGGCTAGGCTTAAAATGGCCCAAAAGGGCACTTAGCCTAGTACTAATCTATAACCTAATCTATAATCTAATCCTATTAACAGACACACAGTTACTGAGACAGCCCCAGTCTTGTCCCTACATAAACACACACAAACAGGCATGCATGCGCATGTGTACACACACACACACACACAGTTACTGAGAAGGCCCCCATTTTGCCCCTACTGACAGACAAAAACACACGCAGTTACTGAAATAGCCCTCATCTTACCCCTACTGACACACACACACACACAGTTAACTGAGGCAGCATCCATCTTACCTGTACTAACAGACAGACACAATTATGGAGACAACCCAGTTATGCCCTACATACATACATATATACATACACACACACACACAGATGACTTTGCAGTACTTACAACCCTCTGTGTTACCAGCCCCAGTCTTTCTACTGAAGTGAATGGGTGTACGCTGTCGTGGACACTTTTTCTGCTTCACTCTCTAAATGTGAAGTAGTGCTGTTCTCTAAATGAATATACCATACTATTCAGATGAAGGTGATATTTCATGGAAAATTAATGTTAGCTATGCCACTGGACTGCTGCATCTGCATGCAGTTTCACCAGCAAGATCACTGTCCACATTATAGGGTGGTGCCTCATACTGCTGTAGCTGTACAGAGGTCTATGAATCACTTGAGTCTAGCATACTGTTCAGTCCTGCTGTGTATGTGATTGTACAGTGTTAGGTATTCCTAAATTCAAAACAGTGTAAGAAACTTCTCTGTGTGGAAGATTTTCAGTCCATATATTTCTAGTTAATCGCTGTATATTAATCAGATCAGACAATAGTAGTAGAAGTAGCGAAAGTAAACTATTCAAGTCAAAAAGTAATAATAGAAAATATATAATTCTACAGCATTACTAAGTATTCGAAAGTAATCAAGCAAGGCAAGCAGTCTATTTCCAGTCAAAAATCCTTTATTAAGTACACAGACAAGCGATCCAAGTAAAGCAAAAATAGAGTAATAATTTCCTCACAAGCTTTCTAAATATATATATACTTTTTATCAGGCATGGGAGTGGTTTATTGTGTTGTAAAACAAAGTGTTATTGGTACACATGTTAAATTCACATCCCTTCCCCCATCAGTGTGACATTCAAGCTGGTCCTGCCCTACACCTAGCAGTTGTCATAATAATATATAGTCCTAATGTTCATAGGTTCATAGATTAGTACTAAGCTAACTGCCCTTGCGAGCCATTTTAAGCTTAGCCAATTATCCCTGGTGAGACTCAAACCCTGCACCTTGTGTTTATAAGGAAAACACCTTAACCATTAGGCCACCCTTGTACTATATAGTACTTTAATGGTACATCCATTATTAAGTCTGTGATTTTATCCAAGGCAATATACTACATGGCTGGAAATATATCAACCTTAGTTCATTTTGAGATCAAAAATTATATATAAATATATATACATTTTGCATGTAAAAATCAGTTTCTATTTTCATAACCTATTGTTAACAAAGATCGCTATCGTCCTTCTAGACTTCTTCAGGTCTGTGTACAAGAACCATAAAAACCTATATAATTGTATAATTAGTTAGTATTGTTATTACCATCATTTTGAATAAAGTGGGAAAAAAAAAAAAAAAGAGAACCAGAAAAAAATAAAACTAAGAAAAAATGTATGTATGATGATGGAAACAAAATATACACTTAAATTGCAAATGATTTAAAATGGTATTTAAAACCAATTTCTAGAAAAAAATAAAATACAATTAGTCATGTAAACAATGTGGCAATTTTCTAAGTTCCAGTGCACTTTTAATTGAACAGTAGTAGTTTAGTCCAGGCTTTCTAAAAGAGTTCAGCTTTAATTGCCACATGAGTTCATGTTTCTCCAGAATATTGGGGATGTCTCCTTCAAGATCACCCATGTCTATGCGATCCAGGATCTGGAACTTAAAACCTGTGTGTCTTTCATGAAGAGAAAGGTTT
Organism: Protopterus annectens; assembly: GCF_019279795.1. Classification (NCBI taxonomy): domain Eukaryota; kingdom Metazoa; phylum Chordata; order Ceratodontiformes; family Protopteridae; genus Protopterus; species Protopterus annectens. Next base: position 993,162,560 of record NC_056726.1, on the reverse strand, counting down.
TTGACTAGTGCATTATTTTTACATCCAGAGCGGATTTCTAACAGATGACATGAAATCCTTCGCTTGAGTTTATTTACAGTCTTGCCCACATAGAATGCATCACATTCATTGCAATGTGCCCTGTAAATTATTTTTTAGTGTTAGTCACCCCCTGCACTGGTTTTAATGATCTTCTTTAAATAAGGGCAATAAAAACTATCACCTTGCTGTATAAATATACAAAATGTACAATTAGTTTCACATCTTTTTGTGCTTTTCTCACATGGTCTAGGTTTAAATTCAACAAAACTTCTAATATTCCTGGCGTTCCTATAAACAAATGATGGGGCTTCACCTAATACGTTAATCAGAAAAGGGTTTCCTGTGACAATGTCCCAGTTTTCTTCAATAATATTTTTGATACTGTGATAATCCAAAGTGTATGTCAGGATGCAGCTATTTTTGCATTTGTTATTCTCTGTGGAATTACTTAACATTTTTCTACTGGGGAGGTTGAGTGAAGGTACTTCAGTCCTTTTCAGTTCTATAATGGGTTCCAGGATGTTTTTCTCTAAGTTGTTCAGGTTTCTCAAAAATGGTTCCATCTCTGTGGTAATTCGAGCTAATCTATAGCCTTGGGATTTCACTACATTATACTTGGTTTTTGTAGGATGTAGACTTTTACTGTGGAGTAATAAGTTAACCCTCGTTGGTTTTCCGAATAGATCAGTGGTGATTCTGTTATTGTTGGTATCCTTAGAAATCTGCATATCTAAGAAAGTGGTTGAAGTACAGCTATGGGACGAGGTAAACTTCAGGAAGTGGGTTGTTTGATTGAGGTAAGTGATAAAATCTCGAAGCTGCAAGGTGTCACCTTCCCACACAATAAAGACATAGTCAATAAAATGTAAATAACATGTGATATGCTGCATGTAATCTGTGTTGTTTAACACAAAGTCCTCCTCCCATTTGCCCAGGGCTATGTTAGCTATTTATTTATTTATTTATTTATTGCAGTTGGTTTACCAGGATAGTCCATTGGGCCATAATGAACCCGTTTTCAATGGAGTCCTGGGGAGAAAAGCTCCAAAACAAGCAGATATACATTCAACAGTTTACAATTTACAATCTAGTTACAGAGAGTTATTGGTACTGTTTAGGCAGGAAAGAGCAAAACTTATCACATGTACAATTGCAGTTATAACAGTTAATCTAATTTAGATAATGACCTACAAGTAAAAGAGACCAGTTAATAGAGATTAGAGAGCATACATAGTAGGTACATAAAGTAGAATATGGTATGGAAGGAGATTTAGTAGAGTTAGTTATGAGGGTGGGAGCAAGAGCATACCCACTGTGTTGCTAGATGTAAGAAGAGACTTTTGAAGGTGATGTGGTTAGAGGTGGTGCGAATAAGTGGTGGAAGGGAGTTCCATAGGCGAGGCTAAAGGAAAGAAGGTTTTTCCTGGTGGATAAGTAGGTTTATGTACTTCGAGTAGATTTTGATTGTTTGACCTTAGAATTCTACTAGGGAGGTGCATTTTAAAGGCAGAGGAAAGGGAGGGACAGAGTGAGGGGTTTAGAATAAGTTTATGGGCTAGAGTTAGTTGGGTGTAAGTTAGTTGATTGGGAGTTCTAGCCATTTTAGCTTATGGAGGGAGACACAGTGGTGAGTAGAGGACTTATGGCTAGTGGCGAATTTTGCAATTTTTATAGCAGGAAGTAAGCTGTTTTCTTAAAGAGGACTGAAGATTAGTTAGTAGTGGGGCACCATAGAGAGGGAAGGGATAAGAAAGGAGGTAGAGAGAGATTTTAGTGTCAGATGTAAGGTAGGCTTTCTGTCTATAAAGCATGCCAAGTTTTTGATGTGTTTTTAATGTTTATTTGGAGGTGGGAGTTAAATTTCAGTAGGTTGTCAATTTGGACCCCAAGTAGTTTAGTTTCTGATACTATTTCAAGGGTGAGTTGTTTTGACTTGTAATTAAGAATGTAGTTAAGTCTGGAGGATAACTTTTGATGGAGTAAATAACATAAGTTTGGTCTTAGTGGCATTGAGAGCTAGATGATTACTTTGCATCCATTGCTCTGTGGAAGAGAAAGCTTCCTGGGTAAGTTTTGCTAGAGTAGGGATAGAAGAGGCAGAACAGATGATAGTAGAATCATCTGCATATTGGATGATACTAGAGAAAGGAATTGATTTGCAGAAGTCATTTATAAATATATTGAAGAGCGGACCCAGTATGGAGCCTTGTGGCACTCCAGTGGGGGTGCTAAGGAAGGGAGGTAGCTTTTTCCATTTTACAGCTTGATTTCTGTTGGAAGGTAACTAGAGAACCAGTTCAGAGAGGAAGAAGATAGGTGGAGTTTGGAAAGTTTGGTTAAGAGCAGGTTGTGAGAGATAGTGTCGAAGGCTTTGGAGAGGTCAAGAAGCAAAGTAGATACAATTTGCCCAGAGTCTTTATTTACAGTTCCAAGGAAGGAGAGGAGGGCAGTCATAGTACTATGATTAGGTCTGAAACCATGCTGTGTAGGGGTAATGAGATGGTTGTCTAGGAGGTGTGGAAGAAGCTGAGTTGGACACATTTTTCAAGGAGTTTAGAAATGGGGACAGGATGGCTATAGGGCGAAAATTGCTAATGTTATTGTTGTTGCCCCTTTGTGTAGAGGTATAATAAAAGCTTGTTTCCAGATTTGGGAACTATGCATTCTTGTAGGGAGCGGTTTATTAAGATGCTAATGGGGTAAGCAAGAGTATTAGCGGCTACACTGAGAAAGTAAGAAGGGATATTGTCAGGAGCATTGGTACATGGTTTCAATTTCTGAACAAGTTTCTTTATACTTGCTGTAGGTACAGTATTTAATGAGAAGAGGGTGCAGTCAGAAGAGGGGAATTTTGGGGTAGTGGAGATGAGGGTGGGGTTTGTGTAGAAGAGGAAGAAGAGGGGTTAGTGGATGTGGAATAGGGTGTGGAAGTGAGAGAGAGGTGTTAGAGAATGAAGAGGTCAGTTTGGAGATGGAGTTGATAAAGAAGGAGTTAAATTGTGTGGCTAAATCAGATGCTGGAGCATTTGGATCTGGGGTGGGAGTAACTGGTTTGCTGGGGTGGAGGAGAGTAGAGATCCCTTTCCAGAATTTTTGAGGGTTGTTTTATTATGGTTTTGGAGTGTTGAGAAGTAGTTTTGATCAAAAGTTATCATTTTCTTTGCTTTATTTGGAGCATTTTATATTCGTTTAGAGAGGTGCTGACTTATGTTTTTGGTAGCGTGTCCAGACTTTATCTCTCTGTCTCATGATAGTAAGGGTATTTTTGGAGAGCCATAGGGCTGATTTGGTTTTATTCTTTTTGTCCGTAAGGGAGCTTGGGAGTCTAGTACTTTTAAGAATGTTGAGTTAAAATATGAGACTGCATTTTCAAGAGGTAGTATTTTAGACAATTCCAATTAATTGCTTGTAATGAGTTTGAGAAGGTTATTGGGTTGAAGTTTTTTTGGTCACGGAATGTGATATAGTTATGGGTTCGTTGAAGGACCGTAGGAAGCCGGTAGGTAAAGGTGGGTGTGTGGTCTCCAAGTGGGTGGGAAGAGTGCCGCTGTTGGTGAAATAGAGAGGATGGGAGACTAGAATCCAGTCCAGTATACTCCCATTGGAGAGGTTTTTGGCAGGATAAGTTACTGAAGTGATTAGTTGTGAGAAGTTATAGAGGTTGATGTTTGTGGAATTTGTAGGAGACTGGACAAGGGCCCAGTTAATGTTTACATCTCCAAGGATTATGGTTTCATTACTAATGTTAGTGGATAGCCAGGAGAGGATAAGTTCAAGTGTGGAGATATTATCCCCAGGGGATGTAAAGGAAGCTATGCATATGTGTTTGTGATTGTTGATTTGTAGTAGGGTCAGGAGAAGTTCGTTGTTGAAGTGTGGAATAGGTTTATTGTAGGGAGTAACTACTAGGGAGGAAGAATATAGAAGGGCTACTCCTCCACCTTTTTGTGAGGTCTGTCTTTTCTTATGATAGAAGTTTGGAGGAACTATTTCAGAGTCTGTAATGTGTGGTTTTAGCCAAGTTTCTGAAATAGTTAGGATATCTGGCTTATTGTGTGTGAGCCAAGCATGAAGGTTTGGGACTTTGTTTACTATACTTTGGGAGTTTAGAGAAGTAAATAGTAGGGATTTGTTAATATTGGTTGTAGTGGTAGGGCCTGGATTAGGATGGATGTCTCCAGAGATGAGTGTAGTAATCAGATGAAGTATGAAGTGGTTTGTGTGAGTAGTTAGCAAGGAGATGAGATTGGGTTCTTTTGTGAATTGGAGGGCTTTGCTAGCAGTTATGATAGAAAAGTTATGATATGAGATCAGTTTGTGTTGAAAGAGATGGAGGTTTTCTGAGGGGAATAAGTAGGGGGAAATAAGAGAGTATGTGGGTAAGAAAGGTGAGTTGTGAGAATTTGTAGTATGAAAGGGTTGGCGGATCATGGAAATAGTAGGTTGAGAAAGGTGGTAGATAGAGGATAAGGAGAAAAGTAGTAATAGTGAAAGGAAGAGGAAGGATTGTTTGGCAAGCATGATGAGGAAGAATTAATAGAATAGTAGTGTTTAAATAAGAAGTAAGATATATAGGGGTTGAAGTGTTTAGCGACTAGATAAACTCTGGATAGAAGTTGGAGAATTAGATTATGAAATATACAGAGGTGTTAGGTGGTAGATAAGATATTTATAATGTAGGAGAGATAAGTAAGTCATGGAGTAGTTATGTTTAAGAGTATAGGATTGGATGTGGAAACAGAGTAGAGATTTGAGTGGGAGTGTAGGAATCTAATGTTTTAGTGGGTTAGAGGAGGTAGGTAATAGAGGCAAGAATGGGCGGGAAGGGAGGTGTGGTTTTGGGGAATAAGTGTTTGATTGGATAAGGGTTGTAGAGGGTGTGGCTATGAGAGGAATAACGGTAGATGTACTGCGGGTGGGTGGGATTTGCGGGTAGGGTAGGGGAGGCGGAGTGAGCGGAAGAACCAAAGAGGTCCAGAGAGGAGCTGGAGTCAATCAGTAAAGGAGGTGTACAGGAGGGTAAGTAGAAAGGGAGAAAGATCTGGAGTGTTAGTCGAAACAGGAGATAGAGATTAGGAAGGAGAAGTTGCAGCTAGAGTGGGCTAGAGGAGTTTGGGAGATGCAGTGAAAGGGGAGAAGCTTAGGGTCTAAGAGAGAAACATGAAAGCTTGCAGAGAAGTTTGAGAGGAGGGTGTTATCAAGTATATGAAGCAGAGACAGGACTAGTACCACTTTAGGATGTCCTTGGGGCAGTACTTGGGGTAAGAGAGGGCAGCTGGTGAGGACCGGGGGGGGAGTTAAGGCTGCTGGCTGTCTTGGCAGGCTAGAGTACTACAAACAACTATCAATGCGGCAAACATTTAGTAAAAAAGTATGCAGCAGCAGTTAAACATACTTCCACAATTCCACTTGGAAAAAACGTCCAGAAAACAATGGGGAATGAGGCCACTGAGAAGCCTGCTATAGATGTTGGTATTTAACTTGAGCAGTTAGAGCTGAGATTCGAAGGTAGGTCGGAGGTATCCTCGAGGGCTACAGGGGTAACTCAGGGCAGAAAGCTATAAATAGATTAGAGAGTGTAGAAAACATTAGTGTTTGACACAGTTAAAACATAGCTTAACTTTAAACATAGTGAAGTGTAATAAAGTATAACACATGCTACAAATACTAGCAGTAGAAGCAGTTAATTAAAAATGAGTACTGCGTTTCTAAATCAGATAAGTAGACCAGCATAGTTCAAATAGCATACTAATCAATTGAACATAATACATAAAAATAATGCAGCTAATAGTCTTTGAAAGCCCTCCGTACTGCAGCTGAAGGGCAATATAGAATGCTGCTTGAGTGTATAATGGAGGAGAGTCACCTAGCAAATGGCATGTACTAGTCGCTAGATAAGCAAACGCCAATGCATCTAATAAAACAGTAGCAGTTCCCGCTACGAATTAACTGTAGAATGCAGTCACCAGAAAAGCGCCAAAAATGGCGGGGTTATAGCAGGGTACACAAACGAAGCACCATTGCAAATGCAGTTAGGCAAACCAGCACCTTGCTGAGAAATGTAACTAATAGCGTAAATAAGTAAAAAACAATATACTATTATGAGTTATGCTATGCTGGGAGCCATGGCAGCCCCCACTGCTATACTAGTTTTTGTTTGTAGTATTTGCCAATGAAAGTAAAGAAATTAAGTCCAGTACAAGATTAATGAGCTTGCTTAACTTTTGCAGTTGTGCCTGCGTACCCTGCTTATGTTTCTTAAAAGACTCCATAGCTGCTGTTATACAGTAATTGTGAGGCAGCACTGTGTACAAGGATTCCACATCAATAATTACCAAAATACTGTCAGCTTCCACTGTAATGTTTTTTATTTTCTTCAAAAAATCCATTGAATCTCTTATGTATGACTTATTCTTTTCTGCTAGAGGTTTCAGCAAGTAATCAAGGTAAATGGCTGTGGCTTCAGTAAGGGAACCTCCACTTGCTACCACCGGTCTATAAGTGGGTCTCCTCTGTTCTTGTGTGGCTTTGGTATTCCAAAAAAGTAAGGCAAACGTGGGCGTGGGCTCCATAAATAATTATATTTTCAGTGATAAGTTTTTCTTCCCATAATGTGGTGAGATTAGTGTTCCATAAATCATATGCTCTTTTTATGTCATCCATGGTAAATAACTCATAAAATCTGTTATCCTCCAGCATGTTCTCTATCTTTTGGTTGTAGCTAGTGGTATCAGTCACAAGTATACCTCCTCCCTTGTCTGCCTTCATTACACGCCTGGATTTGTCATTGCCTAGCTCAAGCAATGCTTTTCTTTCGGCCTGTGTTAAGTTATAAAGTTTTTTTCTTAAGAGGTTTTTTAAGCAGTTTCCTGATATCCATCTCACATTTCACTTCGAAAGCAGCCAGTGTTTGATGTAGTGGTGGACAATAGCTTCTAGGCCTTTTTATAGTTTCATCAATGGGCTTATTTTCAGTGTCATTACTTTTGCCATGAAACTGTACCCTTAAGTTGAGCTTCCTCACAAACATTTTAAGGTCTGTCAGTACTTGAGCAACCTCACTCCTGCAGCTTGGTACAAAAGTAAGTCCTTTGGACAACACACTTTTTTCCTCTTCAGTCAGTGCTTTAACAGAGTGGTTCCAGATAAGTGGAGAACTTGTTATTGTGGTACCTGTTGTTGTTATTGTACCTGTTATTGTGGCTGTTTCCTCTGTCTGAACCTGGGACCTGGATTGTAGTCGGGGTTCCAGTCGGGATTACCCAGGTATTGTATTTCCCTCACCCCTGTCCACTGTTTTGTTCTCCTATCTCCCTGGGAGTTTGCGGATACAGCATGAGACCTCTGGAATTCCTCCTCTGCTTTCTGGAATCTCGGTGGGGTGTAGTAGTATTCAGCGCTGTGGCTGTGGTATGGGGGACCTGGTAAGAGGGACAAGCTCTGGGGCTCTGGTGGTGATCATCGTTCTTGTTCTGGTACTGGTGCTGGCTTTGGTATTGGTGTGGTGGTTGATGTCTGTGCTGTCGATATTGGTCTTCCTGAAGAAACTGGTCTCTGTGATGGTGCTGCTGCTCCTGGTAGCTGGATTGTCTGTGGTCCCGGTTTGTCCTGGTAGTCCTGTAATTTGTCCTGTAGAACTCTGTCGGTTCTAGTTGCCGCTGTGGCTTGTGTTCCTGTCCTGATCCTTCTGTGATGTCAAAGGCTTCTGCGGAGTGTTGATAGCCAGAGGAGATTGGGATTGTGGGGAATGAGATGGAGGGGCGTCTCCTGGTGGTCCTGTATTGTGCCCCTGTCTGGTTTTGTACGAGGATCTCCCCTGGGAAAATCCCGTTGAGGTCTGCTGGCATGGTTATATTTTCCCTTATATCCCCTGTAATAACTAAAACCTTGTCTGTTGTTGGTTCTCCTGTTGTTGATATTATTATTGTACCTCCTAGTAAGTCTCCCAGGATCATCTTTGTCCAGTTGATCTAGTTTCATTTTATTAATCTTTCTTTCTTTAATGGACTGCTCATATCCTTTCACTCTTTCTTTAAGTAGCTCAAATTTAGCATTTAGGTTATTGTGGTTCTCATTTTCCAATGTTGTTTTTTAAAGATGTGATGTCAGCCTTTGTAGCTTCCTGCACACGAAGGTTGTTCCTTACTAGCAGATGAATAAGTTTGTAGCTGGCATCCTCTAAAATATCTTCCCATTCCTTAGAAAGTGAATCACCCATACTTTTCCACATTGGTCTAGTCTATTCTTATCTATGCTTTGTTGTAAATAAATGTGTTCCCAGTAGAGACCCTGCATGCGTTTCAGTTGCTTTTCTAGTTTAGAAAAAGTCTCTGAATTCATATTTTCTAGGCCCATTCTTCCCTGTCCATTTTCTGTATCAGTTTGTGTCTGATCTGCTTCTGTATCATTCCAGATAGGTACAGTTAGTAAATCTTTTAGCCTGTCATTATCCAGGTCTTAAAATGCTGGAATTCCACACCGATTCAGGGATCCTTTGACGGAACAAAAACCTTGGTCTCAGAAACCAAAGTACCAACAAAAAACAAGTAATCTCCATGGTATCCCCGAAGTCTCAAAACAACCCACTAAAGTGTAGTGGGTCTAAAAACAAAACAGTGTAAGAAACTTCTCTGTGTGGAACATTTTCAGTCCATATATTTCTAGTTAATCGCTGTATATTAATCAGATCAGACAATAGTAGTAGAAGTAGCGAAAGTAAACTCGTCAAGTCAAAAAGTAATAATAGAAAATATATAATTCTACAGCATTACTAAGTATTCGAAAGTAATCCAAGCAATTCCAGGGTATGCGTTAAATGAAAAGATAAAATTTATAAGCCTGGGAAAAGACAGCTGTAATGTGAATGCCCAGAGTATATGTATGAAATGATACCCGAGACTAACCGACATGCAAATTGCTATGACATGGGAAACCAAACAGTCTGATATATTATCCAAAGGCACAGCTTTCTTAAAGGGGCAGTGAGTGATTACAGTAGAACACCTGTCTGTGTGTGCACACAGCAGATAAAAGGCTGATGCACAGTGGAACTATATGGAATCATGCTGTTTTAAAGAATGCTGCAGTCCTTAACAGACAACATTTTGTTTTTTTGGTAGACTATTTTCTTTTTGTGTTGACTTAATTTCTTCTTCTTATGATGTAATCTGATCAACAGTACAACAGACCCACTTCAACAGCATACACTGTGTTGATTAGTTAGGACAAGCACTGCATAATAACTCCTAAAAAAGGCAGCAAGCAATGTGTTGTTGAATGTGAAAGTCTTAACCTACAGAGTATAAAACTGATTTTTATTTGGTATAAAACTTTGTGGTCTGAGCAAACCTGGATGAAGTGCTGTTTTAATACAAATAGGAAGGTTGACTAAGATGGGGTTTTGCAATGGTTTTACTTCATTCCAATATTCATTTACAACTGTATGCAGTTAAAAAAAAGTGTGTGTAGCCAAAGAACAAAAAAAAAAAAAAAAAAGACCAGCACAGTAATAACAGGGTGAGAAACTAAGTATTTACTGGGGGATTCTAAGCCAGCTAAGGCATCTTAAAATAGTTTAAGGGAAAGGACATAAGGGGGAGGTGGACTGATAAGGAAAAGGGAAAGTAAATAAGGGTAGGAGGAAGATGTATAACTTGCAGATTTGTCCACCTTATTGGAGGCAAAGATACTTTGGAGAACTGCTGAGCAAATGTCTGTGAATATGTATTTTTGCAAGTGTATCATGTGTTAACTAGGTGCACTGAGCAGGCAATTAAGAGAAATATATTAAAATAATAGGGACTGTAAGAAACAGGGCATGACTTAATACAACGGAAGTATTAGGGATGTACAAGGTGAATTTTTGGTGTACTTAGGAAGTAGAAAATAAGTAATAATCTAAAATAAGAACACTGCCCATTCCTGTGTCCAGTGAATAGCAGGTAGTAGATAGCTGGGTTGGACAGTGCTTACCTTGGTCAAAGAGCAGCACAAAGCTTTCATCTTGGAAGCATGAATGGGGAAAGGGAGATTGATTACGCGCGCACACACACACACACACACACACACACACACACACACACACTTTTTTCAAAGTTACTGGTGATGTTAAGAATAGGAGTTATGGGAGAAAATCAAACTGTAAACAGATATTTTAATTTCAGACCTTGAGAGTCAGCAGTCTAAATCAGGGAGGCCAAAAATTTTTGGAAGGTGAGTGCTGTAAGCAATAAACTGGAAAAGGGTGCCAAACAATGGTACTAAGTAAATTTATTTTGGGAATTTTCCTTTATCTACAACTGCTGAATATTCACAGAATAATATCATGGAACATTAATGGCATACCATCAACATTTCTGAAACATAACAAAATATAATTTTGCTTCAAAAAACCTATTTTACATTGTGAAACCACAAATTCCTAAGAATGAGGTATAGTTGAGGTATCTGGTGAAAGGAGATTTTCATACAAGACTATAGCTACAGAAGTGGACATATATATATATATATATATATATATATGTATGGGTTCGATACACTAGATCGAATTTTCACTAATTTGAAATAGTGCATGGAATGCTCACTGCAGCGAAAATGCACTTAAATCGAAAGTTCACTTACGCGAAGTTCAGTACCACGAACGGGTGTTGTACTGAACTTCCGTGCAGTACTCATGGACCTTAGATTTAGGGCACGGGTCATAGTAAGGGGATAGCCCGTAGAGCTATCCCCTTACCATGACACATGCCCTAACCCTACGGGGATAGCCCGTAGAGCTATCCCCTTACCATGACCCATGCCCTAATCCTAAGGTCCGTGATGACTGCAGCGCAGTGAAGGACATAGCAATGTCCTCCACTATGGTGCGACAGTCACGAACCTTAGGGTTAGGGTAAGGGGATAGCTTTACTATCCCCTTACCCTAAGGTCCGTGACTATCGCACCATAGTGGAGGACATAGCTTGTTGTTTCTGTCCTCCACTGTGCTGCGGTGTTTTCGATGAAGTGCACTTATGCAAAAGTTCACTTTTGTTAAAGTGAACTTTCGAAATGAGACTTTCTATTACAAGTTTGAAGTAGTGAGCTTTCGTTCTTGTAATAGGAATCCATATATATATTGTATGTATATATATATATATATATCATTGATTTTTCATGTTTAAGACAGTACAGGAAAGACAGATGGCAACAATAACATGCAACCATTCCCATTGGCATGTGAAATATGTAATAGTGTGCTCTGTATATGCCTGTTCTGGGAAGGTTTGTATAGCAGTATACACAGTTTAGAGGGAATAGATTCATAGAAATTCCAAGACCACCAAGTCGCATGACCACTCCTGCCTTGATAGTACCTTCAACCTCAGGTTACACCTCCTTTCTCCTGGAGGGTCATTAATGGTCAGTTCTGGAGCAAATTAGTGGATACCCATCTAGTTTACGTTTAAAGTAAGACAGTGAGTCTCACTGCTTAACACATAGGAGAAGTTTATGCAAAACATTTCTGATTTGCTGAGTTATAAATCTGTCCATCCACCTTGTTTTATTTATCTGTTGGTGAAGATCTGGGTCCCTGGTTCTAGTAATGGTGGAGATCATAGACTTGCAGAGAAACAGGAGATTCATAAAGAATAGTTGTGTAAAATCTTACCATAATCATAGATGTCCTTCTCTTCCATGTTGCAGTATTCTTAACCTTTGGGATGGATTCCCCACCTAGGTGACATGAACGTCCGGGCAATATACAAAAGACTTTCTACTGCATGTTATTTGCGATGGTGCGCATAGCAAGGCAGGCAATATAGGCCATAAAGGTGATGTCGGCACATACCATTCCTCAGAAATGAAGGCCCCAATCAGAACACCAGTCCAAGGATATAAGGTGCATCACATCATCCAACAAACAGCAAGCACCAAGGGGGTAGGAGGGTGGGATAGAATACTGCAACATGGACTATGGCTATGGTAGGATTTTACACAAGTATTCTATGTCCTCCTATTCCTACATTGCAGTATTCATAATTTTTGGGAGAGTACCAAAGCTCATGGAAAGGAAAGGGATGATGGGATCAGAGGAGGTTTCTATGAACCTATGCAGAACTGCCCTAGCAAATCGTGCTCTGGACCTGGAGATAGTGTCCAGTTTGTAATGTTTGACGAAGGTACGGACAGAAAACCATGTGGCCACTTCCAAAATGGATGCAGTGTCCAGACCTTTGAAGAAATCCCCTGATGAGGCTACTGCTCCAATGAAGTGAGCCTTCACAAAGGTAGGGAATGTCTTCCCATGGGAGACATAAAAGTAAAAAATAGCACTGGAGATCCAAGTAGAGAGTCTGTTTGGAGACAGGTTTTCCTGTGCCCTGGGGTGGAAGAAGACAAACAGTTGTTCAATTTTCCTAAAAGGTTTGGTTTTGTCCAGATAAAAACAGTTGCCTGTGCACATCCAAGAAATGAAGTACCCTTTCACTAGGGTTTTTAGGGTTAAGAAAAAAGGTGGGCAGATGACTAGATTGGTTTAGGGACAAGTCATTAACCACCTTGGGAAAAAAGGAAGGGTTGTATAGAGAGATACCCTGTCCTTGTGGAAAATGAGAAAAGGTTGGCAAGCCATAAGGGCTTGGAGTTCAGAGACTCTTCTGGCAGAAGTGATGGCTACAAACAGGACAGTTTTCCCAACTACAAAATTTTAAGGAAGCTCATGCCGTAGGTGCAAAAGGAGCCTGTGTGAGCATTTCAGGACACAAGTTAGATCCCATGGAGGAGGAATAGGTTTCCTGCGAGGTTTAATGTGAAAGATGCCTTTGAGGAAGAGCTTAAATTCCAACCTAGAAGCTAAAGGAGGAGGAGATAAAGGCAGACATGCCGAAATAACTGCTAGGTGGGCTTTAACAGAACAGTAGGCCAACCCAGCCTTAAGTAGTTCACACAAATAGGAATGAACAACTGAAATGTCCACTGAAAATGGATCTAGGGCTTTCTTTAGACAACAGATGGAGAACCTCTTCCGTTTGGATACATAAGATCACCTAGTGTTGGGTTTCCTGGCCTCCTGCAGGACTAGAAGCACATCCTCAGAAAAAAGGCATCAGAAAGGGATCAAAAGCCTATCACCCCCAGAGTTAGATTCAGGGAAGTCAGGTGTGGATGGATAAGTAACCCCTTGTCTTGTGTGAGAAGATCCCCCCTGTGGGGTAACTTGTGATGACTGCCCTTGACTAAATGCAGAAGAAGACAGAACCACCAGTGCTGTCTTGGCCAAAAGGGAGTCACCAGCAAGATGTTTGGCCTGTTCTGCTGTAACTTCAGCAGGACCTTTTGAATGAGTGGGAAGGAGGAAATACATAACAAAACATCTGCTTCAGTGAGAAGGATAGGGCATCCACCTTCCATACCAGAAGGTCTGGAACTCTGGCACAAGACTTTGGAAGATGTCTGTTCATGGAGGAAGCAAATAGATCTACTTGAGGAGTACCCTGTGAAGTATCTATTTGTGGGATGGTGTCATAGACATGTTGAAAGGATCTGCCATCACATTTTGAGCTGAAGGAATATAAACTGCTTGCAACAAAACCTTCACTTGACAAACAATCTCCCAGGCTTGAAGGGCCAACCTGCAGAGCAGGTAAGACTTGGTGCCCCTCCTTTTTGTTCACATACCAAGGAATACTGATCTACCCTAGTCCTAGTTGGACTTTCCCGGTCAACAAATTTTAAATAAATACCACATAGCTGTAGTGTTGTCTGTGAATATTTTCAGGGGATTCTGGGAGTAGGGAGCAGAGAAAGGCTTGAAGGGCCAGGATCAAAGCCCTTTTTTCTTTTACACTGATATGCTGTTTCTTGGTTGAGGGACAGCAGAGACCCTGGACTTTTAGTCAACCCACAGCTGCTCACCACCCCAAGTCTGAGGCATCTGTGTAGAATTCCTGAACTGGGATTGGCTATTGAAACAGAAACCCTGGATTCAGCTGAATCTGTTAAACCCACCATTGAATTTCTCTTTATGTAAGGGATAACTGAGGAAGAATGCCAGGGGATGGGAATGCTGGCTCCAAAGTGTTTATAAAAAAACACTGGATTTTCCGCATGTGAAGTCTGGCTAGGGGTAGCATGGGAATCAGTGATACCATGAACCCTAGTATGTGGCTGAAATGGAGGTTATGGGGAGTAGGTTGTGGAAGTAGTTGAGCAGAGTTTACACTTTTTGAGGAGGGATGAAAGATCATCTGATCTGTTATTAGTCTGCATCCTAAGAAAATCTAATCCTGGAAAGGACTGAAAGAGGACTTGGAGTTTATTGTGAACCCCAGGCCTTGTAGCAGGAAAACAGTAAAGGCTAGGTTTTCTTTTAGAGTGTCTAGGTGGGCTACCTGAATTAGCTGGTCATCTAGGTAAGGGTAGATCAGTATTCCTTGGAGTATGCAGAAGGCAATGATGGGAGCTAAGCATTTTATGAACATCCTTGGTGCTGTGGAGAGTCCAAAGGGCAAAGCACAGAGCTGAAAATGGCCTGAAGCAACAGAGAAGTGTAAAAACTTCCTGTATTTTGGATGAATGGGGATATGCAAGTGTGCATCCTTGATATCTAGAGTGACTAGAAAGGCCTGGGTGATCAGGAGAGGTAACAGAGTTTGCAGAGAATGCATACAAAAAGTTGGCACTTTGAGGAAAAGGTTGAGGTGTGAGAGGTCTAGAACTAGTTTCCAAGGACCCTCTTTTCTGGGAACTAGGAACATTCTTAGAGTAAAACCCTCTTCCTTTTTCTACAGGTGGAACTCTATAGTTACTTGATTTATCAAGTCCTTAAGGATTTGTGGGAACACATGAATCTGATCCCGAGGGGGTTGTGGAATGCCCATTAAGGGAGGGACAGATTTCCATACCACATAATAGCCATTTTAGATAACAAAGGACCCACTGGTCAGTGGAGATACTTGTCTCAGAGGGAAGAGAAGAAGATAGGTGCTGGGAAAGGGGGATGTTTGAGAGATTTCCTGTCTTGAAAGGCGGGCTTTTGGGCAGGGGATTTGCTGGGGTCTGGAAGATCTCTGTCTGCGAGCCTCCTTCTTATGGGAAGGAGGGGAACTGTATTATTTTCTTCTGACAAACTGTGACTTGAAAGGATAACTTCTGCAGTACTTGGGGACTGGGGACACAAAGAGGTGTTTCAGTTTCTTAAGATCTTTTTCTTTGTCATGCACAGACTTGAACAGAGCTGCAGCTTCAGCACCAAAAAGGGCATCATTGTTCAGAGGTGAAGCCATAACTTTAGCCTTAATATCTTCAGGCAACAGCTGGAGCCACAGCCATGAGTACCTCCTAAGTACAGAACCTGAAGCTGCTGACCTTGCTGATACTGCAGCTGCATCATAACTGCATCTAATATAGTGTCTAAGCACCTGGGCTGAGGTGGACAGTAGAGAGACCAGCTGCACCTTGGCTGGAGCATCAGGAATGTCTTATACCAGCTGAGAGGCTTGGGAAAGCACGGTCAGGACATAATTTGACAGGTCAGTCTAGTAGTTAATGGCTCTGAAAGCCAGGGTAGAGGAGGTATACACTTTTTCCCTAACCTTTCTATCATTTTACTATCCTTGTCTGAAGGGAGGTGATTGGTATAGGGAAGCAATTTGGATGGTTTGTCTGCAGAGAGAGAAGTAAATGTACGGTCTGCAGGAGGACATTTGAAAAGGAAAGTACATTTGTGTACACCTACCATAAATGTAGATGTTCGAGTGTCTTCACTGTTGCAGTCATGACTGTAAGGTTCTCCCCTGCCGGCAAGCAGCCCTCGGTCGGCCAGAATCCCAAAGTCTGGGTTCGGTGTTGGCTGTTCAACCATGCTCCCTGACGTCAGAGCGCCAGGAGTACAAAGCTGACAGCCGACACCATCTTCTCCAATTTTTCTTGCCACAGATGTCAGGAGTCCCAAAATGAAAAAGGTCCCATAACCTATGCAAATACACCTCAGAAGAATGGTGAAAAAAGGAACTACACAAAAGTAAAAACAAGAGGGGACAGGAGGGAGGGAAACCCAGACTGCAACAGTGAAGACACTCTAACATCTACATTTATGGTAGGTGTACACAACTGTACTATGTTCATCGTGTTTCACTGTTGCAGTCATGACTATAGGGTAGAATCCCAAAGCTGAAATAAAGGGAGGTGGTCATAAAGAAGAGGTGGCTAAAAGGCCCTGCAAGTCTGCAGAGGCAAAGCCTGCCCTAGACTTAGAGAGGTAGATTGTAGTGCTTAGAAAAAGTATGCACTGAACTC
The DNA here is from genome assembly GCF_019279795.1 of Protopterus annectens. NCBI lineage: Eukaryota > Metazoa > Chordata > Ceratodontiformes > Protopteridae > Protopterus > Protopterus annectens. Next base: position 993,146,261 of record NC_056726.1, on the reverse strand, counting down.
CAAGTTGCAGCTTCCAAAATGTCTTTGGTAGGAACTCCCCTGAGGAAGGCCGCAGAAGTGGCAGCAGCTCTGGTGGAATGAGTCCATATACTCCCTGGGATTTGCTTTCCATGGTATGAATAACAAAATCTGATTCCATGAGCAATCCATTTAGAAATGGTCTGTTTTGAAATGGCTTTACCTTGGGAACTTGAAGCATAAGAAACAAACAATTGTTCTGATTTTCTGATGTCCTTGGTTCTGTCCAGGTAAAAATGTAGTTGTCTGTGTACATCCAAGGAATGCAAGATCCTTTCCCCTTTATTTTGAGGAGTGGGAAAAAAGGTTGGCAAGTGGATAGTTTGATTTAAAGCCACTTTGGAAACCACCTTAGGCATGAAGGTAGGATTAGTCCTCAAAGATGCCCTGTCTTGATGAAAAATAATATAAGGTTCCACAGCCATAAGAGCTTGTAACTCTGAAACTCTCCTGGCAGTGGTTAGGGCTAACAAGACAGCTGTCTAAGATAAAAACTTGATGTCAGAAGAGGCAGCAGGCTCAAAAGGAGGCAAGGTTAGTTTTTCCAAAACATAGTTGAGATCCCAAGCAGGAATGGGAGGAGATCTAGGAGGTCTTAAGTTCTTAGCTCCTCTGAGAAACTGTCTCATGAGCTGGTGGGAAAAGATGGGAGGGTCTGTATTATAATGAGCAGAAATAGCAGAGGCATGTATCTTAATGGAAGAGAGAGAGACCCTTATGTAAGAGATCTGTCAAGTAAAGTAAAATTAAAGTAATGTTAGGAAGAAGAGGATCAGAATCCTGTGCCTGCATCCAGAAACAAAATCTTTTCCATTTTCCTGTATAAGATTTTCTAGTGCTAGGACGTCTGGCTTCTAAAATGACATCCATAACCTGCTTAGGTAGGAAAGAAGAAATCAAAGGCCCTGGATTAACCAAGCCACCAGGCAGAGAGTTCTGACATGGGGTGTAGAACCTGACCCTGATGTTGGGACAGAAGGTTCGGAGACTGAGGTAAAACCCAAGGGGGGTCCAGGCATAGGTTTTTTTTAGAGTTGGATACCAAAACTGCCGAGGCCAATTTGGAGCCAGCAAGATTATCATCTTGGGCTTGTCCTGTTTTATCTTCAATAAGACCCGTGGAAGAAGAGGAAGAGGCGGAAAGGCATATCCTGAGAGGTTCCTCCAACTGAATGACAGGGCATCCACTTTCCAAGCTTCTCTGTGGAAAGTCCTGGTGCAAAAATTCTGTAGTTGATGACTAAGATGGGATGCAAAGAGGTCTATGTGAGGACATCTCCAGACTGCTGTTATCATCCTGAATATTTTGGTGTCCAGCATCCATTTGTGTGGATCCGAAAGGTTTCTGCTCAGACTGTCTGCCAGGAAATTTTGTTTCCCTGGTAGAAATTGAGCTTGAAGATCCAGATTGCAAGCTAGAGCTGTGTTCCACAGATCCATGGCTAGTCTGCAAAGGGGGTAGGAATGAGATCCCCCTTGCTTGTTTATGTACCACATAACTGTGGTGTTGTCTGTCCGTATTAGTAGTTGTCCTGGTTGTAAAAGATTCCTGAAGGCCAATAGAGCTTTCTGAATGGCTAACATTTCCTTTAAATTGATATGCAGGTGCTTCTGATTCTTTGCCCAAAGGCCCTGCACACAGTTGCCCTGAAAATGGGCTCCCCAAGCATAATCAGAGGCGTCCATGGTTAGAATCTGAGTGGCAGGAGGCAGACGGAAAGGTTTCCCTTTGTTTAGAGCACATGCCCTGGACCACCAAAGAAATTCCTTTTGAAGGCAAGGAAGGACGGAGATCAGTATGTCTAAACTGTGGCAATGCTGAGACCATACACTTTTTAGGTACCACTGTATTTTCCTCATGTGTAGTCTTGCATATGGTACAAGAAGGATGCAGGAGGCCATGTAACCCAAAGCCTGCAGGAATTTCCTTGCAGATAGTTGAGTTAAAGTTGCCAAGGTTTTGAAAGTTGAAGCTAGCTGCAATTGTTTTTCGGATGTCAGAAATGCCATCTGGGTTGTGGTGTTTAGAAGAGTACCCAGAAAATTTATCAGTTGTGATGGTGTCAAATTTGACTTTTTTATGTTTACAGAGAATCCCAGGAACTTGAGGAGGTTCTGTACAAATTCTAGATGCTGGAGTAAGACATCCTTGCTGTCTGCCTGAATTAGACAATCGTCCAGATAAGGGTAAATTTGAATTCCCTTGAGTCTGCAGTAAGCTACTACTGGAGCCAGGCATTTGGTGAAGACCCTGGGCGCAGAAGACAATCCAAAGGGCAGCGCAGAGAATTGAAAGTGCCTCGATCCGACCTTGAACCTGAGGTATTTTCTGCGATCCTGCCTGATGGGAATGTGTAATCCAAAGTTACCATCCATGCATCTTTGGACAGCATTGGAAGTAGCTGCTGTAGAGTAAGCATCTTGAATTTTGGAATCTCTAGAAAGGTGTTCAAGACAGACAGATCTAGAATGGGTCTCCATGAGTTTTGCTTCCTTGGGACTCGAAAGAGCCTTGAGTAAAAACCTTTTCCCATCTCTGAAAGTGGAACCAGTTCTATGGCATTCATAGCCAAAAGAGCTTCCACCTGGTTTAAGGCCTCTGTCCATTGATGTTTTGGAAGGTCTGGCCATCCGCTTGGCCTTGGCAAGGTATGAAAATGGAATTTGTAACCTCTTAAAACCACATCCAAAACCCACTTGTCTTGGGTTATTTGAGTCCAATTTTGATAAAAAAGAGTTTTTTCCTCTGAGAGGGGCTTCCAGGCAAGAAGTTCCTGTAGCCCAACAGAGGGAGTCATTGAGTTTGTTTCCTTTGAGTTTGTGACCTGTCCTCTCCTCCCCTAGGGGTGGAAGCAGTCCACTGTCTTGGTCTATAAGAAGCTTCTGTTTGAGGCCTTCCTCTGGAGCGTCTATATCTACACCTCTGAGGCCTGTCTGAAGTGGGAAAGGACCAATTTTTTGAAGGCCAATTCCTGCTAAATCTAGGTGGCTGTACTTGTAAGAAATCTTTAACTGTTTGCATGGATTTCGCCTTATCCTCCATCTTTATAATCACCTCTTCAGCTTTTGATCCAAACAAAACATTATGCTGAACAGGAACATCCAATAATTTAGCCTTTACTTGTTCAGGCAGATTTTGTTCCTTTAGCCACGCATGCCTTCTAATGACTGTGCCAGAGGCCGCAGCCCTACAAGAAACCCTCCAAGGCATCAAATCCACTGTGTAAACCATGCTTCCCAACTTGTTCAGTGGCATGCAATAAGTCATGTAATTCCTTATCATCTGCACAGGCAGAAATGGAAGTAAGCTTTTGTTTTAAAACAGACAAGAGAAATTGCTGGTATTTCAGAATATGAAACTGACAGTTTAAAGCCCTAATGGACAAAGTAGCAGAAGTGTACACCTTTTTGCCCCATCTTTCTAAGGATCGAGAATCCTTTTCAGTAGGAATGGGATTTTTGGCAGAAGCGGCCTTAACTCCCTTAGGACCCTGAGAAATGGTTTCAGGGTCAGCAGAAGGGTTCTTGTATAAAAACTGGTGGGAATCAGGAACCCTGTAATATCTATCAGGCTTAACAGGAGCAGGAGGAAAAGAGTCAGGGGTTAAGTTAGCCTCCAAAAAGGCATCATCCACAATATCCAAAACAGGAGGAATAGCCAGGGGTCTATGTTGGGGAAGAAGAAGAAAATCCTTCAGTCTTTCCTTAGATTCCGAATACTCCTGTCCTTCCCAGTGGAAATGTTCCCTCATTTCATGCAAAGTTTCCCAAAAAAAAGAAATCTTCAGGGGGAGAAGCTGAAGGAATGGATTCCTCAGCATCAGAATCCTCATAAGGAGGGAAAGAATATTCCTGGTCAGAAGAAGAAACTGAGGAAACAGAAGCCTGATCAGAGGAATCATAATAAACATCCTGCCTTGGCCTTTTATCTGGAGGGGGGTGTGAACCCCTAATCATAGTAAGTAAATCCTCCGCCATCTTGAGTAACTGTTTCTGTGACTTTGGAGCCGGTTCAGAAGAGGCCTGTGTTGCAGTCTTTGATTTAGGAGTCTTTGCCTTTGTCTTTGCCTTTATTAGAAGCTGAGTAGGCCTGAAAACCCCTTCAGAAGCCGGTACCTGCACAGTGGCTCCGGACCCATCCAAAGGAGCATTGTCCGAAGGTCCTGCAATAGAAATATTTAAAGGCCTGGTAGGCTCCTCATGAGAGTCCATTTCGGCCATCGGTTCTGAAATGGCCGACGACAGGGGCTGCAAAAGCGCCTCACTGACGACGGCTGAACCTGAAGCTGGCTCCGCTTGTGCGCTATCATCAGATTTGGACCTCGGAGGCCTGTCTTTATCCTTGCGACGTTTGTGAACTCTGGTAGCCGGAACCGTATCAGATGACATTTTGTAGTTAAAGCGCCTACCGAAGTAATGAAAAGCAAAATCGTACCTTCGCTTAATTGTACGTTGATTGAATCTAGCACAAAACCGACAACTAGCTACGTCGTGGTCAGGGCCTAAGCAAGGAATACAGTAAGAATGAAAATCCTTATGAGGTATTTGCTTCCCACATGAAATACAATTATTAACTTTTTCTGACATCGGAGTGGAGCAAGAAAAAAGTTTCCCCAACGGGGTACTTAGCTTTGAGTGGAGAAGAAAATCTTCGGACTGAAGTTTATCAGAAAAAATTGTCAGGAGTCAGCCGACCGGCACTTGCGAACTGCTATCACCGCACTGCAAGAAAGACTGGGGAAGATGGCGTCGGCTGTCAGCTTTGTACTCCTGGCGCTCTGACGTCAGGCAGCATGGTTGAACAGCCGACGCCGAACCCAGACTTTGGGATTCTGGCCGACCGAGGGCTGCCTGCCAGCAGGGGAGAACCCTACAGTCATGACTGCAACAGTGAAACACAATGAACATCTTCCTGTTCTCAGGGACCTTATAGAATCTGTCAGGCCTTTTTGGGGCTGGAGGTTGAGAATCTGGAGTCTTAGACAATGAGAGAAAGGCATTCAGAAAGACAGGGAGAATAGGGGGTGGCTGAGGGAGAATGAGAATCCATCTGCAACAGGTCAAAATATCTTCTTTTAACTTCAGATACTTGACTACTTTCCCATTTGAAGTGATCTCTCATCCTGGAAATAGTTTCTCCAAAAGACAAATCTTCCTCAGTAGAATTCCCACTGTAGGAATCTAATTTAGGGGAAGCATAACCCATGGGAAACTCAAGTTGGGAAGTGTTGAAGAAGGATTCATCAAATGAAGAAGAATCTTGTTCCTCAGAGGCCTGCTGTTCCTCCACTGATGATCTGGGAGTGGAAGAAGGGACAGAGATGGGTGGAAGGCCTGAAGATGGGTTTAAAGCCATAAAGGCAAAAAAAATTCCCTGTGAGGCTTGCCAACCAGGAGAAGAATGCCGAGGACAGGAAACATATTTGTTTTTTTACCAGGATGATCCACCATAAGTTGTGAAGAAATAGCCAATGTAAGACTAGGCTCTGTGTCAGGTGAAGGGATTGCTAGAGATGGGGAGCTGGAGGAGCTAGAGGAACACCGCTCAAAATGTCCGAGATAGTGGGCTGTGATTCCCTCTTATTGCCATGAACGCACATCTGCATGGCCTCTGCAGATGTGTTGGAGGTGCCCTCCTTAATGGCTTCTGACATGGTACCCGCTGCAGGTTGGGAACCAGAGATCGAACGGACCTCTGGACCTTCACTGGTCTTGAGAGGAACATCTGAATTCAGAGGTGCAGGCAAAGATTTGGGCCTGATCTTTTTGGCCTTCTTCAGTGGCTCACCAGATAGACCTGTGATGCCCTCCCTACCAAAAGCTAACAGTTTCAGACGGTTCTCGAGGTAATTGTTCAAGGCCGAAAAATGACTATGAAGGGTCTTGGGGATGAATGCCTGGCAAATTGTGCAAGACTTATAATCGTGCTCAGACCCTAGTCAAAGCAAACACTAAGTGTGGCTGTCTTTGTGTGGAATCTGACATCCACAACTACACTTGCTTTTCCTAGATTACATCAATCTCAAAAATATGCAGCAGGAAAGAAACGTGCTATGTGCAACGTCGCATGTACCATGCAGTAACAAAAATCTTTTATATACTGGTGGATGTTCGGGTAACCTAGGTGGTGAATCCCAAAGGTTAAGAATACTGCAACACAGGAACAGGAGCACATAAATTGGTTCTCTAATGGCAAGGTAAGCAAAACAGAGATTATCCCTCAAATGACAATGAATAAAGGGATACAGCCTATGCCCTCTCTTGCTAGCTTGAGGACTTTAAGTCTGTGATCTTTTTGGTTAGGAACCTTTGGGGGTCTTTCTATTTGATATGTTTAGTGACATACATCACAAAAGGGGCATTTAAACTTAAATGTAAAGTGTTTTTTTCTTTAAATTAACAATACCAGAGCTACATATTGTGGAGGGGAACGAGAAGATAAATCATCATCATCATTGGTATTACACCCAATGAAAACATAAAATCTAAGAAGGCTAATTTATAATCCTCCTCCTTGCACTCCACACCTGGTGATGGAGGTACTGACACCTTCTTTTTCTTTTCTTAAACTCTTTCTGAGAAATGTATATTGGGTTCACTTCTAAGAATGGATGCAGTTTTATGTAAAATGTCAACATATTCTGTTGCTTTCTCTTACCAAAACACACAGGAGTTCCTGACATCTGGATGATCAGTATCCAGGTCTTGGACATTCAGACCACTGTTACCCAGGAATGAAAAGTAAAAGCATTTAAAGCAAATTTTAAGTTCTTTTTCAGGTGTCTGCCCAACTGACTTATGGCCCAGAACGTCCACACTATTAATTACTGCAATTACAATCTCAAAGGGAGTGAAGAAACAGTAGTTTTTGGAGTCAAAGGCTCGCCCATCTATCAGGGGACTAACATCTGGAGAAGGGGATTTTCTTCACCTTGAAGCTTTTGAAATTTCTGCTACCCAGCCAAAATGGGATGCCCTGAACAATTTTTCTTTTTAAATCCCTAGAAGAAATATAGGTAGACTGGAGAACAGGGGGAACTTTTGGGAGGCTGCAACTAATGGGAAAAGCTAGAAAAATCATACTGCCTAAAAAGTCAGTGTCACCATTTAGAGAAACAGACCTGCCTCTTAGAATATTCAAGTGGTGCCATCATTTGTTTTACGTTTTTTAGTTTACATTACTTGCAGATTACCTACATTTCTTTTTCGGATTAAAACTATTTATTTTCTGATTGTCTGTTTATTTGTTTACTTACGTTTTGTTGAATGGGTTAGTCCCAGTAGGCCTATGACTTATTTTCAAGTGAGGCTTGAGGTGGCATTCATATTAACAAGAAAATTTGACCAAGGTACTGGGGAAATTTTGCTATTCTTTTGGATAAGTGCATTGATATCTTTCACGTTCACCAGAGCTACCACCAACTCAAGCTGATGGGATCTCCATTTAAATTCTATTGAAGAATGTCACACTCAGGACAGCAGCATCCCTTTATGTTGTACTGCAGTGTCAGCACTTTAAAATGAACCCAAGCGCAGAAAGAATGCTAGGCAATGAAGTTGTTTCTGTACAGGGCTGCTGGTCGATTTCAGGATGCAAATGCACACTCACTCATTTGCATATAACCTGAATGATTGCCAAGCAACCTACTATATGTCACTGGGGGATGGGAGGAAGATGCAGCACTTTAATTTAAAAAAAGTGCCAAGAAGGAAGTGCAGAATCCACAAAGAAAGTACACCAGTGAAGAGTCAAACGTGAGGACTTCCTATTGTGATGGGGCAATGTTAACTACTGTGTACCACACCTGAAAGAAAAAGGTAATATATGGGAGTATCTCTGGGGAAATCTGACTGCCACAACAGCATCTGTTGGTGTCTTTTTTCAGGTGAAATCATTTAGCATTAAAAGAAACCAAACCAGCATATTCACAGCTTGAAGCAAGAAACACCACTAACTTTAAATGGACGCTTGCAGATAATTCCCAAAATGACATGACTACTAGAGGCAGACAAGCCAGGGATTTTTGAAAAGCAGACATAACAAGGGTCTGTCTTGGCTCTTGGAGCCCATTAAGCATCAAGCAGGAGCTCATGAAGATGTGTGTGCGTGCACACACACACACACACACACACACACACACACACACACACACACACACACACACACACGTATATACATATATGTAAACACATACACAGACACTTTGTTCCTGAGAAACCAGCTTGATGGTCATTGCTACCTCACAAAGTACACTTGCATGCCCCCCCCCCCCCCGCAAAAGCCACTTTCTTCATATGCTTCTCTCATAGGAATAAGACAAAATGAAGCACAGTAATGGCCACACATACTGCTATTCAGAAAATACATGCCGATGCAAAGTCTGCTGTTCTACTAACATTCTAAGGGAACTAGAGTTCCTTTCTGAGGGGAGGAGGGGTAGCATACGTCTCTGTGGGCAGAAAGTTAAATTACAGGAGTGATCGTGTATTTTAACGTGTTGCTTACGGATACAAACACAGATACAACATGCAACCTACCCAGTTTCTCTTCTCTGTTTTGCTGTGATAAAAAAATGAGTTCAGGTAAATCACTTCAACATTACAACTTAATTAAACATAGCAGCACTTCATATTTAGCATTCTTGCCATCATGCTGTCTGGAAGGGAAAGGAGGAAGTAGTATCAACCTGGGGCCAAACCAATGCTTTAAAAAACTAGGTTACTGTCAATACATTAGTATTGAAAGGAAAAACACACAAAAACATCAAGCAAGAGATATAAGCAAATATTACTTTTATTAAAAAACAATGTGCTGCTAGAAAATGTCCCTGTATCTGTGGTTTGATACTACAGGGGGAAGAGGAATGCAAGGTAATGGGAAAACAATTAAGAAACATCACAGACAGGCATTAGACACAGGAAGAGGCGAGGGAAAAAGTAAAGAACTCTGGAGGAACAGAGCCGTTATCAGTATGTAAGCTTTCAAGAATCTAGTGAATGCCCATTTGTACATACGGACAATAACTGAGCCTTGATACTTATGTGGCAGCATCATTCCATCAGGATACAGCAGGCATTTACCTGGTATGCTGCAATCTCACAAGTAGGAAAACCAGCCAAACCCTCATACAATGCAGCAAGACAGTAGATTTGTGAAGGAGAACTACCATAACAGTATATCATAACAAAGTTCACTGTAACAGTATATCATAACAAATGGTTTACTCACCTTAAATGCTGTCTTTCCCAGCTATAAGTACCTGCCAGGTGTGTTCAAAGTCTATATGAACATTAATTCTGGTCTCATCAATGAGTCTTGGCTGGTGTGAAAGACACTTGTAGAAAGCCAGTGCTGATATGACCTTTCCTTAATTTTTCAGTGCTTTCTTGCCTTTTCCAGGGAATTCTGACTGTAGTTGGCTACTGTTCTTCAAACAACATACTATAAAAGTACAAAAATGTTAACCATGTAACAAAATAATAATTATTAAGGGACCTATGCGGACTCTTTGGGGGGTGCACAAAGGATAGCGTTACTGTTACAGTGACATTTCCTCAAAAGTCTATAGTAAGTGTTCTTGTACATAACTACAATATCTCCTTTGAGGAGGGTCACTATAAAGCATAACATTCTGGTAGATTATGAAGATTATCATCAAATCCACTGGAGGTAGGCATTTACAGGATTCTCTGCATAGCTGTACCAAATCCTGTACGACACTGAAATGTGCATCCAAGGTATATTTTTTTGTAAAACTGTTCAAGGTATACCATATGTTGGATCTTCCAAAATACCTTGCACAGAAATGCTTCTAAAATAACAGAACAAAGTTGTAATGTACAGTGTATAACTTTACCATATTCATCACAGAAAATGGCAGTACAGTTAAGACAACCATTCAGAAAGAACTTAACAGATCTTTTTACTTCCTTTTCTGAATGGTACAAAAAGTTAATGTGGTCAAGGAGAATACATGTACATCTTTTACAGCTCTTGGCCAAGTAAAACATTCTGTTGTGCTTCAGGTCTGTGTGCTCCTGTGGTCTGGAATTATAGCTGATCTTCTGTTGTACACTGCAGCTAACACTGTCTCAACTCATTCAGAAAGTTTTGGCAAAAATATTCTTTGCAAGTATATTTTTGTAAATAAAGTCCATGGTGCTCCCACTTAACTCTTATTATTTCAGTGTTTGCATACAACTATAACACATGTGATGTATATTGGCTAAATGCTCATGTATTGTTGCAAATTCAACTTGTATTTTTCTTAATGAATGCTTGTTTTTGTTCTTTCCCTTCTTGGCCTAGGTCATGGCTGAAAAAGGTAACTTCATTTACCCAGTTAACAAATGCAATCAATAAATTAATAAAGAAACGTATGTTTTTCTGAAATAATTATTCTTGCTAATATACTATCTGACTTGCCAATGTACATCTAGCAGATACAAATCTATTGAGTAGTTTGAATAAAAGAGTGGCAAGTTGAACAGACTCATTAAGAGGCACTTCAGAAACTACTTTGAGATGGAAAGACAGATTTGTCCCTCCACTGTGGAATAAAAAGTAATGTGGTTTCCACTTTAGAGAATGGATCTCAAAACTGTGGCCTACAAAACTCACATAATGAGGCCTCTGGAGCAGTTTTACTCATTCATTCTTCAATTACCTGCTTTATTCTATTCAAGTTCATCTCTCCTCCCCTACCCTCTATTGCCACCCAACCCCAATTTCCTGTAATTTATACTTTACTGGCCGCACCCCCCTCAACAATTAACTCGACACAACTTAGTGCATATCAAGACTCGATCATACCTATCCCTTCGCCTCCAAAACCAAACAAGCTATACTTAACATGGCAAACACAAACTCAAACATTACTCTACCCCAAATATATATTAAGAGGCCATCATGTTGTCATGTTACACTTCTAATAACCCTAATTACCCTGGCCAACATCACTTCTTACCAAACAAAAATATGTCTACCACTCCCAAACTACTTCACCTCTAACCCTTTTTCACCCAAACTGCAACACATTAACTTTAACATTTCTTCCTCACTCATTAACATTACAACCATACATTATATGCACTACTCCATTCTTCAACACCCCAACTTCACAAAACAATCTTTAAAATGTAATAAACACATGCTAGCTATCACAAACAGCTTAGCAAACCTAGTAAAGAAACTAAGACTACGTGGTGACATACATCCACACCCAAGACCTAATTTTTTTTCCTCTTTCGGCTTTTCCCGGTTAGGGGTCGCCACAGCGGAACTCTGGTCCGCTAATGATTGGCAGTAGATTTTTACGTGCTGGTTTGCTGGGCCTAACGCACAAACTTCAACGAAGGAACGCCCATTCACGCATGTCGCCACACAGAAGACGCTCTAACAGAATCGAACAGGCAACGTCTAACTGTGAGGTGACAACGCTACCGCAGCACCACCACCGCAGTATCACACCCAAGCCCTAATACAAATCTAAATTCAAACACATGCCATACCGCAAGCCACACAGAACCAATGACCATTCCCCAAAGAAAGAGAGGAGATATATTTCTCCTACACCTGAACATCAGAAGTATCACCAATAAAATCCAAGACCCGCATGCTAATATCTCTCTATATACACCTGATATCTTAGTACTTACAGAAACCAGGCTAAAACCCCATCATTTGACAGGACAGAATAACAAAGAAAGATAGAGGCACAGCAATACTCTACAAGTCATCTTTCTCCAACAGACACAGATCTAGTCACTCCAAACTTTGATAAATCTGAAACTCTATGTTGTAAACTCACCATTAATTCTAAAAAGCATATAAATATAATAGGCAATAGGCATCTATATTCCCCCAGGAGACGATATCTCTACCTTGGAAAATATTCTGGACTGCATCTCCAATACATTACCCCAGGAAACAATTATATTAGGGGATGTTAACATTGACTGGACAAGCTGTAATGCTCAAAACCCCACTAATTATATAAACCATCATAGTTTTAGCTAGCTCATTCAAACTCTCACCAGAACAGACAAAACTTCAAACAAGCACTCCATTCTCGAATGGATCCTGACAAACAGACCAGACCACTCTCCTCACTCAGGTTGTTTCCCAGACAGTGTTAGTGACCATCTCCCAACCTAACTACTAAGACAACGGCTTAACCCCACCAAACTAACAGTATATCGGCAGATAAGAAAAAAAAAAAAAAAAAAAAAAAAAAAAAAAACATGAACCTCGATCACTTCCTCTATACCCTTAGACACTGCAACTGGTCCCCCCTTAAAGTACTACCCCTATATGATGCCTAATTACTTTACTAGCACCTTCCTGTCCATCCTAGATAAGCAAGCCCCACCAAGGACTATTAGAGTTAAATTGAACTTTGCCCCATGTTTAAGTAAGGAAACCAGGTCACTGCTAAAAGCAAGAGATAAAGCATAGGTACATTGACAAAAAACAAAAACCCAAGTTACAAGGCAATTTTACTGTGAACTAAGAAATAAAGCTAAAAAGCAAATAAAACAGAATAAAACAGACTATTACTCTGAAATGCAAACCAAACATCACAATAACCCTCAAAAATTATGGACTGCAATTAATAACATTCTCCATCCTGGTAAAGCTGGTACACCCCCTCCCACTACAAAAAAAAAAAAAAAAAAAAAACAGCTTTGACTGTATAGCCACACAGTTTAACACCTGCTTCACAGAAACCATCCTACATCTTTCTAACAGCCAAAGCCCTACTGCCACCTTAAAAAGTTTTACACCTCAGCAAAACAACTCTAGCTTTTCCCTTCAATCTGCCTCAATAAATACTATTAAAAAACTTATTCGGAAATTAAAACCCACTTCTCTAGCTGCTGACCACTTACCACCAGAGTTCTTAAAATTGGCTGCTGACATAATTGCAAATCCAGTCGCCATTCTAATGAACAGATCTATATCAGAACAATATGTTCCCACCATCTGGAAAACTTCATACATCACTCCACTCCACAAAGGTGGCAATTCTACTGAATTGTCTAATTACTGTCCAATCGCAATTCTATCTCCATGATCTAAAATACTGGAAAGAATTGTTTATAAGCAAATCATGGATCACCTAGCTGCAGACAAATTGTTAACCAATACATATTCTGCCCACACCACAGCACCACCACTACACTGATGTCATTCACACACCACAGCACCACCACTACACTGATGTCATTCACACACCACAGCACCACCACTACACTGATGTCATTCACACACCACAGCACCACCACTACACTGATGTCATTCACACACCACAGCACCACCACTACACTGATGTCATTCACGAACAGTTAACCACAGGAATAATGGTAAGCATGTATCCTCCATTCAGATCTCACCACTGCTCTGCCCTAAAACAATTAAACTGGTTAGAGCTTCCCCAACTCTTACACCTATCCCACCTGACCACAGCTTACAAAATCTGTTATCATCCTGAAATAAATCCACCACTACAAGGCTTACTAGAGCCATATCCCTTGTAGGTAGGTAGGTACTAGGCTACTGGCAACAAAATGCTGCGCTCCAACAATAATCCACTCAAACAGATTTCAACAGCACATAATCATGCTGGAGAATCCATCTACTCATATTATATTGCCAAGGTTTGGAATTCTCTACCTAGTAACATGACATCGAGCAATACTTTACATTGAAACAAATGCTAAAAACTCACCATACCAGTAAATTGCTTTGCCCATGCTCTGCCCCAGATTAAGACTTTTCATTCCTCTTAGATAACCTTTCCTTCATACTAACTCTTCTATCCTTGACTAGCTGTTAAATTATATATATTATTATTAACTTATAGGTATCAATTCAAGTGGAATTCTTGCTAACCTATGAAAAATGTGTAAGTATAAATTGATGTCATTTTCTGTTACCCTGTATGACAAGTAGATTTCCAGTTGGACCTTTATTTGTGCATACTTGCTGCTTTCTATCTTTGTAAATCTATACACTATGTGCATTAGTATATTTTGTATATTTTTATTTTGTATATTATTACTGCCTCAATTAGGCTACTACTGTAATTTCTTTTTTCTGTTAACTTTTCTGTATGGAGCTTTTCTCCCCGGGCCTCTACTAGAAAGGACATGCTGCCCAGTCGGACCTTCCCAGTAAACAAATGTAAAATAAAAAAATAAATAAGTTTATGGGACTAGCTCCCATGCACTACAAACCTTATTTGGATAACTGTGTAATCAGCAAATGAATTATTAGAATCCTCCCTCTTGATAGCGAATCCATGTGTTTTTTTTTTGTTTTACACTAGCAACCAATCTCACTGCTTACCAGAGATATCAAAATGAGCAGATGCTTCCAATTTTCAGAGATGGATTTTCCCCCTTGCAGGTGTTTTTCCCCAAGTGCTGGCAAGACACCAGGTACATCTGTAGGCAGTGATAAGAGTATACAATGCCCATGCCAGCAATTTTGTTTTTTTATATATTTATTACAGTGATCAGGGTTGGGATGGTTGTGAATGACTGCAGCCATTACCTGCTTTCACTTTTGTCAAAAGATAATTTGAGATGGGTACATAGTTGCTGTCTTTCAGTGGGGAAAGCAGACTATGTGTGAAAGCACAGAGTTGTTATATGATGCATGTTGAATGATAACTTATAATGTTGTGGGGAGATGTGTGTTGAAGAAAACTGAATTACATTACTGTGGCCATAATGCATTTTACCTTGTTGCACTGGAAATGTATACAGAAGTGGATATCTTTACGGTGGGCAGTCAATGCATGAAAGCATAAATTATCACATTTCAGCAATCAATGACACTGCTCGCTGTGGAAGCACTGCAAGTTTCTGCAAGCAATAAGATGAAGTGCATTAATGTGGCAACTGCATTTAAGTGACTTCTTCGCTGTTAAAGTTGAGATTACCCAAGTGCACTGGGACAGTGGGTTTGTGAACGAAGTTGAAGCTAGTGCTTGCTGCTACTTTACTGTCATTGAACTTCACAGACTCCATAATGCAAATGTTTTTAGATTCATTTACAAAAGATATGCACATCTTTTTCTCAAAGGTGCAAGTTAAGAAAATGTCAAACATATTTTGGGTTCTTAATGCAAGAACTAAAACCATTAGTTAGTTGTCCCTGAAACTGGTGTTTTCCAGTACAATTTTTTTACAGTTAACTAAAAATATTATTTTTTGTAATGGTATGCAAACTCAGGGATTCAAGACAGAATACTTAAGTACACTCTACACTTAGTACCTGTAAAACTCAATCTCTCTGCATACATTTTCTGAAGAACAAAGATGAACTGTATAGACATCTTTCCAGCAAAAATATATCTTGCTTTTACTGCATCCATGGCTTAGTTTGTAAATTAAGTACTTTGTAGAGTACAAATGAAGTGGGTTAAGGGTTCAATACCCTTCAAGGCTGAATGCTTATTCTGGCCCATTAGAGATTCAGCAGTCAGAGACCTCTTATTTCTCCACAAATCAAATAGTCCCATGAGCACTGCAACAACAAATCAAAGTGGAGACACAAATTTCTCACACAACTACTATCCCTTCTCTGGAACAAACTTACTCTCTGGATCTAACAATGTGACACACTATCTTCCTTCAAGAAAGAATCAGAAAACTGGATGGGCACTCCTAAATTCACCCAGAGTATGAATGACCTATCAATCTTTGAAAAAGGAGGCAAGATCTGAAAAAGGAGGTAAGATCTAAGGTCGGGTGCTAGAAAGGGGTAAATGGCCACATGTCCAAGTTGCCTTGTACATTGTATGATTCTATGATTACATCACATGTGGTGTAACCTAATTACCTTTACTACTTTTTTTTCCACACTCCATGCTACTTAACAGTAATTGCTGGATCCCATATCTTATTTTTACTTATTAAACTCTTAAGCATTACTGTTCTTATCTACCTACCTCAATTCCATCCCATCATTCTACTTAGTAGCCTATCAATACCTCTTGTCAAACTCTGTTTTCCCTTC
Organism: Protopterus annectens; assembly: GCF_019279795.1. Classification (NCBI taxonomy): domain Eukaryota; kingdom Metazoa; phylum Chordata; order Ceratodontiformes; family Protopteridae; genus Protopterus; species Protopterus annectens. The sequence goes on along the minus strand of NC_056726.1, from coordinate 993,130,216 downwards.
ACATTCCCTTCCTCTTAACTTACCCATATACTTAGGTTCATAGGTTAGTACTAAGCTAACTGCCCTTGCAAGCCATTGTAAGCCTAGCCAATTATCCCTTGTGAGACTCAAACCCTGCACCTTGTGTTTGTAAGGCAAACACCTTAACCATTAGGCCACCCTCCCATATAATAGATTAGTACAAAGCTAACTGCCCTTGCAAGCCATTTTAAGCCTAGCCAATTATCCCTTGTGAGACTCAAACCCTGCACCTTGTGTTTGTAAGGCAAACACCTTAACCATTAGGCCACCTTCCCAACCCATTTTCAATCCATTTTATACTACTCTCAACACTCCCACACAGTTTCAGTTTCTCCATCTTGATGATCCTGACATTCAAACAATTATATTCTAGTGAAGAATGTTTATGTAACATAGCTAACTATGTATTAGAAATTCTTGTTGCTTTAATAAAAGTTACTCGAACCTTGTCACTATGTATTGTACTTAATGTGATGTCCTTTGTTACCTGCACATCTTCTCATTATTCATATTTTTTGTAACCTGTCCAGGTCCCCTCTGAAAATGGTACTGGCATAGCAGGATTAACCTGGTCAGGAAAATGCAAATATATAAATAAATACATACATTTCGGTGGACAGCCTGAAGACTGAGACAGAATCCAGAGAACCAAAAGTGTACATGTCCTTCAAAGAAATCAACCTCTTCAATCAAAAAATCTGGTGTTGTTTTTAACTATTACCCACCTGAACCTTTTTGGGTACCTGCAACAGTTCACACCTTAGCGTTCTATCTTTATACCACTGCCAGTCCAACAAAAAAGTAATGACACAGGTCAGTGTGCTTCAATACGGTTTCCTGCTCTAAACCTTGCAAAGGTTTTATAATCAAAGGAAGGCTGCAGTGAGACGAAAGCCAACATGAAGTTACATAACTTGAGAAATCACTCCAGAAGTGCTAAACTCATCTGCTATTAAACCCTCTTGATATAATACAATCACATGGGGTACCAATATAGGCACCGATGAAGGTGATGCGGTGTTAAGGCCTTTTCTTTTGTCAGCAACAAGGTTGGTAAGGAAAACTGCTGTATTTTAGAAAACAACTTTACACTCTTGTCAGAAAGTGAACCACAATAGATGGATTTAATTTTGTTTAGATCTTTTGTAGCCTTTTTTGATAACTCCTGTGTATTAATCTTAAACACCTTATCCTTTCTCCTGCTTCTCATCATACCACCTACTGAATACTTTTAAAGGATGTAAAAGAGGGGAAAGCTAAAAACAGTTGCTTGTAGTAAAAAAAAATGGACAAGTACTTAATAGAAATACAAAACAATACTTTAATAACATCTGATAGCTGATCTTTGAGGAAAAACAAATACTTATCACGGTGCATAAAGTACTATGGGATTCCAATTAATCCAGAACTATAGCAGGATGTGAAACACTGATAGTGATGAGAAGAAATAACGAACAAAAGATCCCAGTAACACTAACTTTATATGTGCACCCTGGACACCAGCCAAGATTCAATGGGAAACCGCTACAAGACAAAACCTAGTCTTCATACAGACTTAAGCAAAACTGATGGAGATTTATACCCTGGAAAGTGCACACAAGATGGGTAAACCCAAATACTATGATTTACTGTATGAGTAACTCTCCAAGAATTTTTTTATTATAAGAGTTCAGAAAATTACGCAGCTTCATACATACCCCACTGCAGGCACCTCAGCCACGTAATAAACATCTTAAAATCTAAAGCACCAAGTAACTGCAATACAAAAAACAGAAGGGAATAACAACTGCAATACAGGGAGACAGACAGTTATAAAAGGAAGGGTACATGGTAATGCATACAGAATAAATGAAGCAACCTCAATGAATGATTAACTTCCTCACCAGGAAGCAGAGTAGAGGTTCTGAGAGGAGAGAGACTCTACCTGGTTAACATTACTCTAACAGATTTCTGTGACAGTAGACATATGCCAACAGCACAAAAAGTATTATGTTGATATAAACAATTTTTGGAGATAATTAAAAAATAAAAATAAACTGCTTATTCCAGGAAAAGACAGTGGGCCTCCAGGCCAACTCTGTAATATAGAATGGTCAGGCTCCTTTACTGGATGCATTGTTCAGCTGTCACATCTCTTTCACGCTTGCTCTTTCTCTTTGCTTTTTCCAGGAATACAAGACCATTCCCCAGCAACAAGAAACCAACAGCCAAAACATGTATCAAGAAATAAATGGAGCGCCAATAACGCATGGTCTCACTGTACGTAAGAAGCACGAATCCCATGCACATGTAGTCATAAGACCTCATCTTGAAGAACCACTGGACCCAGTCAAAGACAGACTTTCCAGTAGCAGAGAGACGTTCACGCAGCCCTCTTTCCATAGCATCCTCGGCAGCGAGGCACAGTGGGATGGTAAGGAAGCTAAGGTAGTAGCCAGGGTGGATTCCATGCCAGTATGCACTGATCAGCATTGTCCAGGCACTCCTGAAGGAAAGACAATGACATAAAAGCTGCAGGTTATGAAAATAAATATAATGCATGAAACAAACATGGAAGAACACAAGACTTAGGTTACTAAAGAGCAGTTATCAGATCAAACAGTTTACATTTAGGCAACAGGTTTCAGGACAAGTGTGTACCTAAACTTTTCAAGTATCCCAACTACAGAACACCCTAAGGTGTTACATTTTCTAAATTAAATCAATAAAGCATATGGATGAATGTTAAAAGCAACTCTACATCATTTTAAAATGAGGACTGTGCTACTACTCTGTCAGAATAAGATGCTGGCACAGAGGAGTTTAAAAAAAATCTTCACGATAACAGGCAGCAAAGTAGTCCAAGCTGTTGATATAAAAAAAAAACAATGCCAAATGTCCTCAACGTGCTATGCTAACCCTGGTCACTGCCAAGCATAGTATAATGAAGTGAGAACAAATACGATGTAGGAACCATGATAAACCTCTTAGCATCACAAACATATCCTTAACCTTCAGGCATACAAGCAATGTTACAAAAGAGGCTGCTGCTATCTCCCCATGGCAAAAACACCACTGACAAAAACTGCCCCAAGAATCACAGGGACTAGTAAGATAAGGCTGTAACGTAACGGAGATAGAAACAGTAGTAAATACTGTTAAAAGTTAATTCCCAGAAAAATAAGTAATCATTTTTCATAAACTCTCTCAATTCAAAGTTGATAACTGAAAGCATCTTTATTACAGGCATGCCTTCTAGATTTTATTTCTTCACAGTTCTTATGGAAAGTACCACACAAACTCCTTAGTGTAAAGAGTTGGTAAATGGGTTAAAACTATAGTCTCAGTTTAAAATGCACATATGCTTCCCTACGCATGGATCAAAGTATAAAGTGGATGAGACTATAACTTGCCAAGTATAGCTTCAGAAAAAAATGTTGGTGACTGTAGTTTCCCAAGGAAAGTCACTGCTGCCATTGTTCTACTATTGCAGCAGCAGTGATTTAAAGTTTGAAGGTCTTTCAATTTTCTTTGTTATTGCTCGATTATTAAAAAACAAAATGAAAACTCCAGCAAAGCTAGAACTTCCACTGAGTGACCTCCCAAAAATCTTGTGCAAGAGGCACATGGGATATATGCAAATGAACCTTATGAACATTAGGTGTTTCAGCTCACTGGCGATTCTGAATGCCCATGACTTGTCTCACTCATTGTTTTAGTTTGTTGTTTGGGATATTTTTGCAGTGACCCTAAGGATAATGGACATCAGCTGGGTATAACAGCTCGGTGTTTCTAATGCTTAGTCAAGGTCATAACAAGGCCGAAATATGCATATCCACAGCTAGTGGGGTTTGGCTTTACTGGCCTGAAATTGTCCATTAAAACGACGAAGCAAGTCATGGGCATTCAGAATCGCCAATGAGCTGAAACACCTGATGTTCATAAGGTTCATTTGCATATATCCCATATGCCTCTTACAAGGGGTTTGGGAGGTCACTCAGTGGAAGTACTAGCTTTGCTGGAGTTCTCATTTTGTTTTTTACTGATTGGTTTTTCAGTGACCTTCTCACTCATTGTTTTAGTTTATTGTTTGATTGTGGAATTAGTATTTAAGTAAAGGGGTGTGGTGGATGAATTCTCCTCTCCCCAACATGGTGGTTCAGGGGGATGTCCCCCCTCATACAAAACACTTTTATTTTCCTTTTCAGTGGGTTGAGGCTGCCATCAGTTCATTTCATCCAGTTGTAGCCTTGACCAGATTTTACTTGAGCAAGATGGTGGAATAGTGACTGCCTATCTCCACAATGCAGTTTTACCTGTCTGTGCACCGTTTCATACTGATGTTTTTAGTGGTATCGTCACCTTTCCACCTATTTTACAGCTGCAGTGCACTGTAGGCACCATTCCTTCGATTTACTCTGCTGAAAGCCACTTTCTGCATCAGGTTTCCAGACTCAAGTCAGACTGATACATGTGGTCGATTTTTTTTTCTTCAGCTACACTACAGCCACTTTTGCTGTTGTTTCTGCCACTGTCATTTCTTCTGCTGCACTGATTTTGGCCTGTAGTTCGCAGCCTCTGCATTTCTTCTAGCTGTTAGATCCACAAGATTTGCATGTTTTTAGATTATACTGCTGCTTTTGCTGATTTTCATTGTGAAGTGATTCGTTTAGTCTCCTTCACAGTCGCTATTTATTCGGCACTCTGCAGTCATTGTAGCACTACTTCAGTCGTCTGCTCGTTACTCTCAGCTTGTTTTCGGGAGTACTTGACCAAGAGGAGTTGCTTGATTTGGAATCCTGAAGCACTTAGTTCATCCTTGGCTCTTGTTTTTCAGTTAGCATTTCTGCTGTTTATGCCATACCCTCATTGTGGTGTCCAAGGTTTTTATCAAATAGTTTATTTGCCAGTGACTGCTTTACACCTCACTGCATTTTCTCTGCTGTGTATCTGTACATTTGATCCTGGGATACTATAAGTTAATCAGCTGTTATTAATTAAGCTGTCCAGGACGTTCATACAGTAGAGTATCCACTACAAATCCCACTACTTACAACCCATTTCCTTGAGGGTTGAGATCGGGGATGTACTTGCGGTTATCAATCCTTTCATTCTGGTTACATTTGAAGAAGGTGAGGAAACTACTCTGTTCAGTATGAAAGGAGGGATCTGTTTCTGAACAGAGGAATTATTTGAGTGAATTATCTATCAAGCCAGCAAATCTGGTTTGTGCTATGGTGAAGGTTTTATGAGTATTCATGATGTTTACAATTTTGTGAATGTGGAATAGTACCTAAGGTACCTTTATAAATTTCTTTAAGACAAACTACCTACTCTCAAGTGATACATTTGCAAGATACAAATCCCCACCAAACCCAGGTGACTCCACTGAATATGCAGAAACGTACACCACCACACTATACCAACATGTAAACAGCTGCACAGATGCAGCTACAACCCTGTAGGAACAAGTGCAGGGCAAACCACAGAAACAAATTCACACAGCAGAACCATAATATCAACAAGCTTTACAATAAAAGGAAGAGAATTTTGAAAGGTAAGAAGAAGAATTCCCAGAAAGTTAGAGTCCTTGTCACTGAAATAAACAAATCAGTAGCTTAATAAAATCCACTAAAGACAAGTTTCAGGCTAAAATAGCTACCTAAGCCAATGATAGTCACAAGGCCTTAATTCAGCTATGTTCATAATCTCAAAAGCACAATGTAGCAATGTGAACAATGTTACCTACACTGAGGCTGACAATACAGCCTACCTATCGGCTGATAAATTCAAGTCTAACTTTACCCCCCTCTCTTCCCTCCATCTGCCCCTCAGATATAACGGAATCTGGCTCACCTCCAACTATCATACAAGGCTAAATCCTAAAAATCACTGTCAAAAGCTAAAAATACTGCATCAATGGGTTCTGATAATATCCCTGGATGCATCTCAAACAGCATGAAGTACAATTTAGCCAACCTCCTAACAACACTGTTCAATCTCTGCCTCCATACATGTCTTGTTCCAAGAGAATGGAGAACAGCTACAGTAATTCCCCGCACAAGGGAGGACGTTCCACAGACCCATGCAATTACAAATCTACAAGTCTAACTAGCCTCATATAAAAAGCCATGGACAGACTCATTGTGGAAGTAAACAATGATATAGGTAACCTCCAAATACTGGCCCCATCTCAGTTTAGATTTGTCAAGGGCAGGTCATGCTCGCTTAACCTTGTGGACTTTTATGAAAAGGTCACCAAAGCAATGGATTAATAGAAAATGGTACACAATGCATACCTGGACCTGGCCAAAGCTTTTGATGCAATCCCCAACTCAGACACAGTACAAAAGCTAAATAAACTGGGAATAAACCCCTATATCACGCAATAGCTTGACAAATGACTCACAGATAGGACGCCAGAAATCAAAACATGGAATTTATCTACATAGAGAGAGATCAATTGCTAGTCGAGGCCCCAGGGTTCTTGCTGGGACCTCTCTTGTTTGCAACTTCTTACCAGAAGTAAAAGCTAATACCAAAGGTCTGTAGCTGGCAAGCTAGGAGCAATCAATGAATCCCCAGATGACTTAGCATCTTGCAAGAAGGTTTGTTCTAAATAACTATTGCCAAGACCATGGACTGAAACTAAATGCCAAAAAATGCATTACAGTATCTTTTGAAAAGTCACCTACACAGGGGGAATTACCACACTGACAATACGCCCATAACAGTTGACCCAAGTTATTTGAGATTTGGGAAAGTACAGTTGTGTAAGAACTTAACATAATGGTAGATGTCCTTATCTTTAATGTTGCAGTATTCCTTACAATAGGGATCCCCTGCCAAGGGCAGCCCGACATCTAGTCAGTATACTAAAGCCTTTAGATTGCTTAGGGTACACCAAACGTCACACATATAGCGTAGGGCATAAAAGTACCAGACATACCATCTACAAACAGAGAGCCCCAGTAGAAATGCCAGTCCAAGGAGTAGAGAGGTAACAAGCACATCCAGAAGAGAAAAGAACCAGGGAGAGGAGGGAGTGAATATTGCAACAGTGAAGAGAAGGCCATCTACCGTTATGGTAAGAACTGTACTATGTTCTTCCATTTCACTGTTGTAGTATTCCTTATAATACAGAGAGTGCAAAAGCTCAGGAGGAAGGATCAGCAGAGTCCTCTAGGAACCCATAAAGGAATGTCCCTTGCAAAACCAGCTCTAGCTTTGGATACCACATCCAACTTATAGTGTTTGGTAAATGTAAGCACAGAAATCCAGGTATCTGCCTCAAGAATAGAGTTGGTATCCAAACTGTTGAAAGCCACAGCCCTAGCAGAATGAGCCTTAACAGAAGAAGAAATGTTTTTGCCATGAAAGGAATAACAAAGAAATGGCTTTAGATATCCAAGAAGAAATAGTTTGCTTGGAAACAGCCAATCTTAAGGTTCTAGGATAAATGGAAACAAAGAGCCGAATAGATTTATGAAAAGTATTAGTCTTATCTAAATAAAATCTGAGTTGTCTATGTACATCCAAAGTGTGCAGCACTTTCTCGCTAGCAGACTGCAGAGATGGGAAAAATGTGGGCAAATAAATAGACTGATTAAGAAACGACTCATTCACCACTTTGGACATAAAAGAAGGCTTAGTATGAAGGGACGGTATGGCAGAAGTAAAGGCTAACAAAAGTACAGTCTTCCAAGAACAATGTTGTAGAAAACTGAAGCTGCAGGCTCAAAAGAAGCTTAGGTCATTTTTTTCCAAAACAAAATTAAGGTCCCAGGGAGGAGGGACAGGCTTCCTGGGAGGGCTAATATGAAGGACACAACCATTTAGCCTCAAATCTAGAAGCTAAAGGTGGTGATAAAGGCAGACAAGCAGAAATAGAGGACAATTGGGCCTTAACAGAAGAATAAGCCAACCCAGCATTGAGCAATAAGAAACAAACAGAAAACCTCTTCTACTTGGATAAGTATGATTTCCTAGCTGCGAGCTTCCCTACCTCCTGCAGGACCCTAAGCATGTCCCCAGAAAAAAAAAGGTGTTTGTATGGAATCAAAAGCCTATCACCCACAGTGTCAGTTGAAGAGTGAACAGGTGGGGATGGATGAGAGATCCCTTGTGTTGTGTGAGTAGGTCTACCCTGTGAGGTAACTTGTGATGATTGCCCTTGGCTAAATGCAGAAGAGGGAACCAATGATGTCTCGGCCAAAGGGCGTCACCAGCAAGATTTTTATAGCATGCAGCTTTATCTTGAACAGGAGTTTTGGAATAAGAGGAAGGGGAGGGAAGTATACCTCTCAACCTGGAAACATCAAAAATCTGGACAAAGGCCCATGAAAAATAGGTACAAATCTGTATGCTGATTAACATAAAATTTACATTAATAATTATGTAACCCCACCTACTCCAATGGAATTGTGGGATACCAACTTTCAAAGGCAAAATGAAGAACAGACAATGAAAATATGGCTCCAGCCCAGACCCTGTAGTAAATGGTAACCATTTTTTTTTAAATGTGTAGCAATTATGCTCACTGGGAAGGCAGAAGATGATGAGCCTTAGGATTTTGTTTTTGGTGACTTGCAGTATGTAGATTCTGTGGTAAAGGTAGGCTATTTAATGGTAGGCAATATATTTTAATCTTAGCAAAAGAATAATATAGTTTGCTAGGACCTCCAAAAGTTTTTCTCCATGGCTTACTGATCAGTGGCATAGCTTGAGTTTGTGCCGCCCGGGGCTGTCTTTGAGTTTGCCGCCCCTCCCCCCTCACAAAATCATGGTCAAATCACATGCGTCCTGCTTTACTTCTACAATGATTATTTGGATTTCATTTTAAACTTTTATTTTACATTTTATAACACAAATACTAATACACATATGCTAAGCAAGGCAATGCAGTCTCACAATGAAAGTAGAGACTTGGCATTAAAACTTCCAATGAAACTCACATTCATTGAAATGGCACTGAAACCCACATTCAAAGAAAATGCATCTGGTCAGTGTTGGATAAAGATTATCTTTGAGCTGTTTTCAAATCATACCCTTGCAGATGAAACATACATGTGTTCTTTGATACACCTTCCCGATTGTATTAAATTACATTTCTTTGAACATTTTTCCAGTAAGTAATGAAACAAAATGCATGAACCAATAATGACAAAACTGCCCAATTCAGGGCATTTCCATCATAAAAGTCTACTCAGTCTCAAACTTCTACAATCCACCAGTATCAGTAAATACACACAATCTCTGCAGAAGTAAAAGTCATCTAAATAATTTCACATTAAAGAGATCTGTAACTAATGAAGGCTGCTGCTAGCAAACAACTTAATATTTAATTGTTTCATCTACAAATAAAATGCCTGTTACCCTTGGGGAATAAATAGCCTATGTTACATTAAAACAAATGGTAAGCTAGTAATATTGTAATAGGGAATGGATGTCAAACTGATAAAAGGTTGATAAGTTACTGGTATCTCCACCAAAGAGGACATTCTCAAGACTGAAGCATCCACCCCCTTTAAAAGTACAACACAGTACAGTATCAACAATCCATCTATATACTGTAGGAGTAGAACCCACAGCCCTCTGCATCAAAAGCAAGTATTCTACCTGTTGTACTACTAACAAGACAAACAAACTTGGCATAAGCAGCACTAAACTTCTCGAACCCTGAAGAACTATGCAGCACGAGAAATCTGGAAGAAGCCAAAATTTATTGGGGGGGGGGGACAAAAGCCCAGCACCAGAAGCATATTTTAAACATTGCTTGTGACACACACACACACACACACACACACACACACACACACACACACACACACAAATGCCTGCCATTAAGTCAAAGCATGTTAATCACACACAATTAAAGCAGTAATACCAGAATGCCTGCCATTAAGTTAAAGCAGTAATGCCAGAATGCCTGCCATTAAGTTAAAGCAGTAATGCCAGAATGCCTGCCATTAAGTCAAAGCGTTAATTACAGTTATTCTCCTGCCGTTTCTACATCACACCAAATGCCTGCTGTTTCTATAAATGTAAAAGACTGCCCTACAGCCGTTCTCTCGCCCATATAAAATTAAGAGGAGGAGGAAGCCTGCAGCTGCCGTTTCTCAAAAATACTGGCTGTAGCCTGTAGCTAATCACACTCCTGCCATTTCTGTCACACAGTAGTTGGATTTTCTGTTTAAACCGTGTGTTTTCTCCAATTCGAATTAAAGTGGTTAGCTCTTTTCGTTTTATACACTGCACATTGCAAGGGCAGAGGTGAAGGTGTAATAATTAAAGTGAAATTGTTACTATTAAAAACTGTAAGCAAAATGGACTAACAAGGCTTAATTTCAATACAAGAGCTAGAAGTGTGCGTGTGGTCTGCACTCTGGATGGTTTGCAGCGGTTTTAGGCAGAAGACTTCCAGAACTGCATTTATAACGTACTTAAAATAGAAACGACTTTTTCACTTTCAGGCTTGCAATGCCCATCACAGGTATATGGACAGTACCGCTCAACCTTTTTAAACCAAAAAGTGTGGCTCGGTGAGTGTGTGCTAAACTCAGCATAAATTATTAATGAGTTGCATCATGTGATCAAACTAGAAGTACAAACACTGAGAAATCAGTGCAGTACATTTTTAATGTTTGCAGGTTAGAGCTAATAAATTACATTTTTATTAAATATATACATCATAAATCCTTGTTTATTGAACAGTGTGGAAACTGGTCTTTACTCTGTAGTACAAGGGATTTCCAGAGGAGACAAAATGTGTGTGCAGATCACTTGGTGGGTATGCTAAGTAGTTGCAGGCTCAGTCAAGCAAGTCTCACTGACATACAATGTGCGTCGTCAATGAAAATAAACAGCATTTTAAAGGGTCAGCGGATAGTAACATTTAATTACTATACCATACTAGCCTCTGATTTTGTGGAGCAACTAGTCAGGTTTACATAGACAGTGGTAAACTGCACCTGCGCTCTTCTCTTGGACATATGTACTTATGTTTCATCTGAGAACATTCTTAAGTTAGGAATGAAATTATACACAGAATACAGAATATTCAGCAACAATCAACACTACGCCATTAAACTGAATGGGTCACGTCTGTGTCTTTGTATCTGGAAGGAAAAGCAATACGGATGTCTTGGCCATTGCTTAGTACTATCCAAAGGTTGCCAGAATTAAATGCATACAATTCATAAGTGGATAGCAACATAGTTGAGGAAACAGCTACCAGTAATAATTATGTTTCAGTACATTGGAGTTGGATTCCTGATTTGCGGTATTAAAAATAGTTTTGATCTGCAGAATTTAGCAAGCATAGTCTATAATGAGAAAAAAAAAATCTTCTTATGAGCTGGGCAGCAGCCTAACTTGTGGAGCGTGTAGATAACTGGCTGCAACCTGTAGCTGTTATCCTGTTAAGCAAGTGAACGCTTCTCTAAAATGTAATAGCAGTCACACTCTTGCCGTTTCTCTATCACAGTTGCACACTAATGCCTGAAAAGTTTCTCTAAATTTAAAAGCCTGAAGCCATTTAGTAAATAAGTGTGTCACACTGTCTCTCGACTTTCGTACATAAAAGTTTAATTTACATTACAAGCCTGCAGCCCTTGAGTAAATAACCATGCAACGTTTCTCTCGCACATATAAGTTAAGTTTGCTTTACAGTTTTTACCTGAAAGAGAAGACGGGGCCTGGGGAAGAAAGATGAGCTGTGCACTGCCTGACCACCGCTAATGTTATCGCGTACTAATCGTGTTATCGCATGTGATGATGTCAGGAAGCTTAAAAAGAATAAATAAATAAAATAAAGGTGCCACCTGGGAATTTGTGGCACCCCAATATTTTGCCCTCAAAACCGGTATTTATCGAGAATTTCGGCAGAGTTGAGAGGTATGGAGGGAAGGCATAAAGAATCGTGCCTTCCAAGGAAAAGAGAGGGCATCTATTTTCCAGACTGGAGAACCTGGGGCTCTGGCACAAAAACAAGGAACTTGCCTGTTCAGAGAGGAGGCAAAAAGATCTACTTGAGGAGTATTCCACTGGTGGACAATGTCCAGAAACACATCCCTGTGAAGCATCCACTCCTGGGACTGTGTTATGGACCTGGTTCATAGGTAGATACTAGGCTATCGGCCCTGGGGCCTATATAAGCCTAGCCAGAAAGGTTCCCTGGTTTCGCCATCCAAGAAAATTATTTTCCTGTGCCCCTGTCAAGCAGTGCTGCAGAAGTGACCCCCAGGGTGAATTTTCTATTTCCCATCCAGTTGTCAAGGTTTTTCTTAAAGAGGGCCAATTAGGAGCTTTGCCTGACATGAATGGGTAGTTTGTTCCAGAGCATGGGAAGTCTCTGGGACAGGAATCTATCCCTCCAGCATGTTCTGTTTATTGTGGTGACAAGGTTTAGGTCCCTGGAGCATGTGGTTCGGACAGATTGGGATTTCTTTAAGTGTAGCATGTCCAACAGCTGACCTGATCAAACAGTCTGCCACAAGGTTCTGACCTGAGGGAACGTAAACTGCCTGAAGCAGCACACGATACTGGACAGTTCCCACACTAGAACGGAGAACTGGCACAGGAGATAAGATCTTGTCCCCCCTTGCTTGTTGACAGTATTGTATGCAAACACCTAGAGAGGCAGGCCCTGGGAAGAATAGAGGGTGAAATGCTAGAAGAGCTCTCATCTCTTTGACATTGGATGTGGTCTTTCCTTTGTTGAGGCGACCAAAGATCCTATACCTTTACAGACATGAAGGATGCTCCCCATCCCAAGTCTGAAGAGTCTGAGAACAGCTCCTGAGGGGGAAGAGGCAGCCCTGCATTGACAGTCAACTGCCAGATCCATAACTGAAATTCCAGCTTGAGGTATGGAAGAAGAGGAACAAAGAAGTTGAGGGGATGAGAATGCCGAAACCAAACTGACTTTAAAAAAACACTGAAGTTGTCTCGTGGAGTTTTTCAAAAGGGGGAGCATAGGAATAACACATGACATAAAACCTAGAGCTCTTAGAAACTCCCTGGCTGCGAATGAGGTCAGTGGAAGAAGGAATTCAAAGAAGGAAATGAAAGTTGAGGCCTTGGGAGGAGGCAGGGATGTCAGCATTGGAACAGTCTGGATCCTGCACCCCAGAAATACATGATCCTGTGAAGGAGTCCGAAAGCACTTCTGGAAATTTACAGTGAACCCCAGGCTATGCAGGAGAGAAATGGCAACGCGAAGATACTGCTGTAGAATCTCTGAAGAGGATCTGAAAAAGCATATCACCTAAGTAAAGAAAAACCTGTATCCCCTTAGCCTGCAACAAGCAATTGCAGGAGTGAGGCATTTGGTAAATACCCTTAGGGCAATAGAAAGGCCAAAGGGCAAAGCAAAGAACTGAAAATGTCAGGAAGCAGCAGAGAAATGTAAAAACTTCCTGACAAGGGGATTAATACGGACATGAAGATAGGCATCCCTGAGGTTCAGAGAGATTAGAAAAGCCAGAAGCAGCAGCAGAGGGAACACAGTCTAAAGGGACAAAATCCAAAAGGAAGGGACCTTCAGAAAGGTGTTTAGGTAAGATCAGAATGGGTCTCCAAGTCCCTTCTTTCCTGGGGACCAAGAACATTCTGGAGTAAAACCCCTCCCCCTTTTGAAAACTGGAACTTCCTGAATAGTTCCCTATATCAAAAGATCCTGAAGCACACCTGGAAACTGTTCCTGAGGGGGCTGAGGAATGCCCATGAAAGGGGAAGAGATTTCCAGACCATACAGTACCCTAGGTGGACAATCGACAGAACCCAGGAATCCTGAGTAATCTTTAACCAAACTGGAAGGGACAAGGAAAGATGAAGAAAAAGATGAATGTGACTGAGAAGAACAGGATTTTCAGACTGCACCTGGTTTGTCAGGAAAATGAGATTTCTGTGTCACAGATGTCTGGGTAGCTTTAGCAGGAGAAGCCTGTTTTTCATCCTTTTTACCCTTGGGAGAGGGCGAGACTGCCTACGGACAAAGGCTGGCTTATTATGGTAATTCCTTTTAAATTTAGGCACAGGAGAGACAAAAACTTGCTTTAGTTCCTGTAAGGCCTTGCCCTTGTCCTGTAGAGACTTAAACAAATTAGCAGCAGCTGCACCAAATATCTGCTTGTTATCTGGAGAGGCATCCATCAACTTAGCTTTAATATCATCAGGCAAAAGTTGAAGCCAAAGCCAGGAATATCTCATCATCACACAACCAAAAATGGCAGCTATAGAAGATGCATCTGCTGCATCATAATTGCACTTAAAAGAATGGCAAGCAACCTGAGAAGAAGTCCCAAACAAGGAGAGAACAGAATTCTTTTCTGGAATTAAGAAGGTCAGAAATTACCTGACAGGCCTGGGAAAGAAATGCCAAAATATATCTTAAGCTATGACCCTCATAACTGACAGCCCTAAAGGCAAGGGTAGTTGAGGTACATACCTTCTTATCCAGCCTTTCCATGGCTCTGCTATCTTTATCAGAAGGAAGTAACTTCATAGAAGGGAGTAACTGAAATGGCTTGTCAGATGCCAGACACCACAGAGGGGTCCAGCAGAAGGACAATTATATAGAGAAATTTGCAATAATCATGCACCCTAAAAAAACCTATCAGGTTTTTGAGGAACCGGGGGCTGGGAATCTGGAGCAGGAGATGCAGTGGAAAAGGCATGCAACAAGGCAGCCAAAACAGGAGGAACAGCAGAAGGTCTAGGAGAGTCCATTTGTAGAAACTCGTAATACCTTTTCTGAACCTCAGAAACCTGGGCAGAATCCTATTTAAAAAATTCCATCATTATGGAAATTGTGTCCCCAAAATTAATTCCTCTTCCTCAGAACCACAGTCTAAGGGAGAAGGAATCTGGAAAGAATAAGCAATGGATTTCTCATCTGAATCCACCTCCTTCACAGAGGAATACTGTTCCTTAGGCCTTTTAAGGGGGAAGAGGACCAAGGTGAAGCAGGAACAGAAAATCCCTGAGGAGGCTTCAAAGCCATAATGGCATTAAACAACTGCTCAGTAAAATTCTGCCATTCACTTTGAAGGTCCTTAGGAGCAGGAGAAACATGTTTTGTTTTTTCTTTTTTTCTTTTCAAAGGGATGTCCAATATGCTGGCCTCCGAAGCATTTGTGGCAGAGGAGTCCAACAAAGGAGTCGGGTGATCCTCCAGGCTTTCACTAGCCTCAAGAGAAACATCCAGCAGAGGTAGTACAGTGGAAGAGAATTAGCCCTATATATTTCTTGGCCTTCTTCTTCGCAGATGGCTGACCCGCAGAGTGGGATGTTCATTCCACCTGGGAATTCGTGGCACCCCAATATTTTGCCCTCAAAACCGGTATTTATCGAGAATTTCGGCAGAGTTGAGAGGTATGGAGGGAAGGCATAAAGAATCGTGCCTTCCAAGGAAAAGAGAGGGCATCTATTTTCCAGACTGGAGAACCTGGGGCTCTGGCAGAAAAACAAGGAACTTGCCTGTTCAGAGAGGAGGCAAAAAGATCTACTTGATGAGTATTCCACTGGTGAACAATGTCCAGAAACACATCCCTGTGAAGCATCCACTCCTGGGACTGTGTTATGGACCTGGTTCATAGGTAGATACTAGGCTATCGGCCCTGGGGCCTATATAAGCCTAGCCAGAAAGGTTCTCTGGCTTTCGCCATCCAAGAAAATTATTTTCCTGTGCCCCTGTCAAGCAGTGCTGCAGAAGTGATCCCCAGGGTGAATTTTCTATTTCCCATCCAGTTGTCAAGGTTTTTCTTAAAGAGGGCCAATGAGGAGCTTTGCCTGACATGAATGGGTAGTTTGTTCCAGAGCATGGGAAGTCTCTGGGACAGGAATCTATCCCTCCAGCATGTTCTGTTTATTGTGGTGACAAGGTTTAGGTCCCTGGAGCATGTGGTTCGGACAGATTGGGATTTCTTTAAGTGTAGCATGTCCAACAGCTGACCTGATCAAACAGTCAGCCACAAGGTTCTGACCTGAGGGAACGTAAACTGCCTGAAGCAGCACACGATACTGGACAGTTAGTTCCCACACTAGAACGGAGAACTGGCACGGAGAACTGGCACAGGAGATAAGATCTTGTCCCCAATTGCTTGTTGACAGTATTGTATGCAAACACCTAGAGAGGCAGGCCCTGGGAAGAATAGAGGGTGAAATGCTAGAAGAGCTCTCGTCTCTGACATTGATGTGGTCTTTCCTTTGTTGAGGCGACCAAAGATCCTGCACTTTTACAGACATGAAGGATGCTCCCCATCCCAAGTCTGAAGAGTCTGTGAACAGCTCCTGAGGGGGAAGAGGCAGCCCTGCATTGACAGTCAACTGCCAGATCCATAACTGAAATTCCAGCTTGAGGTATGGAAGAAGAGGAACAAAGAAGTTGAGGGGATGAGAATGCCGAAACAAACTGACTTTAAAAAAACACTGAAGTTGTCTCGTGGAGTTTTTCAAAAGGGGGAGCATAGGAATAACACATGACATAAAACCTAGAGCTCTTAGAAACTCCCTGGCTGTGAATGAGGTCAGTGGAAGAAGGAATTCAAAGAAGGAAATGAAAGTTGAGGCCTTGGGAGGAGGCAGGGATGTCAGCATTGGAACAGTCTGGATCCTGCACCCCAGAAATACATGATCCTGTGAAGGAGTCCGAAAGCACTTCTGGAAATTTACAGTGAACCCCAGGCTATGCAGGAGAGAAATGGCAACGTGAAGATGCTGCTGTAGAATCTCCGAAGAGGATCTGAAAAAGCATATCACCTAAGTAAAGAAAAACCTGTATCCCCTTAGCCTGCAGCAAGCAATTGCAGGAGTGAGGCATTTGGTAAATACCCTTAGGGCAATAGAAAGGCCAAAGGGCAAAGCAAAGAACTGAAAATGTCAGGAAGCAGCAGAGAAATGTAAAAACTTCCTGACAAGGGGATTAATACGGATATGAAGATAAGCATCCCTGAGGTTGAGAGAGATTAGAAAAGCCAGAAGCAGCAGCAGAGGGAACACAGTCTAAAGGGACAAAATCCAAAAGGAAGGGACCTTCAGAAAGGTGTTTAGGTAAGATCAGAATGGGTCTCCAAGTCCCTTCTTTCCTGGGGTCCAAGAACATTCTGGAGTAAAACCCCTCCCCCTTTTGAAAACTGGAACTTCCTGAATAGTTCCCTATGTCAAAAGATCCTGAAGCACACCTGGAAAAAATGCCAACTGTTCCTGAGGGGGCTGAGGAATGCCCATGAAAGGGGAAGAGATTTCCAGACCATACAGTACCCTAGGTGGACAATCGACAGAACCCAGGAATCCTGAGTAATCTTTAACCAAACTGGACGGGACAAGGAAAGATGAAGAGAAAGATGAATGTGACCGAGAAGAACAGGATTTTCAGACAGCACCTGGTTTGTCAGGAAAATGAGATTTCTGTGTCACAGATGTCTGGGTAGCTTTAGCAGGAGAAGCCTGTTTTTCATCCTTTTTACCCTTGGGAGAGGGCGAGACTGCCTACGGACAAAGGCTGGCTTATTATGGTAATTCCTTTGAAATTTAGGCACAGGAGAGACAAAAACTTGCTTTAGTTCCTGTAAGGCCTTGCCCTTGTCCTGTAGAGACTTAAACAAATTAGCAGCAGCTGCACCAAATATCTGCTTGTTATCTGGAGAGGCATCCATCAACTTAGCCTTAATATCATCAGGCAAAAGTTGAAGCCAAAGCCAGGAATATCTCATCATCACACAACCAAAAGTGGCAGCTATAGAAGACGCATCTGCTACATCATAATTGCACTTAAAAGAATGGCAAGCAACCTGAGAAGAAGTCCCCAACAAGGAGAGAACAGAATTCTTTTCTTTGGAATTAAGAAGGTCAGAAATTACCTGACAGGCCTGGGAAAGAAATGCCAAAATATATCTTAAGCTATGACCCTCATAACTGACAGCCCTAAAGGCAAGGGTAGTTGAGGTACATACCTTCTTATCCAGCCTTTCCATGGCTCTATCTTTATCAGAAGGAAGTAACTTCATAGAAGGGAGTAACTGAAATGGCTTGTCAGATGCCACAGACACCACAGAGGGGTCCAGCAGAAGGACATTTATATAGAGAAATTTGCAATAATCATGCACCCTAAAAAACCTATCAGGTTTTTGAGGAACCGGGGGCTGGGAATCTGGAGCAGGAGATGCAGTGGAAAAGGCATCCAACAAGGCAGCCAAAACAGGAGGAACAGCAGAAGGTCTAGGAGAGTCCATTTGTAGAAACTCGTAATACCTTTTCTGAACCTCAGAAACCTGGGCAGAATCCTATTTAAAAAATTCCATCATTATGGAAATTGCGTCCCCAAAATTGATTCCTCTTCCTCAGAACCACAGTCTAAGGGAGAAGGAATCTGGAAAGAATAAGCAATGGATTTCTCATCTGAATCCACCTCCTTCACAGAGGAATACTGTTCCTTAGGCCTTTTAAGGGGGTAGAGGACCAAGGTGAAGCAGGAACAGAAAATCCCTGAGGAGGCTTCAAAGCCATAATGGCATTAAACAACTGCTCAGTAAAATTCTGCCATTCACTTTGAAGGTCCTTAGGAGCAGGAGAAACATGTTTTGTTTTTTCTTTTTTTCTTTTCAAAGGGATGTCCAATATGCTGGCCTCCAAAGCATTTGTGGCAGAGGAGTCCAACAAAGGAGTCGGGTGATCCTCCAGGCTTTCACTAGCCTCAAGAGAAACATCCAGCAGAGGCAGTACAGTGGAAGAGAATCAGCCCTATATATTTCTTGGCCTTCTTCTTCGCAGATGGCTGACCCGCAGAGTGGGATGTTCATTCCATAATGTCTTTTGCTAAAAGCTTAAGACATTGGTTCTCTAACTATACAGCCAAAGAGGAAAGACTACGCGAAGTCTTTGGGACGAAAGCCTGACAAATGGAACAGGACGTATGGTCGTGGAGAGCACAGAGACAAAATAAGCACTGCTTGTGATGATCTTTATGGGGAGTCTGCTCCCACACTGGCATTTACCTTTTCTGGATGACATGAGCTCCACAAGCAACAAAACAATAGGAAAAAAGATAAAAGCAAAACCCCCAATGGGGCACTTATCTGAAAACACCTTGGAGAACCAGCAAACGGAGTTGGTGTTCAGCCCGACATCAAAGATGTTGTTCGGACTGTCAGCAAAGAAGCCCTGAGGATGGTACATCTGAACATCACCTTTATGCCCTAGGCTACACATGGGGAGCATACATGCAACATGCAGCATACCCAAAGCAACCTAATGGTCTTGGTACATCAGCCAGACGTCAGGCTGCAGCGGATCCCTATTATAAGGAATATTTCAACAGTGAAATGGAAGGACATATTGTGTGGACAGTGATGTAACTTTTGACCAACATGTGCCAGTTGTCATAAGAAAGTCCTTTTATACTGCACAGCTTATAAATGAGGAAACTGTGTCGAGATCTATGGATGTCATTGTTCCACTTTACTCATCCCACATTAGGTCAGTCTGAGTATATGCCCTCTTTGGCATCTATCTGTCCAAACACATGCAGCAACTGGAACATCCACAGAGATACCTTACTAAAAGGATACAAGGCCTAAACATGTCCTAAATGACAGACTCAAAGCCCTGTCACTATACTCTTGTGTCTTGCAGACTGCTAATGATCTGTGTCTGGCATACAAGGCATCCTCCTTCTAAATACTGATGGATTTACTGTACATCCGCAAGTCAAATTTCATCAGAAATACTCAGTCTAGGGATCTAAATCTCTTCTGCAACATCAACAGAACAGTTTGGAAGGACATGTTTATCTCAGAGGATACTGATGTTCTGGAACAGACTCCTCATGCATATAAAACAAAGCTCACCTCTGTCCATATTCAAGTGCAACTTGGATCTAAGGATGGGAAACAGAAAATATACCCCAGAACTGTCCCTGTATTACTAATGGACAGATGCAACTTCTAAATGCTTTACGCCATGCATAGATCCCCTCAAATTATCTACAATACAATCCCAGTTAGTCAAACTGAGTGTAATATATAATTACTGTGGGATGGGTAAAGCCAATCTAACACCAAATGAGGAAATTGGCTAGGCTTAAAACGACAGCTAGCCTACTTCTTACCTATGAACCTATAAATATTCATGGTCTCGGTGAGAACAAATGGTGAACAAACAGTAAGTTCATTAAAGGTTCATAATAATTACTGAACTTCACTTTAACTACTAATACTTAATCTTTCTTTTCTTAAGAAAATAAGCATTAAATACCTTCAAGGCTTCCCTAGTGGTAAACAGAAATATGGTACATTGTAACTTTTTGGGCTTCTCAGCTAATCTGCTCACAATTGCAGCAAGGAAAAAACAAACTTCTTAATTTTAACCTTTCAGTTACTACTAAATTTACTTGCAGTGCAGTGACAGAATTCCTGGTAGCTGCCTTAGGAGCACTGTTCCACTGTAAATGATGCTTATGTACTTTCAAATATATAAGCTCCAGAAAACAAATGTCAACTTCCACAGATATATTTTTACACTTTTGGACTACGTGTAGCATCAGGATGTTTGTCAGAATGCTAAGTACACAACACAGACAGTGAAATGAACTTTTAGCCTTTATGTTTTCATTCAAACTGACTTTCTAAAAGGAAAGAATACTTGTGTAAAATCTTACCATAACTATAGATGTCCTTCTCTTCTACATGCTGCAGTATTCATTACATGACGGAGTTCGCCTCTGGCGGACTTGTACACCCAGCCAGTATACCCAAGTCTTAAGGCTACTGAAAGGTACATGTGACGCTGGACATCATCCAATGTACACTGGTCAAAAAGAGAAGTTCAGTATAAAGCAGACATCAGCAAGCACCAACCTCAGAACTGAATGCCGCCAAGCAACAGCCTGGGCTAAGGTGAAAGAACATGCTACCAGGGAAATAGGCAAATATCGGGGGAAGGTAGGGGAGGGAAAGTAATACTGCAGCATACAGAACAGAAGGACATCTGAGCACTTCAGACCAGTGACAAGTGGAGTACCACAGGGTTCAATCCTGGGTCCTCTCCTGTTAGGTATCTACTTTCCTGAAGTACAGGCTAACACAGAGGGTCTTTGGCTAACGAAGTTCGCAGATGACTGCAAACTAGGAGCCATAATCTAACTCCCAACGATGTGGACATCCTACAAAAGGGCCTCAATGAAACAGATGCCTGGTAAAGCCATGGCCTCAAGCTCAATTCCAAAAAGTGCACTGTCATTCCCTTTGGTAAAAACTCTATACCCATGAGCTACCACATAGGTGGTAGTCTACTTAACACCGAAAGTGTGACAAGAGACCTTGGGACACAGGTGGACAAGTAGTCTCTCCTTTGATAATCACATCGCCACAGTACTCAGGAAATCCTTCTACGTGGCACACCTCATCACAAAAGGTTTCTCATCCAGGAAAAAAAGAGGTCATTGTTCCCCCTCTATTCGTCACTCATTAGACCCATTTTGAGTACAACACCCCTTTTGGTATGTACCTCACAAGACATCTACAACAACTGGAAAGGCCGGAAAAATGCCTCACAAAGAGGATTACTGGACTCAAACGGATACCCTATGCAGACAGTCTCTAAAAACTCCAGCTTTACTCTGTCACATATTGCCTATTCAGAGGCGATCTCTGCCTAACATACAAAGCTATGTCAAACCCAGAGCTGTTGGACATCCTCCACGTAAAGAAATCCCAATCCCTCCGAGCTACACGCTCTAGAGACCTAAACCCTGTCACCACAATAAACAGAACATGCTGGAGGGATAGATTTCTGTCCCAGAGACTTCCCATACTCTGGAACAAACTACCTACCTATATCAAACAAAGCTCCTCATTAGCACTCTTCAAGAAAAATCTTGATGATTGGAAGGGAAATAGAAAATTCACCCCGGGGATCACCTCTGTGGCTCTGCTAGACAGGAGCACAGAAAAATAATTTTCTTGGGTAGCGAAAGCCAGGGTACCTTTTTGGCTAGGCTTATATAGGCCCTAGGGCCAATAGCCTAGTACTTACCTATGAACCTATGGTTATGGTAAGACTTTACACAACTATTCTATGTCCATCTATTCATATGCTGCAGTATTCGTTCATGAAGGAGAATGCCAAAGCTCACGCATAGGGAAAGTGTGGGTGGAGGACCAGAAGCATTTTCTACAAAGCCATGCATAATAGCTCTGGCAAATCCAGTCCTGGACCTGGACAGGACATCCAAATTTATAGTGTTTAGTGAAGGTATGTACCTAGGACCAGGAAGCTGCCTCCAGGATAGAGTTAAGTGTCCAAGCCTTTAAAGAAGGCTCCAGGTGAGGGCACTGTCCTAGTAGTGTGTGCCTTCACAGGGTAAGAAAGGCTCTTTCCATTGGAAGAATAACAGAAAGAAATCGCTTTAGAGATCCAAGAGGAAATAGTCTGCTTGGAAACAGGTTGCCCCAAGGCCCATGGGTGGTAAGAGACAAACAAGTGCTCAGATTTGCAGACAGATTTGGTTCTGTCTAGATAGCATCTGAGTTGCCTGTGTACATCCACAGTATGCAGAATCCCCCAAAGTGGAGGACTGAGGAGAAGGAAAAAAAGGAAGGAAGGTTGACAGACCGACTGAGGGATAATTCATTAACCACCTTGGGCATAAAAGGGGGATTAGTGTGTAGAGATAACCTGTCCCTGTGGAATACTGTAAAGATGGGATTCGGCATCAAACCCTGCAACTCAGAGACCCTTCTGGCGGAAGTAATGGCCACTAACAGAACAATTTTCCAAGTACAGTGTTGTAGGAATCCCATTCGGCCTTCCTGAAAACATTGGAGAACATGAAGATCTCTCCGAACACCATTATATTGGGCGACTTCAACTACCCGAACATTGACTGGGAGCACTACTCAAGCCCCAGCACCTTAGCCCAAAGATTCCTGGAAATTATAAACTCAAATGCTATGGAACAACTAGTCACCACTCCCACAAGAGGGGACAACATACTAGACCTGTTCATTACCAACATGGGGACTCTATGCTCCACATCAGAAGTATATCCCTCATTGGTAAGATCAGACCGTAAATTAATTTCACTGGATGTCCACATCCCGACCCCACCCCCAGCCTAGAAAACCACAGTGAAAAACTTCTCAAAAGCGAACTTCTCACTTCTCAAAACCGAAGTGGAATCCTTGAAGGCCCCAGGGCCAGTGGAAACTACAGCCCAAACTGCAGAATCCTATATAAATGCATTCTACGGACATCTCCAGGAATGCATGGATCATCACTATCCCAAACAAAACCAAGACCCAATCATCCAAAGGCAGGCGTCCAGTCTGGTGGACCCCTGCCATAAATAAACTGTACAACAGAAGGAGGAAGCTACTACATGATAGAGCAAAATCCCTAATAGGGAAGGCATCTCTGATCAGTACTAGCAAAAAATTACGATCCCTCATAAAATCCTCCAAGGCCATCTTTGAGAGAAAAATTGCACAGGACACCAAAGACAATCATAAAGCTTTTTTCAGTTATGTTAGAAACCTGGGATGCAACTCCCAGGCTTGTTCCGAGTTGATTCTAAATGACAAAAAATACACTGAACCCACAGACATCGCCAATATCCTGGCAGACAGGTTCAGTGCAAACTTCTCCACCCCCTCCCCCCCAAAAGAGCAAGTATCTATCCCGGCAAAGGGCTGCCTCCCAAACATCTCAGATGCTCAGGTGAAGGCTGCCCTCTCCAAAGCAAAAAACACTGCTTCCATGGGACCAAATGGCGTCCCAGGTTGCGTCCTACATGAACTAGAAGAGGAACTAATCCCTCAAATAAAACAGCTATACAATCTCAGCCTCACTACAGGATATGTGCCCAAAGAATGGCATACAGCAACAGTGGTCCCACTCCACAAAGGTGGAGCCTCTACGGACCCTGGAAACTATCGCCCCATAAGCCTGACTAGCTTAGTCTGCAAGGCTATGGAGAGGATCATCATGGAGCTCATAAACAAAGACATTGGGGACCTACAGACACTAGATCCTACCCAGTTCGGCTTTGTCAAGGGCAGATCCTGCCTTTTGAACCTGGTTGACTTCTTTGAAACAGTCACCAAAGCCATAGATGAAGGGAAGGTAGTCCACACAGCCTATCTGGACCTTGCAAAGGCATTTGACACAATACCCCACTCGGGCATCATAGATAAGCTATCCAGCTTAAATATAAACCCTATGTCACAAGATGGGTCGCAAACTGGCTCAAAGACAGAACCCACAGAGTGAGAGTTGCTGGAGCCATGTCAGACTCAAAACCGGTCACAAGTGGCGTCCCACAGGGTTCTGTCCTGGGACCACTCTTGTTCGGTATATACTTTCCAGGTACAGGCAACGTGGGAGGACTATGGCTCACCAAGTTCGCAGACGACTGCAAACTGGGCGCCATAATCAACTCTCCAGCTGACGCAAACATCCTTCAAAAAGGTCTCAGAGACAGATAACTGGTGCCAGTGCCATGGTTTAAAGCTAAATGCCAAAAAATGTATAGTCATACCCTTTGGCAAAAACAATGTGCCCACAAATTACCACATAGGCGGAAACCCATTAAGTACAGAGAAAGTCATTAGGGACCTGGAGACCCAAGTTGATAGCAATCTCTCCTTTGAAAACCACATTGCCAAAGTGGCTAGAAAGACCTTCTACATAGCCCACCTCATCACGAAGGGTTTCACATCTAGATCAAGAGAGGTAATCGTGCCCCTTTATTCATCC